>NW_022197544.1:10378337-10495179 GCF_009176525.2 Contarinia nasturtii
GGCAATTAGACCTCGAATGCACCGTGACTTGGCATCGTGACGTCGTGGCTGCTAAGAACATTCTACTGAAAGGTAAGGATATTGATACACAATGTGATTGAATGATCGCAAAAAAAGATTCATTTTTTCGATTAATCAGGACTATGGACATTGCTTGGACTTCCAATACCTGCTGCAATCAACCGATATTGGAATCAAATCAACGCCGATGCCGCCGTCTTCGACGACGATAACGACGTGGACATATCCGAGCCCGAGTTCGAATAGCAGCCAACTAATCATCACAATACCATACAATAAAATAAAATAAATCATAAGTAACATTTGTTACGTAACTGCTATCCCGAATATGTGGGTTAGTTATGCACAAAAAAAGTCATTTCCCATTTGGTTGAGATGGCTGTGCGGGAGTACAAACAGAGCGTTTTTCCATTGTAAGTATCATTAGATTTTGAAAACAGTTTTTTGCTTCGGGAAGTGCTAACATCAATCGCTTCGTTGTATAAATGCCATTAACTAACATAGAATTTTGCCTACTTTAAATTAATAAATACCATTTTTCTATTTACAGATATGGGAAACACCCTAATGTTTATTCGCCTCATTTTAGCACTGAAAATGTATATCTTTTTATTTGGAACCGATAAATATTATATTTGCTTGTGTTGTATCGTTGAATTTTATTGGAGTGTTTAAAAATCAACCGGTCTATCAAAGATGTTTCAAAGCCGTTGACCTTAGCGATGTGTTTAATTTTTTGGCACTCTTGTGTATACGATTCAATTGATAATGGTAAACACCATGGCTTAGAATGAAGCAATTTTCTGTTGATAAGTGCAAAATGAATCGTTGGTGATATATCTATCCGTTGAGGTTGATTTTCTATAAATTCCGAATTTGACATTCCTTCCCTGTCGCTTAATCAAAAGATCAAGAAATGGTAGAGTATGTGTTGTTTCGTCCTCTTTTTCGTATGTAAACTTTATACTTGGATACCGATTATTGATAATATCCAGTACTTGTTCGACTTCAGACAATTTTACAATTACAAAAGTGTCGTCAACATATCGAAACCAAATACGTGGCAATAATCCTTCACGTTTTAATTCAGATTCCAAATTACACATAAATGCCTCCGCTACATATGGTGACAAACTATTTCCCATGCTACATCCAAAATCATTCTTATAGAAACGCCTCTAAATTGGAAACAATTGTGTTTCATGCATATATCGATTGCCATAATATAAGCATTAAACTGTTCCTCAGTCAGATCAAATTGTGATAAATGTTTCTTGATGGCTTCCATGGCTATGTTAATTGGCACTGATGGAAAAAGTGCTGTGACATCAAAAGAAACCATAACTACTACTATATACTACTTTTACGATATATACTACTTTTGCTCTCAGTATTCTATGTGTTGTTTTAACTCTCAGTTCTCTATATTCTCGTTTTGCGCTCAATAATTTCTTATGCTCTTTTTCCGAAAATAATCTTTATAATTTGTTTTGGCCTGAAGGCTCTCATAAATGGAACCGATATATCGAGTGCCATCTGTTGGAAATATCTTAAATAAACTAACAATATATTGTTTACTAGCAGACGAAATGTCAAACGTTTCAAACACGATAATTTTGCGCCTTGAATCGAGTGGAAATAATAACATTTAGTTTATTCAGCTATAAAAAAGTATATTTCATCGAATGTTAAAGCCATAATGTATATGGATGAAATTTTGGTTCAGCTTAAAAATTCAATAAACATGGATTTTTGTGGTGATCTGGCAAATATTCAATCGATATTTAATTACGCACATGAATACATCAAACCTTTGAATAAAATTCAATTTCGTGGCGGTGAGTTCTCACAGTGCTTGTTTTCTTTATTGATCACATTTTAATTACCCGACATTTGTATTTAAAACCAAAACAAAATTAGGTAATGAGCCATACATAGCACATATTGTTACCAAAGTTTTGGAGCTATTCAATAAAAAAGGCTACTTTGATACAGTCACATCCAAACCACAACCAGAATTCGACGCACATCTACGTAAAATCGCATTTTATTTGGTTTTAAACACAGAGGCTACATTCAAATATGATTTGAAAGCTGATTATAGTGTTTGTCATTTGTTGAACACATTACCATCATTGCCGAAAGCACTGTTGCACGCCTGTATTTGGGGCGTACATCTTGAACGATACTTTTGCGAATGCATTGCTTACACGCCAATTTGGTTTGCATATCAATTTATCGATAATGTGGTGGAAAGCTTAAAATATGCCGATCCATATGAGACATTGGACCGTGTGGATCAACTGTTGCGTGCTATTTACACAAACATCGTACGATCAGATTTTCGTCAAATGGAAGCGGTTGACAAGAAAATCATTCTCAATAAATACTTTGATGTTGCAACAGATCTGATGCGACATTTTTACTCACCGGATGTTGAGAAATTTCAAAAATGGTCAAAGAATAAATATCGCAAGTACATGGGATTTGTGCTGAAGCATAATCTAAATATGATTTTGGATTGTTTTAAACTATTTCGTAAGCGACCGATGCTGAAGTCGGAGCCAATTGAATGTGATATATATGCATTGATGCGTGAACGTGAACCATTAATTGATGATCATCGTGAAAGCTACACTGATGCCGTACAAGAAACATTACATCGTATGAATACAATGCTGTTGAATTCGCTACAGTATAATGTAATGCAAGTGGATTGTAATGCATTCATGTATTGGGTCGAGATTGATATTAATGATGAATACACATTGCAACGTGTAGTCGGTGAGGCTGCTTACAAGGTCGAACAAATGATCAATTTGAATGAATGTTTTACACACGATGTCAGTGCTCAACTAAAGTCGGTTGTGATAAAACCGCCAACAGTGGCCGAAATGATTGCCCGTATCGAAACAATCGGCGAATGGATTGAAAAATTGGAAAAACTGGCCGATACAAATGATGAAAACATCGAACTTTGGATAAATGGATTTATTGATCATGGCGAATTGGTGCTGGGAAATACGGAGTGTTTGGAGGCTCTTGAAATGCATGCAACATCACTTACCATACCAATAATCAAACGTTTGATTTTATTCGCATCGAATGCTGTAAACAATGATGAAGGTTGCATCGTTGAAGAGAAACTCATTGAAATCTGTCTAAATTCATTCGATCAATTCACAACTGCACAAATATTTGAATTGATTCAGTATTCCATTGATGAACAGAAAAGTGCATTTGGAAATTTTCAACTGGACAATTTTGATCAGTTTCTTATCGAAGTGTTCAACAAAACGACATTCAAACAAAATCAAAATGCTTACTTAAAGCTGCTTTTCCAAAATCCGCAACTTTTCTATGCAAAACTGTTCGACGAAGCTCTAACTACGGACATGCAAATGCAGCATATGATGGAAATTCTTGACACAACAAAATTGATTTTCAAGAATTACGCAATGAATCAAGTTGATAGTCTGATTGAACGTGAAACAACCGATGCACAAGAAATTCTACTATTGCCGAAACTGTTGGCAAATTTGTTCTTCATTGGGGTTCTTAAACAATCTGAATTGATTGTAGATATTTTTTATAAGCGTCACTTAGTCGATGCAATGAAGAAAAAATGTTACAATCGTTTGGAATTGCTGATTACAACACTCAATATCATTGCGGTTAAATTCAAATTTGAAGGAATGTGTCCACCACTTCTTGTAATGAGCTCACAAGTACTCGAACTATGCCGATGGAATCTCGCCAAATTTACAGATCAACTCGTTTCAATAGTTACCAAAACTATCGAACTTATAAATGTAATTCTCAAGGTTTTCCTGCCGACAGCATCGCAGAATGAAAAATCATGGATCATTTCAAAACTGACATCATATGGCCTACTTACACGATATTATTTCCAAAAATTGACCTTACCAAAAGAACGTTCACCAAAAAAATTTGACGAATTCATATGGCCAAGCAACAAAAGTCGACAGAATCAACAAGAATGTGTAACATTTTTGTGTGAATATTTGGTGAGATGCACAAATAAGGAAATAAGTTGGCTGGCTAAAAATGATTCGTTTTTACCACACTTTTGGGAAGCATTTGAATTGGTGTCAACAATTGCTGTGCGCTCAAATCAAGAGAATGAAATCAATTGCCTGAAATACTGTAGTAATGCATTCTTATGGATTTTTCAGGTAATTTTGAAATTCAAATTTGTTAGCTATTTCAGTATAAAATAATGCATGTTACAGTATTATTCGGAACTAATGAATATAAATAAAAAGCTGTTTTATGGCAACTATGACCGAGACTATGACAACTATTCATATATATTTTCCATTTAATAGAAATAATTTTCATAAGATTTATTGTAATTTGAATATATTCTTTTTACCTAATAGAAACATATGTTAACATCCGTCAAATCCGACATTGAACGAGCCAATCTACTAACTAAATTAATCAAGCTACTGTGTGATTTGAACTCGATGCCGTTCTTCGGTGATTTAGTAACCAGTGTCCAGGCAATCATCGTAAGCAACATTGAGAAATGCAACTCAAACGATTCAAAGGAAGTCTTGAAGAAGTCAGTTCAATCCCTTATCATTTATCTGAGAAATTCAGAAACAAAAATGAAATAAAAACTACTACGATTTATTAATAAAGTGAAAAAAAAATCGCCATCAGTTTATTCACATAATATTTTTCATTTGATACAACGATTTTGTTGCCAATTTGAGTGAATTATACTTTCGATTTGGAATTTCGTAAATAATTTTTTTTCTAAAAACAAATAAATGTTATTCAACGAATGCATGGAAAAGCGCTGAAATTTACTGAATCAAGAATAAACATTTTTTGATCATTTTTTTCATTGATTCTTTGATTGTTGTGTTACTTTTTAATACGCATCCAATAATTTTTGTATTATTGTACTGATTGAATTGATTTCAAAGTAGGCACATTTCGAACAATGCTTATTGCTGATTCCTTTGGAAAATAAGCGCCAGGCTGCAAATGCTCTAGCTCGTTTAATCTCGACATGATTTCAAAATCATAGAAATAGTTTACATTTATTAGTCTAATCGGCCTCTTTTTTTGAATAATTAACTCGATGAGTGCTCTCGCTGATATATTCCGATTGAAAATTCTCAAGAATGTCAATTTCGTCAAATTGCTCACATGCATCATATCGTCAGCTTGAAATTGACTTTCTTCAACTGCCCGAGTGAAAAATGGCATTGAATTTTTCAATGCGTAGTGTCAAACGGCATTTAAGCAATAAATCGAGACCGCATGGTCCGTGCGCACGTTGAGTGCATACACCACATCGCTATAGCCATGCGGTGTCGATTTATTGCTTAAATGCCGTTTGACACTACGCATTGAAAAATTCAATGCCATTTTTCACTCGGGTGTTTTATCAACAAAACTCCCAGAGCTATACGTTAATTTTTCCAGATTTGGTAGTCGAACTTCAATATTCCGAAAAATGAAGGAAGATATTGATTGTGCGATAGTCATATTTTTTAGCTTTGGATTATTCTTTTGAAATTCAACGAACAATTCATGGTTCAACCCTCTCACTCTGTGTACGTAAAGTTTTTCTAATTGCGGAAATCTACTTGTCAGCCAATCGCAATTCTCAAGTTTGACCTCAAATAAACTCAAATCTTTCAATTTTGGAAAAGTTCCAAACTTAGTAAGCGTACAATTTTTGATTGATAGCTTTTCCAAAACTTGGAACTGTGAACTTTTTGTTATGTTGATGTCTAGGTTAAGGTCCACATCGTTTGAGTTCTCAATTTTCAATTCGATTAAATTTTTAGTGCAGTAGCTAGTGATCAATTCGAAATGACCAAGACGATGATAGTCGGAAGGTGTTATTTTACTTCTAATTGGACAATAGTCCAAGTTGATCTCCTTAATCAAGTGACCAAATATTCTTAAAAAGCTTGATGTACGATTTGGATGCATACCACGAAAATTTGAACTATAAAATTCGGTTTTTTTTAAGTGCTCAGGAAAGCATTTTATGACGTTTTCTTGGAATTTTTTACACACCTCGGCAACATTCAGAAAATGGAACCTGACAGACAAATGAGTGAAAATTTCTTGAATACAATGGTCGTTGAGAATATTTAAGATATTTTTTGGTGAATCATATGCTGGTATTAGTTGTTCCGAGTAGTTATTTGAATCCTTATTCGAAGTGTTGTCTTCACATTGTTCAACTGAATCAATCGATTGCATTTGTAAATTTGAATTCATGTTGAATTGGACTGTTTGGTGAATAATCAAAATACTGCATGGGCTGAGTTCTACAAAAAGAAAAGAACAAAATTATATATGAGACAGAAAAGTCAAGAATTAATAAAAAATTGAACTGTAAGCCTTAAACCTTAAATAAATACTCACAAAGCTAATGAAAAGAAGAGTAACGTTTTTATGAATTTTATCGAATTTTATTCACTATGGCTGCATAGCCACATTTGTTTTTAACATAGAAATATATATTATTTAGTTTGAATTTTATTTGAGCGAACAGCTAATTTCACTTTAACAATATTAATATGTGAATGCTTGATATTTTCAGTGCGTTCATTGTGTTGTGCAGACAAAGAGAACAACGAAAAACGTCCCATTGTAATGCACGCATACATCAGTGAGTTCATATAGGGTGTCTATATAAAATTGTGCGAGTTTTATTATGAATTAGAATATTAACATACTTAAAAAAAACATAAAAAGCCAATAATTGTAATTCAATAATTGAACCAAATCATTTTGTGCTATATCTCAATAAACAAACAACTTTGTCATATGTTTCAGCGATTTTTTTTTCCTTTTTCAACTAAAATCAGATTTACATGTACTTTGTTATTTTTACTGCAGATACACCCTGTATAAAATTACGATGAATATGTATAGCATATGTGAACACTGAACATACGTGGTACACATTCTCACACATAGATACTTACACACAAGTATTAAAAATACACTTCTGTATGTGTTCTGTTAAAATAAAAAACCTCTATTGAGGAAAGGAACGAGTGACGAAACCAAAATTTGAAACACAAATTTTCTGATATCAATTTTGTGACGAAAATAGTTGGTAGATATTTTTTCTGTGTACTGTGAATATTTTAGTTGAAAAAGGAAAAAAAATCGCTGAAACATATGACAAAGTGGTTTGTTTATTAAGATATAGCACATAATGATTTGGTTCAATTATTGAATAACAACTTTTCGACATTTGATTCAGAATGCTGGCTTTTTAAGTTATTTTAGGGGATGTATAGTCGAATGTCCGCACATGTGAAAGTCGAAACTTGGGACTAGGTTTGAATAATCGTACCAAAAATGTACTTAATTGTACCGCAATTTATTTTTAATTGTACCTTACTCGTTTGGCTAATATTTGAAGTTCAAATTTCGGGGCACTTCAATTTGCCGGTCAACTAGCCAAAATAAAACTCAAAGATATTTTTTAAATTTTTATGGCTGATAATAATTGTACCTAAAATGTACCTTCAAAATAGCATCATCATAAAGTCATTACTTCGATGGTGTTCTTCTGCAGAGCATGTTCTTCAAAATTCACGGGGGATTTCCCGAAAAAATGGCAAAAATGAAAATCAACAATATTTTTTAAAATTTTATTGCTGATAATAATTGTACCAAAAATGTACTTAATAGTACCGCAATTTATTTTTAATTGTACCTTACTCGTTTCGATAATATTTGAAGCCCGAATTTCGGCCAGTTGACCGGCAAATTGAAGTCAACCAGATTCAACGCAGACATGGAGAACCGAGTTGGTGTTTTAGGTCAAGAAGCGACTTATCTACAAAAATTATTGGATGCGTATTAAAAAGTAACACAACAATCAAAGAATCAATTAAAAAAATGATCAAAAAATGTTTATTCTTGATTCAGTAAATTTCAGCGCTTTTCCATGCATTCGTTGAATAACATTTAATTGTTTTTAGAAAGAAAAATATCTACGAAATTCCAAATCGAAAGTATAATTCACTCAAATTGTCAACAAAATCGTTGTGTCAAATGAAAAATATTATGTGAATAAAATGATGGCGAATTTTTTTTTCACTTTATTAATAAATCGTAGTAGTTTTTATTTCACTTTTGCAAATATAATGAAAACTTGGTGTAAATGTTTTAAGCTAAAGCTGCTGCTTTTTCCGCTTGATATTTGTAATGCAAATCCATACAGTCCTCATTCGAAATGTTTACCCATCCGGTTGGTTTTATGTGATATACACGGACAATACCCCCAGAGTATGCATCACGATGTGTTGCATGATAGATTGATCGTCGACCGAGTTCTGTAAAATTTGGAAAATATAGTTAATTTGTAATAGATTTTCTGTTTTATAATTTTCATGAAAAATTCTTTTAGCCTTGAATATATTTTATACCTTGTGCTTCTTCATCGGTCAAATCCCATTTATATCCCGAATCTAAAACACCGTAAGCGTAAACTGATCCAGATCCAACGGAGAATAGTTTTCCAGTGATACGTGCTGCATCAGAGTCGACATAATACAGTTGTGGACCACGTTTATCATATCCAGCCAACATCATTCCCATACTGAGACCCATTCCTTTGTATTCGTGTGAAATGTTTGCAATAATTTTGCTGGCCGCAGCAACTGAAATGCGCTCCTTATTGCGCAATTCATATAATCGACATTCCTTGGCCAAAACACGATCCCAGTACACACAATCAGCAGCACCACCAGCCAATGTACCGAGCAAATAATTGTTGATTTCAACAACTTTTTTCATCGATTGTGAACCGATGAATTGACCGCCAGTCGCACGAGAATCGACAGCCAAAATGACACCGCCTTGGAAGCAAAAACCAAGTGTTGTTGTACCGTGATCGAATTGAATTTGAACACCGTCTTCAGCACCCATTTCTTGCAATTTGTTCAAATTATCCATCGGCTTTAAATTGTAATCGAAACAGATGGTTATCATATTGCACTAATTTAATTCACTTTTATATAGATTTATCTACTTACATTCTCAAATGGTGGCATCGAGAGTTGATAGTTGTTTTCCATGTTAGAACATTGATTTAGCATCATGTCTTCGTGCAATGCACTCATTGTAGTGCCATTTGACTTCATGTAGTCATTGAAACCACAAATATCAGCTAGAGCCATTTTTAATTATAAATGTGCCAACGTTGTTTGAAACGAAAACCAAATTTCCTTATAGAATTTGTAAAAATATTTCTTAGTGAAACCAAGCAATCTCTACCAACTAAGCAGTGACAAATAGTTTCTATTTACCGTGCCGAATGACTTTTCGTTTTCAACAGTCTGATCAGTGTGAAGTTGTTCGTGTATTGTATTTCGAATTTACAATCAATCAAATGATACCATATGGTGTTTGACAATAGAAATTGTATTCATAAATTTCTCAAATATTTAAGTTTTCAAAAGATTGCGGTGAAAACTAAATGATAAAAATCGATTTGAATCAATAGAAACCGACATTCTTCATACAAATACCGTAAATTATAGTTGAAACGAGTTCGTTCAATGAAATGTCATTCAAACGATTTGACACTTTCAATCTACAGCTTAGCAGTAGTCGAACATCGTGTATAAAGCATGATTCTACTGATGTATGAAAAAACCCATCCACTATCATATAACTAGCAAACAATAATACACTGTGAAGCGGAACCACACAAAAATTTCGTACAAACAATGTGCTTTATGTCGTGAATACTACAAGCAACGATGCCAAATACGAATTTCATCTTCAGTTGAGTTTGGTTAGTGGAGACATAAGCTACCGCGCTTCCAAATTAGATTGTCCCATCGAACAGAACTTTTTTGAAAATCGTTTATTTTTTATCATTCATTCATATATTCATTAATAAATATATCAATCACAAAGATACAGGATTGAAAAATATCGAGAAAAAGTTTAAGTAAAAAACGAAAGGAAAACGATAAATTAACAAACTGATAACGGATTGAATAAAAAAAAGAGAAGTGAAAAAAGCATGGCAAACGATCAATATAATCACACTGCGTGGAGTAATGGTGATGCGACTAATATTCAAGATGGTCTTTCGGCTCAAGAATTGTTCGCAAATCGTGATGGCTTAACATACAAGTAAGTATTGGAGCACCGTTCTGTGTGTTTTCTTTTATTCTATAAATATATCAATTTATCTAGTGTCGAATCGACGTTTTTATGCCTATTTTGCCATACATAACAGCAGTATTACGCGCGTTGTACGGAAATGTTTAAATTGAATTAAAGAACGAGAATATTAGTAATTGCCTATTGCCACGTGAGATTCTGTGAACTCGATATTTGTTCTTATCAATTGTGTTTATGAATAGAGGTTTTTTAAACAACATTTTTTTTTTCGTTTCACCAACCGGATTTTTATAGTACTTAAATACATTTTTTTGATTCTTATTAGAATTTTTGTATTATAGTTTTTTTGTATGTCGCTGATTATAAACAAGCAGATTTGAAAGAATTTAAAAATCAAGTACGCAAATATGATTTAATTAGTTGTGTAAACATACATTTTACTTTCTTATATGTAGTCGCAATATAGTTTGTTATTGTTTACCTTTCAGTGATTTCATCATTTTACCTGGATACATTGATTTCACCGCCGATGATGTTGATCTCGCGTCGCCGTTGACCAAGCAAATTTCATTGAGAGCGCCATTGGTATCATCGCCCATGGATACAGTTACTGAATCCGATATGGCTATCGCTATGGCTGTAAGTAATATTCCACGTTCATTTAATATGAATAGGACTCAAAATAGAGCGAATTAAATAAACGCATAAATCTACTGTGCTTTGTGTGTAGAAACTCCAAAAAATACAGTAGTGGATTAAGAAAACAAATTAATTGAACTTCGAAGTACTTGATCCATTTAGAGATTAGCAACGTTAGCATTACAATCCAAACGCCCCATCACAGACAGTGATGTGTTAACTAATGACTATTTAATATAATCATATTGGTTATTGTTTATTATTTTGATACCAGAGAGAAATGTAAACAGTCATCAATCAACTCACGAAACAATTATTATTAAAACGTTATTAAAATGAATGTTTATTTTTTTTCCACTTTTTCCAAACAAAAAACAAATCAGCTGTGTGGCGGAATTGGTATTATTCATCACAACTGTACACCAGAGTATCAAGCAAATGAAGTGATGAAGGTTAAAAAGTATAAGCATGGATTCATACGAGATCCCGTCGTTATGGTATGACAGCAAATCAAACATTTTTATTCATTTTTTGATAAATGATCATTATTCTTTGTGAGTTGGATGTTAATCGTATTATCATGAAATGGAAACTTATTTTTACGTCTATAGAGTCCATCGAATCGTGTAACTGATGTACTTGAGGCAAAGAAGAAAAACGGTTTCACCGGCATTCCAATTACAGAAAATGGTAAATTCGAGGGGCAAATCACTTAAAAATTACTTATTAATTATTATTGATTGTTTTGCGATTATTCTTCGATTAGTTTCGATTATCGTCATTAATTGTAATATATGTATTACGTATGAGATTGTCAAATGACGATGATGGAAATTGAATCTATGTGAAATAAAAAGAGAGAGAGAGAGAGTGTGTGTGTGGATGAGTGAGTGAATGATAGATGATTGGGGAACCATTAGAATGTAAGAGAAAACATACAAAAGAAACAAAAGTCACAACAGCATATAACAGATTGCTGACGAAAAATTGAGATTTGGTAGTAGCAGTGGAGAGAACAACACACAAAGAATCAATGTTGTACACACAATAGCATTGCATCGGAACAACGTCACAACGACGACAACATGGCGGCGCAAACGGATAAACGAAAACTGTATCAACAGCAACAAGAAATCACATTGGGGTAACAATTGTCATATTTTGCATAGTAGCTAACGCATTCGCTGTTCAATATCGGCCACTGTCAACGACAAAGCGATTTGAATGTGTTGGTGTGACAGTGTATTTGATTGCGACATTTCAAACCAACAAGTCGGCAACAAGTCACATCGTCTTGAACCATCATCAGTGTAAGAACTAAAATTGCTGCGCATAAATTTTCAGTTTGCATTGAAAGTGAAATATTCTCTCGAATTGGATTTTTGTCGGTTTTTCCAAAAAAAAGTGTTCGGTAAGTATTATTTTAAAATATAATATTAAACAGAATTTTCGAATTTTTTACAAAAAATTGACTGCATGCTAGAATTAGATTGAGATAGAGAGAAACACATTGAACACAATACAAAATCATGTTAAATCATGAATTTCATCATTGCGCACAGTGGATTACGGGTACCGTTAGCCAATAGTGCGACGCAGTTTCTCATGATTTTTCAAAGCCCACTTTGACTACGACCCGTGTGTGAAAAAAGTGGCTGACTGACTGACTATGTCGATTTTGTATGAAAACCAATCATAGTTAACCGGCTGTCCCAAATTAAGCATTTAAAAACGACTATATATGACTATAGTTGACTATAGTTAGCTGCTTAACCAGTTAACAACAATCGACAACAATCGGCTAGAATCGAATAGAATCGATTGTAGTTAACTGGTTGAGCAGCTGACTATAGTCAACTATAGTTATATATAGTCGTTTTTAAATGCTTAATTTGGGACAGCCGGTTAACTATGATTGGTTTTCATACAAAATCGACATAGTCAGTCAGTCAGTCAGCCACTTTTTTTACACACGGGGATATGCAATTGAATCTTTTTTAAAGATTTTTTTTCAAATATTTTTTTTTTGTTTTCAACATTCATTCATTGGCAGGAACAACAAATCGAACACATCAAATGTCGAAGAAGAATATGGACACATTTTTAGTTCTTACACTGGTAATCGTTCACAAACCGACCACAACGATGTCAGAACCCGGAAAATATGAATACAAAGGATCGGTAAGTTTTTTTGCATTGCATTTTCTTCATTGTGAAATGAATTTTAATTCTATCGTATCGAATTTGTATCGTTCAGTTTCTATTTTGCCCAAACTACGAACCGGTCCGCAGTCGTATTCTTTCCGGCAACCAAAGTTAACTTTAGCATAAAGTTAAAGAAATGTATCTGCGGTCGTTCCCGGGGGGTATGTTATAATTCGAATCAATTTCATTGCTTTCATTTAATTTCATCTACTGCAATTTATGTTCATTGTTTGTTTTTCTGTTATTGTATGTATCTAGGTAGTGACCAGCAGACCCAGAAGTACTATTATATAGTAAGCTAGTATTTTTTTTATTCTCTTCCACAGAATCGCGATTACAACTACCAAATCTCAATTTAAAGCAATTGCTGGACATTATTGTTGTTGTGGCTATTGCTTTGCAATTTTTTCATTATATGTTTCCGATTATTTTTCGATTATTCTCCGATTACTTATCGATTATTTTAAATTTTATTCTTTTCTTTTGTGATTCTCCCCTTAGGTAAATTAGGTGGACGTTTAGTTGGAATTGTAACATCACGCGATATTGACTTTCGTGAACACGATGGCCAATTATTATTGTCGGATGTCATGACGAAATTGGATGATATGATTACTGCACCAAATGGAGTTACGTTACAAGAAGCTAATCGAATATTGGAAACTAGCAAAAAGGGAAAGCTTCCAATTGTAAATGATGCCGGTGAATTGGTAGCATTAATTGCAAGAACCGATTTGAAAAAGGCACGCAGTTATCCAAATGCATCAAAGGACAGTAATAAACAATTGCTTGTCGGTGCTGCCATTGGCACACGGTTAGAAGATCGTAATCGTCTGGCTCAACTTGTACAAGCCGGAGTTGATGTTGTCGTATTAGATTCATCGCAAGGCAATTCCGTTTACCAGTTAGACATGATTCGGTTTATTAAAAATACATATCCAGCTCTTCAAATTATTGCTGGAAATGTGGTTACTAGACAACAAGCTAAAAATCTTATTGATGCTGGAGCTGATGCACTTCGTGGTTAGTAGTTTTATTATATACATTTATTCTTTTGATTTTCGCTCTGAAATTTTAGTCTCTTTGCTGATTTTAAATAAGCATAAATGAATATAATCTCCTTTTCACGCTCATACAAAAACAAATGCGATTCTATGTTTATTTCAAACAATATCTTCTTGCAGTTGGTATGGGTAGCGGTTCAATTTGTATTACACAAGAAGTTATGGCTTGCGGATGTCCACAAGCTACTGCCGTTTATCAAGTTAGCTCATATGCTCGGGAATTTGGTGTTCCAATTATTGCGGATGGTGGCATCAGTTCAATTGGTCAAATTGTTAAAGCATTGGCACTTGGCGCCTCAACTGTTATGATGGGCTCATTATTGGCTGGTACCAGTGAAGCACCAGGTATTTATTGAACCAGTTTATTATGAAAATCGGTCAATTTGTTTTACTTTTCGAAAAGAAGCATTTTTCTAATATTTAATTTACAATTCGTTTGTTTTACCGTATCCAGGCGAATACTATTTTTCAGACGGTGTTCGTTTAAAAAAATACCGTGGTATGGGCAGTTTAGAGGCGATGGAACGTAAAGATGCCAAAGGTGCTGCAATGAGCCGATACTTCCATACCGAAATTGATAAACTACATGTTGCACAAGGTGTTAGCGGTAGTATTGTTGACAAGGGATCAGCTTTATTGTTCTTGCCATATTTGAAATGCGGTTTACAACATAGTTGCCAAGATATTGGTGCACGTTCGGTTTTAGCTCTCAGGTTTAATATAATATTTTGTAAATGAATTTGTTAACATCAATACATGATTAATATAAAATTGTTTTTTTTTTCTTTTCTAATAGAAAAATGATATACACAGGCGAATTACGTTTCATGAAACGTACACATTCAGCACAACTTGAAGGCAATGTGCACGGACTATTTTCATATGAGAAACGCCTTTTCTGATTATCAAAAGAGACCAAACAAAATATCGCATTTGGTCAATCGATTTTAAACTCAAGACCTTCACACATATATAAATAGTTATATTTTTTATCACATATTGTACTTATAAAAATAAACGAAAGAATAGAAACTCAATCGCCATGTTTATATTTAGACGAACGTAGGAGAAAATGAAATTAATCGTCACAGGCTGTGCAATACCACGGCATCGTCATCGTGTTCTTCAGAATCGAATTTCGCTTGTTTCAACGTCAACGCTGTCAATTCCAGTTCTTTCTGTCTAATTTGAGGGTTATTTTAAGCCAATTTCCCAAATATTGATTTTATACTACGTATGTATTTGTGTATGTTTGTCACCAATGTCCTAGATGAGATGATAGATTAGGCACTTTATAGAATGTATCAAAAGTGAACTTTTAAACGAATTAAAATTCGATGAAATTATAGATAAGTCCATAATGCTTAAATACAGAAAAGTTCTGGTTTAACTACTGAATTTTCTTTGAAAATATATATTTTTTTAAATCTTCTATCAACCAATTTCGATTGATTTGTTCTCTTGAATTTTTGAATGATTATGAAGTATTCTCATTTAATCAGTAGCCAATGAACTGATTAAAAAAAAGAATTCAAAGATACGTCGATACATTTGTATTCAAAACATTATAGAATCGAATACCTGACCAAAAATAAACAATTAATGTTGTGTTAATAAAGCCGTCGCTATCAAATATGACTGAAAAATTCATAATCTCAAAAAAATTTATAAATAAAAAAAGACATTGTAACATTGAGGAGAGTCGTTAAAATGACAAACGACCAACAAAAATTAAAATGAAATCAATAAAGATATAATATAAGTAAAGTCAATTGGCAGGCTTATTCTCTTTTATTTACTTTTGACAAAAATCTATTAATACTATGAAATTTAAATGATGTTATTGAAATTAAAACGCAATTATCGAGAATAATTGGTTTGAATTCTATGCATGAATTTATTTTTCAAAACCTAGTCAATATATTTAAATTGAAAAAAAAAAAAAAAACATCGTGTCTCCTATTTTCATCGTGATTCTCATATAGAAAGATAGATAGAGAGAGAGAGAGAGAGAGAGAGAGAGAGAGAAAGAGAGAGAGAGGAGAGAGATGATAGACGATATAGAAAATGATAAGAACCCGTGTTTTCTCTATGTGCCTTTGAAATGGCACGGACGCAGAAGTCTGCACCTTTGCGTGTATGTATAAAGAATGAAAGAGATGTGAGAGTGTAGCTATGTATGTGTATGTGTGCGACATTAGTTGGACGTCTGAATACAAGTGAACAGTATCATCATTGAATACGCAAAGGTGCGGACTACTGCGATTGTGCCATTTGAAAGGCACAACGAGAGAACACGGGAACATCCAAAAATTATTCAAAAAAGTGTTCTGCTTCATGTTTGAGAAAGTCCAAATTGAATATGTTAAGATTGAAGTGACCCGAGATTTCATTTGAAAATAAAAAGGGCAACATGATTTTTGTTACATAGAGTTGTAAATTATACTGTCATTTTATTTTCAAAGAAACCATAACGCAGTCTCTCAATTGGAAAGATAGATTTAGAAAATGTGTTAAAATTTAAATATTGTTAGGAGGAGTTAAAGGTTCCCAGTTCGTTCGATTTAAGTGTTGGTCTGTTGTTTGTGTGGAATTTGGTGTTTGTGATTGAGCTTGCTGAGCTTGTGTCTGCTTTTCGATAATAGGCGTGGTAACCACAGATGTACGATTACCATTACATTCGAGCGTCATCAATATTTCGGGTGAGTCATTTGGCTGATTATATGTCGCATTGTTGGTTGACGATTCCGAATTATGCTCTGATTTTGATAATGGTTGAATAGAATTTTCCGAAATATGCGGACCATAAGATGAACTAAACCATTAAATATGTCAGTAATTAATTTTTATGACATTTCCATGGAAATTAGATTTTTTTTACCTTAAATCACTTATTATAGGAATATATTCTGGTGCTTGGTAATGATAGGTATTTTGAAACATGCCATAATCAGCGGTCGAATGCCACGTTGATGCATAACTCAAGTTTGTCAAAGCTGGTGTATTCAGCATATTGCCATAAATTTGTGATGGTGATGCTGGTGTTGGATGATACATTTGATGTGTGTTTGGTGCTGTTGCTGTTGCATAGAATTGTGGTGGTGAATTATTACCGTTTGGCATTTGATAAAGATCGACTTGAGCTGTTGCACCCGTTGAGTAAGCCTGCGAAGCCAAATGATGTGATGTATAAACGGGCGAATCGCCAGAATGTGTCGGCGAAACGGCTGATGCTTTAAAATGAAATATATATATATATATATATGGTGATTATTATTTTTTTTTGACTAACTCAAGTGATTTTGATTACAACTATTTTTTAAAGTCTATTTGTGAAAAAATATCGACCGGAATTTAACTACCAATCTATTTTTCATTGCTAAATAATTTATTTGGACTCAAAGAAAAAAAAAAAGATTTACTTATTGGGCTACCCGGTGTGGTGGTCGACCAATATGAGGTTGTTGAATTTTGCCAATTTGGATGAGGGTAGCTGGCATAAATGGAGGAAGGAACTGGATCTAATGGTAAATAACCAGACGGCGATGATGACGGTGGTGATAAATTATTATTGCTAATGGCTCGTGGACGATGTGTTGTATATGGTACTGACCGGGCGGTCGTTGTTCTCACTGTAGCAACTGTTCCATATCTCTCGCATGACGTTGTTGTATTATTCACTTCATGTAGTTGATTATCTTGTTTGTTTTCAATTTGTCGTCGATTGTGACTTACTATTCCAACGGATCCAGAATGAGTGGGTGATGAAGATGCATATGATGATGCTGGTGGTATGTACCTAAGGTGAGAATCACAAAAGAAAATAATCGAATTAATTCAAAATAATCGACAAATAATCAATAAAAATGTGAAATAATTCTGAATGAAATATATATATATATATTAGCATCAAGCAATTATCTTGAACAAATTGAGATTTGGTAGTTGTAATCGCGATTCTGTGGAAGAGAGCGAAAAGATACTAGCTTACTATAGAATAGTACTTCTGGGTCTGCTGGTCACTACCTAGATACATACAATAAGATAAAAACAAACAATGAACATAAATTGCAGTAGATGAAATTAAATGAAAGCAATGAAATTGATTCGAATTATAACATACCCCCCGGGAACGACCGCAGATACATTTCTTTAACTTTATGCTAAAGTTAACTTTGGTTGCCGGAAAGAATACGATTGCGGACCGGTTCGTAGTTGGGGCAAAATAGAAACTGAACGATACAAATTCGATACGATAGAATTAAAATTCATTTCACAATGAAGAAAATGCAATGCAAAAAAACTTACCGATACTTTGTATTCATATTCACCGGTTTTATTTATTGGTCAAATGTTCGGTGTGTTTGTATGTTGCCGGAAAGAACACGATGCGGATCGGTTCGTAGTTGGGGCAAACTAGAAACTGATCGATACAAATGCGATACGATAAAATTGAAATTAATTTCACAATGAAGAAACATGGGAGCGACATAACAAAACTTGACATGAGCGCCAGACCCTCATAACTGAAAATGGTACAAATTCGCAATAGATGGTGCTTATAAATCGACAAACAAGGTTAGATTTTATTAGAAGAAAAATGAAAAATACTGAAATATTTTTAAAATACTTAATTTTAAAGATTTTTTAATAAAATTTAAATGATGTGACTTCTAGCGCTTCTTTGATTACAATTGTTTTCAAAGTATTATAGAAAATATCAAATGTGATATTTGATGTTTCGATATGTCAAAAATGTTGCATTAGTTAAAATTCAATTTAAAAAAACATTCAATTGCATATCGTAGTCTAAGTAGACTTTGAAAAATCATAAGAAACTGCGTCGCACAATTGGCTAACGGTACCCGTAATCCACTGTGCGCAATGATGAAATTCATGATTGGACATTAGGGTGGAACATTTTTTTGAATTTCGAGGCATATCTTGATAGGCCACTTGAGAAAACATGTCCCCAGATTCAAGATATGAAGGAATTTAATTATTTTCGTTAATATTATTGCAAAACTCATTCAATTTATACAATTTTGCAAGAAAAAAATATATGAGAACCTGGCGTGAAAGAGATGGCGCTTCTTAAATCGAGTCGCGTTGAAAGCCGACTGTAAGTGATACTCGAAAATGTACCTCCTTTCCTTTCAAGTCGTTGTCTTATATGGAATCGCAAGTTGAAAATTTCTTCATATCTTGAATCTGGGGACTATAAGACATGTTTTCTGAAATGGCCATAAAATTGTGCCAAAAATGTTCCACCCTATTGGACATGATTTTGTATTGTATTCTCTCTATCTCAATCTCATTCTACCACGCAGTCAATTTTTTTTTTTTTTTTAATCGACAATTCTGTTTAATTTTATATTTTAAAATAACACTTACCGAACACTTTCTCTGGAAAAACCGACAAAAATCCAATTCGAGAGAATATTTCACTTTCAATGTAAAATGAAAATTTATGCGCAGCAATTTTAGTTCTTACACTGGTGATGGTTCGACACGATGTGACTTATTGCCAGCTTGTTGGTTTGAAATGTCACAGTCAAATACACTCTCACATCAACACATTCAAATCGGTTTGTCGTTGATAGTGACCGATATCGAACAGCGAATGCGTTAGCTACTATGCAAAATTTTGACAATTATGACAACAGAGTAGAATATTCAAACGAACTTACCCGAATATGATTTCTTGTTGCTGTTGATACAGTTTTCGTTTATCCGTTTGCGTCGCCATGTTGTCGTTGTGACGATGTTCCGATGCAATGCTACTGTGTGTACAACATTGATTCTTTGTGTGTTTTTCTCTCCACTGCTACTACCAAATCTCAATTTTTCGTCAGCAATTTGTTTGCTGTCGCGACTTTTGTTTCTTTTGTATGTTTTGTCTTACATTCTAATGGTTTCCCAATCATCTATCACTCACTCACTCATCCACACACACACACTCTCTTTTTATTTCACATAGATTCAATTTCCATCATCGTCATTTGAAAATCTCATACGTAATACATATATTACAATTAATGTATGAATGTGAATGACGATAATCGAAACTTATCGAAAAATAATTGTAAAACAATCAATAATAATTAATAAGCAATGGTATGTACCATCCATAATTGCTACCATCTCGTGAATAAATAGCATCTGGTCGTTCTTTTGCATCAAGGAATGCTTTGGCAAATGGATTGTACTTAATTTTTAGCGATGTCACCTCTTCGTTTTGATATGCTGTCACAGCAATAAATTGTGTTTCTGGGTACGGATATGGAATGACACGACGATGTTCCGAGTTGACACGAACCAATAAAATTCTTGGCTCGTATTTGTGTAACGAATTGAGCATAATTTGTCCATTTCCATTGGCTTTATTAGTTAGCTTAACTTTAGCAAATGATATAGGCTCTTTCATCCAATGTGCACCAAAATTTGGTGACTCAGGATGGACATAAATTGGATTATTCGGTGGAGCTTCTGCTTTTCCACCAGGGACCTGTAGACGAAGAAAATACACAGATATACATAAAGGCGAGCATTTGCAATTTTTGACATTCATAGCAACTGCCATTAAATATTTAGCAATCTTATTTTTTTTTACTATGTATTGAATATAAAGAAATTCCGAAGCGTTTAAAAGGAGATAGCTGAAAAAAATACGTTGAAGAAAACTGATTTGTTAATTAGCACATTGCAACTTGATTGTTTCTCTTTTCAATGACGAGCTTATACGTGCATCTATATATATTTACAATGTTTCTTCTCATTTTTTCCTCTCTCTACCTCTCTCTTTTTGTTTTGTTCATTGATTAACAACTTCAAATGTACTCTTTTTGTTTTTAAACGAAAAAGAAAAAAATTTGTTCATGAGTTTGTGTGAGAACATCAAGACCCAATTTGGTTAGGCACAGCGATCGAAACTAGTGTGATATTTTTCAAATAAACCGATTTCGGAACGATTTCGCTTCTGATTAGTTTTATTTGTGTTTTGAACAAACCGGATCACCTTCTGACGGTCAGACTTTTTCCTTTTTTTTTTTTGCTCTTCACTTTTTTGGCGAAAATCCCTAGCAAATCGAAATGAATCATCAATTTTCTCAATTTCAATGAACCATTTTTGGAACGTTACGCTTGGTCCGGTTTGTTTCAGTAAAAAAAAACCTTTTCGTTTGATGGTTGGCTGCACTATTACATCAATATTTATTTTGAGCGCCATTTCAATAAATATTTCAAATGTCTAAAACTTACCCATTCACCGTTCACATACTTCCATCGATGATTATCAATTTGCACAAATTCTAAATAGAATGAGTACATAGCAGCCGGATCAAGATTGCTAGCAGTAATCTTTACTACAGGAAACATACGACTGAAAAGAAAAATACGATGGAAAATATTTATAAAAGCCCCATGTACAACATATTTAACATAATTTTCATTGCATTTATTTATAATGTCTAAAAGAATAAAGAACGTTATACACAGTTTATCAATTAGTGAGTTTTTCACGCAACAGAATGTTCTGGGAAATACATCTCATTCGATTGCTAATTTTTTTACCTCTGTTCAAAATCACTATATTATATATTGTATACAGATTGTCGGCAGCCTTTATGTTATTCGAAAAAGCATTTTTGTTTTTTAAAATGGATTTTTATTTTCTCTTTCAATGGATTCTAATGGAATCGGATTGAGTCTCAGTTTCAAAGAAATAAAAAGAGAAAAAAAGATGGAGAAACTCCGGATTTATTTAGTTTTGAAATTGTGTGAAAAAAAATTGACCAAAAATACCGAGATAACTAATGCAATCGATCGCGCCAAAATCGTGAGCAATTGATTAAGTTGGAATGGAGTCTTCTCGTTTTTCTGTATTTATTTGATTTTCAATCAAGCCAGTTATGGAACATACATGTTTGTGTTCATGATCCGTATTAACATAGTTAAACACACTTAATTTGACTTACCGGCCATTTTTCGTGACAATCATTTCATTGGTTAAGTTTTGAAAGCGCATCCACAAATCTATTCATTTTGAGAATAAAAAAATACGATTTTTTTTTATTTGAATAAAATATTCTTTCAGAATACTTTTGGATATCTTACCGCGGTCATCCAACATGACACATAAGTTACGGTCAGTATCTGGGCTACGGCTACGGTCGCTCGATGTGGACGTCAATAAACTGTTACTTGAACTCGGTATTAATGGTTCGATTGTTGACATAGTATGCGAGCTCGACATTTTTGCTCTAGGAATTAGTTAAAGACAAGAATTAAAAAAAAAAACTTATCAAATTAAAAAATAATATAGACTATTGGTATCAATCTCAATATGCGAAATATCCAAGCCATAATTTCCCTTGCAATAGATATCAAATTTAAAATAAGGTATTCCAGCTTCAGACTTTTAAAAGTAATAATATTTTTTGAAATTGGTAAAACTAAATTCAATCAACTCATATTTGAGGCCGGTCAAAACATAGCGGCATCTTTAAACTGAATGGTCTGAATACTGTGAGCACAAATAATAGTCGTTTATGACAGGTAATAGAGTTTTCAAAAGAAAAAAAACAAAACATTTCATGGCATAAAATACGGATGGTTAAAATCCTTATAACAATAAGCAATAAAATGTATGGTATAAAGGGATATCAATAATATTAACATTTGCATGCATTATGAATAAAAAAAGGGTGTACATGTACATCTCAATTGATGTGTTTCGATCAATTTTAAACTGTATTCTTCTATTTTAGGTGAAAGTAAATTCAATACATTCCCATCGAATAATTATTGACAAAAATTTCATTTCAGATATAATTAAGTTAAAGAAGAAGATATAACAAAGTGCAATGCAACATAAAATTTGAAATGAACTATCAACAACCGAGTTTATTTTTTATTGTAAAGGGATGGCGGTGGCTGTGATCATACAATATTTTTTTATTGCAGGGTTTATTACGTATTATTGTTTGCTGTATTATTGAACCTGTATGGCTTATGTCGGAAGAGTTTACAGGTTGTCTTTACATGTTATTCAACACTTCATCAAATTGAAACGTGGCTCCGTTTTTTTTTTTTTCAAAGACAAATATTTCCTTTCATTGGTCTGTTTTCTTCTTCTGTAATATTTAGAACTCTCTCTCTCTCACACACTCTTTTTTTGTGACTACGTATATAACTCATTCATCCGAAAAATGATCGGAAATTATTAAAGAGAATCACGGTATGAAACAGATATTTTTCTTCTTCTTATTTATATGAAGGTGTCAATGCTGCTTCGATTTGACTGTATCGAATAAGTTTTGGGTTTTTAATGTCGACAATCGAAAAAGAAACTATTCGCTAATTGAAAAACAAGAGAAAAAAGACAATAATAAGAAAAACGCCGCAAAAACAAGAATAAAATTACAAATCGACAAGATAGTAAATGCGCCACTATGTAATTTTTGGTTGAGTACATAAACTTTTCAATTTAAATTTGTTTGCTTATTTAGTTGAAATACGACTGTATGTATTGGCGGTTATTTACTGTCACAACTATCTATAGCAGAGAAGAGGTTCAATGGTAAGTGATTTCTTTTCACTTCATCAAATTTGGATACATTTTTCGACAAATTTTTACAGATATTTCGTTTTTTCTATGTTTCATTTACAAAGAAGAAACAAGAATATTGACCAATTATTTTAATTAAATCTTCAGTTTTACTATCATATAGATTTTAAAATATGCAAAACTGAGAAAATATATTGCGTTTAAACAAAAATATTTGATAAGCAACAAAAAATAGCGCATTGAGTGATAATTTTCAACGTAAAATATATAATTATAAAAATATTTGATGGATATGTCGTCGCTCCACCAATTCAATTCGTTCAAAGCACACAAATCGGAACATTAAAAATGGCATATATGGCTGAGAAAAAAACACCTATAGAATTATATACATACGTGTAATGTTAGCTTTAAGTAAATAATTCATTTCTATTTGTGCATGCAGATTGAACACAAGATAGAGTACATGTGTCGAAAAAGACATATATGGACGAAATGAGTACACGGCAACATAGAGAGAAGACAATATTTTTAAAAAGAAAAGAGACCGAGCGTAACGTAACAAATGAACGAATAGAAAAAGAAAAACATCAACAATAACAAACCTAACAAAGGGAAATATGGACGAATCGTTGGATCGGACAAATGAACAACAATCGATTGCATGCCTGAGACTTTAAATTGTAAATATTTGAATGAATATATTCGAAAGGAGCAAATGCAAAGAGAGAAAAAATGTAAGACCAATCGTTGGAATTGAGGAAAAAAGAAAAATAAGCGTAATTGATACAATATAAAATAAAAAAAGCTTGAAATTGAATAATAACGAACTTTTGGGGTGACGCGTTCAGATGAGCAATAGAGAGAGAAATCAAACTTGGATTTGGAAAAAAAGTTCGTCATGTTTGTTCCATTTCAATATATAAAGTTGCCGTTTAACGCCGATCGAAATGATGATCGCGGTGTTCTCTCAATTTAAATGTGTAATGAAGAAGAGACGAAAAAATAATATATATTGTAAGCAGATAGTTACTGATGAAAAAAAGACCTTTCTGGTATTTTTAATAAAATCGACACGACTGTTTGTTTTACAATATAAATAGTACACACCAAAAAGGTAAATTCGAATCGTAATTTATTCTAAAATGGCCACCAATTACAAATAAATAAGAAAATAAACACGAACAATCGTTTTCGAAGGAAATTGACATCGGCATTGAAATCATTGGATTTTAGTTTGATACAGCATTACATTTTTTTTGAGTAGTAGGAATTGTTTTTGGCAGTCACCGTCAAACATTTGAAACATCATTTGAATTTACTTCGTGGTCCAATTTATGGATTTTTAATCACTTGATTGTTTGGCTCGAACATCTAAATTTACAATGAAAAAACATACCACGTAATGTCCTAAATGAAACAAAAAAGCAAATCCATTACAAGAAAACCAAGCCGAATATTGCGTTAAACATATATTTTTCTACATGCTACGACAACGCCATCTCTGTTTCCCCATGTGTGTAGAGTATTTTCAATTGTTCAATATTGACAAATCATTCAAACGGGTCAATTTTGTACCGCAAAAATAGCTGTCATCGTGAAAATATGTCAACAATATTATTCATTGAAATTTTTGAAATTGACTGTGCCGTGTTTATTTTTTAAAACAATTTTCAAATGCATATTTCTGTAAATCTCATTTCAAAGTTTTAAAATATTTGTACAATTCTACATAAATAATATTTTAAATTTTTTAAACTGAAAGGAAATTTTCAGCATAGAAACAGCTTCTGCTGCAAGACCAAAGATGTCGTTTTCGGGGGAGATTCGTGTGACGATTTCATATAAAACATATAGCGCATAACTCGGTTAAGAAAACCTCAACGCGCACCATATTGACGCATATTGAGGCTTATGCGGCGGCGGCACCATCAAAAATATCAACCTTTTAATTTTTTATGTAGATTTTATTGCAAAGCAATAAACCAAATCGACACATGAAATATATGAATAAAAGACACACAAAAATGTCTCCATCTCAAATAAAACCAAAAAGCGAAACAAAATAAAACCAGTAGCTGATACAAAACAAAAGACAAAACAAAAGACAAAATGAAAGATCAAAAAAACAATCCGTCATTCATTTTATAATTGACGAAATACTGAACGAATAAGGCATATTACTGATCAAAGCACATCACGTTGTAGAAGAGATTGACAATAGAGAGTCCTATTATTGTTTTATCTATTTGATTTTGTACGTTTAAAAATTTATCGCTGAAAATCAAAATCAATGAAAACATTATCCTATATACATTTATAATTTGCGGAAGATCTAGAAGAAGATTTTCTCATGTTATACATAGTCACGCTCTGAAAATACGATGTGAGCCGCCGTGAGCAATATAAAGTTTTATGACATTAAATCAACATAAATGTTTTTTTTTTTTGCAAAAAGCATTCATGGAATTCCAATCGGTTAAAATTGTGCTGCTGGCGATGATGTTTAAAATTTGACTGATCTGACCTAAAAATGAAATTTTTTCAACTAAAATTTCTGATGAAAAAAAATGACACTAATACGCATTGCATGTAATGAGTGGGAACCGATTGTCACACTTACCGATTAGTTGATTTGCTAAATGCGCGTTCGTGGAAAATCACCCGAAAACAGAGAGAAGAACAATCGAAGATTTAGATCAGCGAAACGCTGATTTTCATTTATCCCTAGCTATTCTTTTTGATGATTTAAAAATTTTCCGATATCACCTAACCTATCCAAAGAGGTATTAAAAATTGCTCATTAGCAATGACTTGTTTAAAGTAGTGATGCTAATGAAATTCCATGCAAATGATCTCTTTTGTTTTCTATTTTGAGCCGCGTTTCTTTGCTAAATTAATTGTCCGTTATATATTTGAATATCCGAAGTAATTCTTCAGTAAATCACTAAACGCTATTGATTACAATACAAAATGAAAAGTTCAATTCACACTTTTGTTGTCTGAGTTTCCGTTGATTTGATCAGAATGATGAAAAAGGTGTATTTTTGGTGTGAATAAAGGTCTTTAGAAAGAATAAATATTTCCCATAAACACAAACTAATTAATTAGTACACATTTGTCAAATATTTTAAATTGGTCAGAAAAACGAATAACGCTATTCAGAGTTTTCGTAGTTCATTTCACTAAACTATTATTTATACACATAATAATCACATATTATCATAGGTGTTTCGAATGCATGCGTAATATATTTATGTATCGTGTGAAAAATGTCACCAAGAATGTGTGTTACACGACTTGTTGCTCGCGCACGCGTGTACCTGTATACGTGTCTATTTAGCGATTATGATTGCATTTGGCCACAAATTCCACGCGGCAAATGCTGGTGGTCACTTATTTGCAGAGTAGATATTGTGAATGAACTTTTTCTTTAAATTGGAACGTACTTTTCAATTAATATCCTATTGATAAAATATAAAGCGCGAAAATAAGTTCTGAAACGCCTGAACAGGTGTTCAATCAAATAAAAATCTTTAATACTTTACTGCAAAATACACACAAAAAAACACAATGGATTATGAAAACAACTAGACTTTTTCCCATAAAATTATTGATAAATCCCCAAATAGTGAGGGTTCAGAGTTCTTTTTTCACTTTTTATGTTGTGTGTCTGTGTTTTTTCTCTCTTTTACTATACTTTATTATTCATAAGCATATTTCCTAATACGCGCACTAAGCAACTTTAAACAACGCGCACTAAACACGCGCGATCCAATAGATGCTTGGAAATCAAATCGAGCCAAGTTGACGAACAGAAATGTTTTACAATAATCTTATGATCGATGCCGTGTTTTTGTATGATTCATCGATCAAGTGGTAAAACAATGCCGCCGTTAAAAAACATTTTTTGCCATATCTATTGTCGAATAAAGTGGTCGTCTTGCGTTTTGCTATCTCTCTCGCCTTTTCTCAATACAAACTTTTTCCAAATTGGCAAGTGATTCGGCCGATAAATTGAAACACTTTGATTATGGTGATTTTTCGTGAGTTTGTGCGCGCGGCTAAATGATAATTTTGTAAATGCCAGAGCCACTTGTTGATGAGCACAGTGTGAGGTAACTGTATGCGATGTAAAATAATGTGATCGGTATTTCCAATGGTACGCCTTTGCACAAATGTATACGCCCCAACCTAAAAAAGTTTAGTACAACTGAATTGTACCAACCAGAATCAATAGATTTCATTTTCTCTATTCGTTTGCAATGAAAATGCTCACAACAACTATACATATTCTTCAAATTTCACAGAAAATAGACTTCAAAATTTGTTTACCATCTTACAACTCGTTCGTTTACCTTTTTCATAAAAAACGGTTCGTTTGGGTATTTATTTTGGCCAAGAAAATATGCCGCTGCAATTTTAAATTTTTATTACAGTTTTGTTTTACAAAGTTTATTTTTGTTACAGCATTTCCGGTGCTTCATTTATGGTTGTTCGTCTGGAATTTTGAAAAAAAAAAGACAAAACAAAACCATCATCATTTCAATGCGTGCGGTAGAAAAATATCCTTTTTTCTTTAATTCACTTCTGTTCTTGGCTCAAGATGAACCATAATGGAAATTATATGATCGTATGATAATGATGAGGCAGCAAATGAACTGGAATTGAAGAATAATTTTCATTTCTTGATATTTGATAAGAATGAAAGAGTCGGTGCACTTCATTCGTTTCAATTTTTAGTGATATAACATTTATTTCAATTGGAGATTTTATAGACATTTCTTTAATTGACCACTTTTAAATGTAACATAAACATTGAGTGCATGAAACACCAGACCAAACCTACAACATGGTCAAGCCACGCCCCTTTCCGATTATACGCGTCTCTCTATTTGTATAATCGATTCACCTGTGTTAGTGTGAAACTGCAATGGCTCTTGAATCGATCTTTGAATGGATTATTGCGTATGCATAACTGAATATTCGCCTTGTGATATACTGAATTTTTAATATTATAGTTTTGGATACTAAAATATAAAAATATTATACATTGTACTTTATTATAAGAGTAGTTATGAGACATTTTGATTAGACTCCATATTTGTTTATCATTCATTGTGTTTTTTTTTTAATTTAAAAATATTGTAGCTCATGTTTGAGAAAGCAGAATTTCCCAAAGTAAATCCCGTTTTCTCCAAAAAATATATTAACGAAAACACATAAAAAATACGGTGTATGCACCGAGTGAGAGAAATACAGAAAAACATAGATTGAATAGTAAACAATGGGATTCTTTGTTTAGTGCCGAATTTAAAATTTTATTACACTTGGAAGATTAAAGTGCACCGCACTGCCACTTTTTGTCGGCTGTAGGTATCCCAATGGATATTCTATCTATATCCATTTTTTCCGTTTCGGTCAATATAAATTGGAAAATATGCCACAAAATTATTAATCTCGAATGGAATTAAATTTTTCAACAACGAGTAGAAATTGAAATAATATTTAAAAAAAGCATTCTCTCCATTTAAAATAATCAATTTTATTTATATTCGAAACGCATAATTTAATGTACGAATATATATTATACGGATAAATTATGTGCTTTTTGTGCCATCAATAACTTGAGCGGTAACCGATTGGGATTGGTTATTAGCCTCAATCACTCTTTGTAAAATGTGTTGTTTTTCATGGAAGTAATTACGATACCTAAAATGACCGGAAAAAATAAATAATAAATATTATAAAGGACTCCTTGAGCAAAGCTTTTCAAAGTGGTACTCGAGTTTTGAAAAATTCAATAGATATATATGGAAGAAAATATAGGAGATTCCAATAGGAGGAAAATATTCCATTATAAAGAAAAAAATGATACCATTCAATATGTTCACGCTTTTGCTGTACAGTGTAATATGGATTTTTTGACAATCCAATGCAAACAAGTTCCATAAAATTTCGAAGAGCTCCTTTCTTTGGACACCATGGTTCAAGATGTTCTTCCAAGAATACATGCTCTGTGAATGATGTTTGATGTTCTTCATCTAAACCTATAAACAGAAAAATTACGCCACAAATAAGTAATTATTACTATTTATTAATATCATTGTCAATTGTCATGTAGTTTTCATTTTTTTTCTTCTTCAATTTTAATTACCTTGTTCGTTATCAATTGGGAAATGCCAAATTTTCCCCTCCTCTGTCCAATAGGCCATTTTTTCAAAGTAATTCCGTGGTGCTGTTGACATTGCTGCGTGCAAATCATATTGTTCCAGTTTCTGCCATGTTTTCAGCGAGTCTTCACTTGTTTTAAGGTTTTCGGGAACCGTGAAAATTCCAATTGGTACACCATTAAATGGGTTTTGTTTGGAGTTGGTCAATTCTATATTTTGATTTCTGAAAGTATATCAGTAATTTAAAAAGTATATCAGATTTTTTTAAAAATAAAATGGAATTCATGGTTTACTCTTTGTAGTTTTCATTTCGTGTTATAGGCGTTCGACGTCTTGATTGGCCATAGTAATCGGCAGATATCACCGGTACATTTTCTTTAAAAGTACCAACTCTGGGTTTATAATCTTTCGCTGGTTTCATTGTTGAAATAATATCACTACAAGTGATCAATTAACACAACAGTACAATTAGTTAATATTGTAACATTAGTTTAGTGCATTTTAGTTTTCAAAAGAACGAAACATACCTCAAAGCGTCATCTTTGTCGCTTAGTCGTGATAGAATTTCAGTTTCAACACTTTTATCTCCGAATTCAGTTGAAACAGCTTTTATTGCAGCATGCATATTTCTGGGTTTTGGTGGTTGTCTAGGGTTAATCACAAAGAAAAGAATGGAAATAGTGGAAATTAATCAATATGTAATGGAACGTAATGGAAGTAATGGAAACATATAATGAAAATCAAATATGTATAGCTTAAGAGCAAAGTAATCGTCACACATTTGCAACAACATTGCTTTAATTTGAGATTTGGTAGTAGTGTTGAGAATCGCGTTCTGTTTTTCGTGTGCTGAACCATGTTGTCGATGCAACGTTAATGCGATAGTGTGTATCCAACGATGATTCCTTCGTTGCTCTGCTCTACTTATCATCTCACTACTACTACTACTACCAAATCTCAATTTTTGTCAGCAAAGTGTTTGCTAACGCAGCTTCGTTCAATTCATTTGCTAATTATTTTTAATTTATGTGTGTATACTTCCTTACATACTAAATAGATTTTGATATTGTGATTTTTTGAAATGGATGTAATGGAAAAATAATCGAAAGAATGGATAGCATTCTTCAATAATGAAATAGTAATTTTTAAAGTAAGTATACCTCGGTGGTTGCCCATCGACTTCTTTGTTTTGTCGTAATTGCTTATATCTAGTAGAGAATAACAAAAAAAAAAATGAATGAAAATATTGAAAATCAACTAACATCTAATGAAATTAATTACCCCAGTGGTTTTGATAATTGCACTTCTTTGAAAATATTCAGCGATGACCGCGATGATAGCCTCTTCAACAGATCATTCAATCGACTTTGAGTCTTTGGAGGAAGTGATTGTTTTTCATTACCATTAGTTTTGTTGTCTTCCTTATTCTGTTTGATATCATTGTCCGATGGTTTTTTATCGCTTGAATAGTAAATACATGAATGCTTGAATACATTCAGACTGGTGCCATTTTTTCCACTTAACAATCGAATACAACGGATTAAAGACATGATGATTTAGTCACGACCACGTCAAATTTCGTAATAAATCAACAATCTATTTTCTTTGCTGTTAATCACACGAACCACGGTCTCAAGTTGATATTTGAGGTTATGACTTTTGACAAGAGAAAAAGCACCAGCGCGTCAGTGTGTGTAATATCTATGAAATGTCAAACAAATTAGACTATTGGCGCACAATTCAAATTTACACATGAATCGTGATTGCAATTTAAATGGGAAGAAAAACAACGGTTTTTTTTTCGAAATATTATTATTTGAATTCACCGTTTTTATTTATAAGTTTAGAGTAAAAATATATTGAATTTTCTAATAAAACTTGATTTCGATCAAAGTTTGTTGTAATTTGTAATATAATGTGAGCATATTTTTTAGCTTAATTTAAAATATGGTAAAATGATTCGATGAAATTCACTTGAACGACGATTTTGTTGTGTGCTTTTGCGTCCTTTTAAAAGTCAGATGTAAATGTGGGGCTTTATACAATTAATATATCTATAAATAAATACATAGATTTTTGTTGAACAAATCATTTTCTGTTATTTGTTTCATAACCATTTCGTGACACCACAACTTTATCATCTTTCTATCGATTAAGTCTTATATATAATTTAAAATTGAATATCTGCTTGATGAAAACAAATCGTTTAGCTTATAACCACATGTTTTTAAAGTTAAACAAAAGACATTTGTATACATTTAGGTATAATGAGTAGAATATTATCTTAGCATAAACGTGTATGTATTTGAAGGTGGAATTTTGTATGTTTTGGAGCATTCGCTTTATTGATCCATTTCGTTTTAGTTATTTACTTGTTGCCGAAAATTAACTGTTTCTTTATGTAAATATCATCTATTTCGAAATCACTATCTTCGCTTCTATCACTTTTGCGCGAAGATGAATCATCATCCGCTTCTAAATTGAAAGAAATACATTTTGTATTAATTTATTATTTTAAACATGTTATATTAAATAATTAGTTTTAATTGTAAATCATTATCTACCTTCGCCTAAATCAGTATCTTCTATACCTAAGGGGAGAATCACAAAAGAAAGGAATACAATTAATTTAAAATGATCGACAAATAATCGAAAAAGAATCAATAAGAATTATTTAATAATAGAAAGGCACCAGACCTGCTATACCAGACCTGCGACGCCTTCGGTTTCTATGAAATTTTGAAAATATAATTAAACAGTGGATGAAAATATAAATATTGTGTTGAACTCGATGTATTTTTTGTCGAAAAGGGCACTCACGTTGTATTGCTTTGATGGCCGCGAAATTTGTTCGTTTGTTGTGGCGCCGGTTTGGCTGGTTGCGACTCTTGTCAGCAGGCGGACGTCTCTTCACCTTCAAGTGTACATGCGACATTCTCTAGTTTATGAGCCAAATGACCTTTTATGCAGTTTGTATCATTGTTCAATGCATCGAGAATCTGGTAAATAGATTTTATTTGAATTGAATGTAATTTTTACTGCACAGAAAACCAAATGATATTGCTAAGCAATTCGTTGCTTCCATAGATACCTGATCCCTGTATTTGGTCACATAAATGTAAAGTTCTTTCAATGCAGCGATCGTATCGAATTCATCGTTAATTGAGAGTTGTTGCATACTGCTACTTATGGCATGATCGCTGATTTGTGGAAGTTGAGCTACGTCACGATAAAATTGCTTCACCATTTCCCGATATTGTGGGATATCCTATTTCATCAGAAAAATATAAAACATTATTAAGGAGTTGAACATTTTAAAATTGTAAATAAAACCACAGAAATTGATTTTTATTAAACCTTTGCAAAGAGTAATTTGTTACTCGGTGAATCTTTTCCTAAGCGATGTTCGGTGGTGGAACATGAGTCCATAAATGTTTGTGCGATAACACTTAAGCATGCATCAACCGTTAATGTTTTATTGATGTCAAAAATAAAGTCAGGATTTTTGATGAAATTAACCCAAAATCGCAATGGCAAACTATAAAAATGAATTAAAAAAATAGTAAAATTTAATAAATTGAGCCATTAAAATACAGAAAAGTTGTTTTCTTCATTAAAGATAAATTTAGGTAATAAAGCCAATAATCGTAACCTATTTGATTTCCATGCATGAATAATTTCACTGTCGACGATTCCATGACGATGTGCAGCCTCATCCAACAAATCAAAAAGCCATTTGACGGCTGGCGGTAGATCTACGTTCACCGTTAGAATTGTTTGGAAAAAGTCGTCGACAAACTTTTGAATAGTTCCTTTGGTGGCGAGTAATCTTGTTAGAAAAATTTCTGGAATTGTTTTATTCGCGCTTCGATCATTAACGCCGGCTGAGCCAAGAATTTGCATTCCTTGGCTACCCAATACACCAATAGACATTGCCATATTTTTTATGTTCAAGTGATGATCGTCCATATTTGCCGAGAACACCATCGGTTTAACCAAATGGAAATATCGTACACCAGATACTGCTGGTGATTGCAGCCCGTCTAAATCATTATTCATAATTATGTGTGACTGTGAATTATTAATGTAATATCCATGTGTTTGATGTTGTTTTGCATTGTATGAGTTATTGTAAATTTCAGTATTTGTTTGCCGCACAATTAATGACATAACTGCTGACTCCTTTACACCATAGTGAGCCAATGTATTTAAACGTTTCCATTGTACGCCGATTGTTTTTGTGGTTAAATCTTCATCTTGTAAAGTTAAATGACCACCGCGGCCGTGACGCCATTCCAAATCTACTTCATGTATTGATGGACGCATTGAAAATGGAGTATTTTTAAATAAATGATCTAGGATTTTTGATTTAACTTGTGAAATTGTATCACAATCCAGTACTTTACACTGAATCTTCTCATCTAAATCCTCTTGAACAATATGCAAAGTCACCACGCTATGAGCAATTTGTTCACGCAATAACTTTTCCTCGGATAATGAATAACGAGCTTCGTGCGTTACAGCATCGACTAAACCTTTCTCAATTTGATGTTTAATCGCTTTGAAAAGCAAAAATAAACTGGAACCAGCATAATCCTTTAAGTAATCATACATACAAATTGCCATATAATTTGTCAGCATTTTTTCTACAACGCTTTCAGTACGACGCAACATCAATTGTGGATGTTTTGTTATAACTGATTTATCAATTAGACGCAACAGCAAACACTTGAGAATATCCGTTGCATAATCCATTTTATTCATCAGCACAATCATTAAAAGCGACGCAACGTTCACCCTGCAAATGGTTAAAAAAGGGTATTCAATAAATATTAGTTACAGTAAAGTAACTAAACTTCAGAAGAAGATAACTTACTTATCGCGAATGTTGAATGATTTCTGTGCTTCAAGTGTATCGATGAATGTAAGCAAAAATACTTTGTTATTGATGAGGTGTTCGAATTGGATCATGGCGGTATCATAGTTTGTTCTTGATGTCTGAATTCGTAGTTTTGGCGAATTTAAGATCGGATGATCTGATACGCCCGGGAAGAACACCTTCATTATGTAGTTTATGTGATCAAGGGTTGGTATGCCAGAATTTTCCAAATCGGCCGTTAAACCTATGTCCGTTTGTAATTCGGCAAATGCTTGCTTACATTCCATTCGGACATTGCTTTCGAGTGTGTCCATTTGGATTTGAATTCGCTTATATTCTCGTTCAGCTTGAGTTGATTTTCGTCGATAAACGATTAAAATAATAAATAATAGACAAACAATGATGGCACATCCGATGGCAATGCCAACTATTGCATGTGAAAATGTGTATGGTTTGAGCAATTCGTATTTTAAATATCCAATCGGGAAGCGAAGACTTCGACCGACGTGTACAACAACTAATGGTAAATATGTTGACGTTTCGATTCCAAGTTCATCAGTTGGTTCTGGTTGTTGTTCTGGTGGCGTACAAACTAATTGTGTCAATGCCAAACTAGTAACGTTACATTGCTTTTGTCCAATAGTGACACTAACATCTGTTTCATCGCTGGCAATATTTAATTTTTCACCTTCAATCACGAGCGTATCGCCTTTATATAGTTTCAAATTGTTCGGAAACGAAAAATAAACTGGATCATCAACATAAATAATGGTCGAACGTAAATTTTGAAAGTGTTTATCTAAATCTCGCACCGATTGAACATTGTCCATTACAAAACTAACTTGCAACGATAGCTGCGTTTCATGGATTTTCAATGATGCCGGTATATCGTTGCTCGTACTAAGGTCACTTTCAACCTCAGAACTCGTACTAGCCAAGGCTGTTGGTGAAGTGGCCCCAATTGCATCCACATAAATGCTACTGATTGGTGTTGACCAAGCGGTTGATGCAGCTGCTGATGTATAGTAACTAATTGTGGTATATAATGTATCTGAATATGAATTTTGTCTCTTTCGTCGTTCAACGGGTAACGTTTTCATATGTGGTAATTTATCAAGTGATGCGGTTGGTATTGCCACGGCCATTTGTTGCTGTAGCGTTTCAATATCGCGACGGTATTCATTGAATTTATCATTTACTGCTGGGGATGGGCATTCCATTTGATTTGATGCGATCACTGTACATATGGATTTATTCACGAGTTCATTATCGAAAAATACTTCTAATTCTGGCTTTTGAATTGAATCCAAATTCGTTCCATGTACAGTGATCATTCGACCACCACTCGAAAAACTTTTCAATGGCTTAATTTGCATTACTTTCGGGTCGGTTGTATAGTTAAATATACTACATCCAATAATATCAGAGTATCTGTTATATTAAATATTAAATTTGGGATTTGGATTAGTAAAATTTGAACATCATGCCAATTGTCAGACTGAATAATTTTAACCTACCCATTATAACCTTTGGTGACATCAAAATCAGAGTCTGAATCAATATTTGATACACTAGATGGTGTATTTCGGCATGTGTACGTACGATTAGCGTTATCAATGATGAGTGTCAATTCACGAATTTCTTGTGGATGCCGTGCTGCCGATGTTGTGCATGTTATTTGCGATGAAGATGCTTGACTTCCATTAACTGAACACTCATAATTATCTAAAAATGCCGTAATACTTGAACCAATATTTAACCATTTTCCAATAATTGATAATTTAGTTCCACCGCTTTGTGGACCTCGTTGCGGTAATAATCCATCCAATTGAATATCTTTATAGGAGAATTGTACACTTGATTCTGTAAATCCGGCTTCATTTCCAACTTTAATCGGTGCTAACATTTCAAAACCAGCCGACCCCGTACGACATTCAATCTTAACCGAAATTTCATACGTGATCAATTCACATGGAATATTTCCAATGCGAATATTGTCACGTACATCTTCGGCGCGTATTCCCAAATTGCTTCCTTCGATCGTTATTAATGTACCTAAGAACGGATAACAAATGAAATCAATAAAAATAGTTTTAAAAAAATAATTGACATTCAATGTACCTCCTTCCATTGGACCACTCAACGGTTTTATCTAAATCAAAAGAAAACAAATTGTATTTAATTACCATTTTTAATATATTTATGTTTTTTTACAATTTAGCTTGTTCTTTTCAATACTATTTTTAAAATCATTAATTTATCTTCAATCGATATCAAAACTTACCATATCAATTCTTGGACGTGGGCACTCATTAACGGCCATTCCAACTCCACAGGTTTCATTATACATACAAGTGTTGCCGCACCAAGTGCACTGATATTTCGATGCTCTTGTGACGCATAACGAACAATCAGCATGTTCACGATGAGATCCTAAAACATCACATTTATATAAAATTATTGGCACAGTATCGATATAGTGGTTACGATTCCAAAGAATATCAACGCGCGCTTCATATTCATTCGTGAGCGCTTCATATGAGTATGTTGTCTTTTCACAAACAATAAATTTCTTCGATTCGACTCTAGCTGGTAATGACATATGGGCTCCTTCAATGTTGACAATGCACGAGAATCCAGTGTGTGAACTTTGCGGACGCGGCAGATTTTCAATTTCCAACCAAATTTCTTTTGGAACTTGATTTGCCAATAGAATAGGCTCATTGTTTACGTTTGGCTTAAAATGCGGACATGACTATAGAAATATTTTAATTCAAAAATAAAATATTATTAACAAAATTTTAAAAACAAAAAAAATAAAAATGTGCAAAAAACTAATTTGATGAATAACTAAATAAAATCTGAATGACAAAAACAAAAAAAATAACATGGTTAAAAACATACCGATGATTGACTAATGACACTTGCTGTACTACGACAGGTTGTTGAATTATGTACGCAACGATTATCGTAAAGACACCAATTACAATTCCATTCGCTTTGCACACATTTACGGCACGTGTCATGTCGTGAACAGTCGAAAAATGCAAAACTTCGCGAAACGAAATCTTTGTTCGTTTCTGAGCTACGCACACTAAGCGGAACTAAGACATGATCACTTTGAGCTAGAATAGTTGGACGATTATTAAGTGGTGGCGTTTGACATGATAAACCATTTTCTAAAACATTTGCATCGATCGGCGTCGAATTTCCAAACACACATTTGTACTTTGCATTCGGTGGCAACTCTGGAAGTATTCTTATTACAAGTTGTACACTAGTCATTTTATTGATTGGAATTTTATTTGGTAACACCATTTCAAAATCAATACACTGATGACCTGTTCCTAATGACAACCACCGTTGATTTGATGAATCTTTGTGACATGCATTGCGTATCGTGCACTTTTTCTCTAAAGAACACCACCCGCAAAATGGATCCCGTGATTCCAAACAGCTTGAACAGTTTGTATAAACGCTACAATGCTCCACACGCAATTTTGTAATCTGAATATTTTATAGACAGTTTAGTATTGGGGTCAGCTTATACAGAAATGTGGGGGGAAAGAACGAACGTGTACAAAATAACAAACCTTTTGCTTGGACAATACATATAAATAGTCTTGTTTCGGGGACATCATAGTATCGGGTAGAATAGCATTGCCTGAGTCAATTTCAATTTCACCATATTCACCAAGATCCTGACCAGATATCAGTACTTTTTTAATCCGACCATTGGTTGTTCCCAAAAAGGCAAGAGTATGGGGCCCCGTCAAAGCTGCAGTTACTGAAGTTATCGACTCATTTTCAAAATCAAAGAGAGAATAAGCAACTATTGGCGATACCCCGCTTATTTTCAAGCCTACATTACAGAAGTTATAGACATTTCCAGTAGACTGAAAAAAGATATTGTTTTATATTTCATAACTATTATCAGCATTTGTTTTCTTCTATAAATAATTCAAAACTCACCCCAACAATTGGACATTTTCCATCGTTAATCGTTCCTGAAATATATCCCATATTTCGATCTTTAATAGTTCCATTGAAACACATGTGAATGTTTTCGGTGAATGTTTCGTCGATGTCTTTCAAACTATATAGACAAACTGCTGATTTGGCTTGTGGTTCGTTCGTAATTTCTTTTGATGGTGAAAAAACAGTGACTAAAACAAGATCATCACGTTTGATGCCCATTTGTTGTGCCAAACGTTGACCGGCCGGTGTAACTTTTACATCGCGTAAAATGTTATAATTAATTTCAGCAGTATCAATATCGTTTTCATTTGTACTGAGTCGTTTCTTGCATTGTAATGTGATTTCTGTGTAACTGTCATAATTTGGATCGCTAACGCAAACCCGTGAAATTCGTGTATTATAGCCGGCCTCTTCAACCAAATGTGATTTCTTCTGTACAATCACAAAGTATGCATATTCGCTAGTATTGAATCCATATTTGTAGTCGACTAAAAAGTGATCACGATGGTTAACATCAATGTTTAAAATGGTTTGCGAAGTAAATGAGAATTCTGCAAATGCCAAATCATCCAAACGACGCGATGATATTGCTGGTACTTCGTGTCGATAATCACCAACATTGGTAAATGTTGCGCCAACATACAAAACATCTTCTTTATTCCAGGATGTGTATCGTGATGGTCCAATGAATGCCAATGTCGATGCATGTTCATCGTTAGCTGCAAGCGGAATGTCTTTATATTCAGGTGAATTTGGAAATTTATCTGTTGGATAAATGGTACATGAACCTTGCATTACACTTCCACATGTAATGAGAGTGGATCCAGCTTCGTTTACTACCAAAATTTTATTATGATTTATCGTTTCGTGCGTTTCCATATCATCGGAACAAACACCATGACACATTGGATTGTCGGGTTTTGGTCCTGTAATTGCAATTCCAGTAACCGACAAATTATAGTCAAGTTTTATAATTCGATTTGATGCACCGACATAGATGTTTGAATTTCGTTGATCGAATGTCATGTGAGTGAAGTAACTACCATTTGGCAATGTATATTGAGCTAAAACATCAGATGATGTAACGGGCAGTGACACCGACCTTGTTACATGTGTGGATTTATGTAAATGTCTATTTGGTGTGTACAAATAGTTTGGCGATGAAATCGATGTGGCTGTCGATGACAACTGTTGAACACTTGTATCAGCAACGGCTGCTGCGGTCACCTTCTTAGTCTTTGTACTAGCGAAATGTTTGTTTGGTGTTGCATCGCTGGATGCAATGCTCATACAGATAATCAATAAAATAAAAAGCGTTATGATTGATTTTCGCCGGCTGTCTAACATCATAATCTTAGTGAATGTGTTAAAATTACTGTGAATAGTTGGTAATAATGAGAATATGGCTAGCAAAAAATATCGTATTTTTAGTTCAGGTTGAATTTTAAAATTCCATAATAATGACGGCGATTGTAACTCTAATGTCGTTGTATTTTCTGTGACTTTCTTTTGCTGTTGACAGGTAGATATAAAAAACGCAGTCTTCTCGAAATTTTCTCCGGCTTCTTTTTCTTGTCTCATTTACTCGTTCTCTATTTCTCTTTTCTTTTCCAATTAAAAAAAATGTCCACGAAATTTTCTTACTTCCTTTTTTCTCGTCAATTTGTTTGTCAATTGGTGCAACGGTTTGCGTCGGATTTGTTGTTTTTGTTCTTCGCAAAATGTTTGGGACGGATTTATTTCAAAGGCGTATGTTAATCCATTTTTCCTGCATAAAATTGTTCGTTAAAAAATAATAAATATCAATAAAAAGTGGCAGCCAAGTTTTAAAAGAAAAATGGACAACAGAGATAAAAATCAAATGCATTATTATTGTTACTATTATTCAAGTCAAGCATAAGAAATAGATGGATTTCCAATATTATTATTTTTTTTTTTTTTTGGTGAAGGTGTCTTCACATACAAACTGACTATACCTGCATTTACACTAGACAATCTTAGTCCATTTTGATGCACTCTTCGGAACCATAAACAAGTTTCGTCTCTCTCACACTATTTTTTCAGTCATTATTTTGATGCTTCACTCTTTCTCAATCAAGTTGTAAAATTCAATCTGTGCTTGTTCTGTGTATCATTTTAATTTTCCCAATTTCTTCGTGATACTCATTTTTAGTTCATTTCACTTGAACATATATTTTGTATGTCCCTCTTTACAGGTAATATATGGATTCCACTCAATTTTTCACTTATATCAAAATGGAATTAATATTTTTTTACATTTCATTTATTTCACTGGAACAAAAATTTGCAATTGTAGAAATATTTTTAACTCACAAATGCCGCACATGAGATAGCAGAGAAAAAGAATAAATAAAACTCTATTGAAACGTTCACAAAGCGTTCACAATTCAATCACCGCACGATTGTAAATAGTTTTCTGAAATAAATCAATGTTTTACGCTGTGGTTAAACATTCCGTTCTCTTTCTCTCGGTATGTTTTTTTTTCGTTTTGATCTATCCACTCTATTGGAAAAAAAAAATAATACAAAATAAATTAATTCCATTTACGACCGATGACCAGATAAATTGATGATGATGAATAAAAAGAGTGTATAGCATTAACACAACACGTACACACAAATCAACACCATAACATAAGAAGAAAAAAACTAAGCACAGAAACAAGAACAGAAATATGTAATATGTGTATGTATTGTATATTGAAGAATAGGCAAACTAAATTTCATTCAGAATCGAAGTATTATGTCGCCGCTGCTGCTATTTCAATCTTTGCTTTGTATATGTTTTAGTCTGTATGCAGTTTCAAATTTGAAATGCTACGCACACTCTTCAATACGATATTTTGATGCTATTTTCGTCCTCCTCTCGCTAACGCAGAAGAACTTGTTTGCACTTGTATGCTATGTTATATACTGAATGTGTTTTTACTTTCGCCATATTGTTATGCACACACGCCACGCACACATTCAATCGCTTATGTAGTGCGCCCAAGCAAATAAACATAGAATTATAGACATTTACTGTATGTGTATATTTATGAGTATGTGTATATGTATATTAAACGGTCTCAAATTTGTGGATTTCCATAAATGAGAGGATTTTCTTTAGAACGATTACCGCCACCACCGCTTTTAATGCTTCATGCATATCGAATTTATGTACAATATAGTATATCTATCTGGTGCACAATCACAAAAATATGCAGCTCGGAACAAAAAAGGCAATACTGGCAATTTTTATACATACATTGAGTGTAAGACGGGAATTTTAAATCAACGGGGACGTATGTTGTCATCATTGTTGGTCGCTTATGTTTCAAGCATTCGTTAGTATTTTTGGTAGGGGCTCTCTTCATGTTCTTCACAAATATTTTTACAAATTAGGATGGATGGAGATAAAAAAAAACCTAATGTCTATATGTGTGCATCGGTTTCATCTTTTCGTGAATTATTATTATTCTGATATCTAATGCGACCACCTGGAATTAAATGGAATAAAAATGAAAAGATGAAAACACATGGATCTGAAAAACAATAACTCACTTATTCAGATTTTAATTTTGCTTTATTTTTTTTGTTTACGATTTTTGTTTTGTGGAATATTTACATAACGATTGGTTCAACACTTGCCCTAAGAACACATACAAGTACATTTCTAAGTTTTGAAACGTTGATTGAATGGCTATATAATGGCTCAATATTTATGCAGCTCAGTACACCGTTCTTATTACAAATAACATCATTGTCGTTATTGATATCAGTGTCGTCTTTTCGTTCGTAGTTCTTTGCGTCATTTTTTTCATTATACAGTTTTTTAATGTGTATTTCACAGCTGCTTTGACTGAATTTTAAAGGGTACCTGATTCTGATTTTTTATAAAAAAGGCCATTAGGCACGCACCAGAACGAATGTCATCTTCATCATAAATGAGAGCCTCTTAAAAGAATTTATCTCTCGATGGCATACATGGAGTATATTACTAATTTCCAGAAAAATGGTTTTTATCAACGCACAGTCGACACACAGTCGGATTTTATTTTTATTTTGCCATGACTAGTTAACAGAGAGTTTAGGATCTTTTTTATTGCATCATAATTACAGTCGTTTTTCAATCATTTATTATTTCCATTTAAACAAAGAAGAAGAAAATGAAAATATTTATTAAATTAAAAACATTCATCTTAATTAAAATCTGATCCTCACTTTATCATTCACATGTTTTGGAACAGTGGCAAATAAACAAATTATCATTCCTAATGAAAATTACCAGAATTAAAAATTATATTTTGCTTCGGAAGAGGAAACAACAAAAATTTGATTTGAAAGCATTTCAATAGTTTTTACAAATAATGAAAGGAAGACGCTTTTTTAATTCTCTTGATAGGCATTATTATTTAGTAGAGCCATAAAACCGTGTTTGGTTAAGATATCTGAAATGTATCTAGATACTTTTGAGATAGTATCTCAATTTTCCGAAATTCATCTAGATATTTTCAAGATTTTCATCTTATCTTTTTGATAAAAGATAAGATATATTTCGAAAAGATAAGATAAAAAAATAAAATAACGAAAATTATTTGAATAAAATTTTGAAAAAATGTCAAGGTGAAAAAAAGAATGTTAATTAATATCTGCTATAAACAAACTTCACGCACTGTGGATATTAATCGGTCGGAGTAATCGGGCCCATGAACCGTGCGTTGAAGTTGTCGGATTTGTTCTGCGAACACCGTGCGTAACACGATGGAATTCCAAATTCGATGTTATCGAAAAATCATAGTTTTATACGCATTACTGTGCACTATTTATCGTCCTATCAGAGGGAATCGTTTGTTTTAGCTTTTCGACAGATAAATGGCAAACAATCATACGATGCTTTGACCAAAATACTTATAAAAGCCTTTAAAAATATGATCTGCCAGTGCACAAAATAACACATATTGTTACGGATGATGGAAGCGCCCTTTGCAAAGCGATTCGAGTTTATGCCATTTATACAATACGAACGTGAATTTCTCTAAATTTCTTGAATGCAATCAACCTGATTTCAATGAGCGTGCAATGGAATTTAATAACGAAGAATTCGAATATAATTTTGACGAATCGAGTCATGAAATTGATCATTTTCGCTTCAATGAACAAATTAATCATACCGACAATTGATGAATTTTTTTTAATAAATGACCTTATCTTATTATTTATCTTAAAAAATAAAGATAAGATACCAAAAAAAAGCCAAAAGATAAGATAAAGATAAGATGATTTTTTAAGTTTCTAAAATCATCTAGATAAGATAAAAGATAGTATCTATCTTATCTTATCTTACTATCTCAAACGAAATAAGATATCTTAACCAAACACTGCCATAAAATAAAAAATAAACACCTAAAAGTGTTTCCTCTCGGCTTGTTATTGTAGCTTTTTGGAGCACCCCGAAGCTTGATCATGCCCGTAACTAACAACACCTCTAATGCGTATTCCGAGTACTAATCGAAGATTGTGACAATATGGCCGTCACAGTTTGGCAAAATCATAATGAATCGATTAAACTGCGTTAAACTGTTAAATTAAAACAGTAGAAATAAATAGATTTTAATTTTTTACATTTTTGAAAATAAAAAATCTTTTGTTTTTTTAATTTTGTGAGATTTTCTGTCCACAATATTCAAAAATATTAAATCATCAAAAATGAATTGGTTGACTTAACCTAACTTTTGTGTCACAATCGTGACAAACCGATTAAATATTTATTAAAACAGTAGAAATAAAAATATTTCCATTTTTTACATTTTTAAAAATAAAAATTGTTTGTTTTGTTTTGTAGTTTCCGGTAGTTTCGTGAGATTTACTGCACAATATTCAAAAATATTAAATTAATAAAAAATGAAGTAGTTGACATAACCTCACTTTCGTTTAAGTAATTATTTGATCGGTTTATCACGATTGTGACACAAAAGTGAGGTTATGTCAACCAATTCATTTTTATTAATTTAATATTTTTGAATATTGTGGACAGAAAAACTCACAAAATTAAAAAAACAAAATATTTTTTATTTTCAAAAATGTAAAAAATTGAAATCTATTTATTTCTACTGTTTTATTTTAACAGTTTAACGCAGTTTAATCGATTCATTATGATTTTGCCAAACTGTGACGGCCATATTGTCACAAACTTTGATTAGTACTCGGAATACGCATTAGAGGTGTTGTTAGTTACAAGTTTTATACAGGAAATCCTATACCATGATCGGGCTTCGGAGCACCCGTTATGTTGTTTCAACGTTTAAATATTTAAAATAGAATTGGTAGAATATTTTAAGAAAAAATTTAAGTCAACTATTTATTAAAAAAAATGTAAAAAATTCGAACAAATTTACACGTTGAATACAATTTGATAGAGCAAGTGCCAGCGTGAATATTTTTTACATTTTTAATTCATTATATGCGCGATTTTTATCTAATATTCGGTAACAGAATGTGTACACGAAAATTATCTATATCATATATATAATTTTTGAATGGATTTATTATTCTTGCAATAAAACCAAATCAAAGTTGTATACATATCTACAGTTTTATAATAAATTATTCATTAGCATCAAAAAAATTAATGAAGACAACAATAATAGACATAAAATTGAACGCACACAAAAAAAAATGCAAGTTTCGGTATCGTTCAGAAAAGAAACGCTATGACTAAGCTAAATGAAAACAAGAAGTTGTTGATAAATTCGTCGCAAATTTTAAAACATAAAGGGCTGACATAATAGGGCGTTGATTTCATTAAAATCATATAGTAACTTTTTTAATTTTGAGCTTTCGCTCTAAATCCATTTTGTCTCATTATTCTCGTTCATATTTTTACATATAGTTTTTGTTTTAATTTGTATTCCATTTTTCACGCTTTGTCACTAATTTAAATGATTAACGGTATGTCCAAATTTATTCGGAGGAGAAATAGTTGAAATTTTCACGCAAGATACGATCTTCGTCTGGTTATAACGAAAAAGCTTAAACTGTTAAAATAAAAACAATTTTCAAAATTAGATTAGTTATGAACAGTTTTGACTAATGAGAAGAAATTTAATACCCGATGCTGTTGCTGATTCTACGGACTGTGAGATGGCTTCAGGTGTTTCTATTGTGGCTGTGGTTGTTACGTTATTGTTATTTTGACGCTTGATGTGCTTGAACACACAATGAGGTTTACAGCAACCAGACGGTTTTGATTCCCAATAGCACTGAATTTTGCTGCGTGTCTTCTCAATAACCATGTGCCGGTCCTGATAATGATCCTCAACCAATTATACTTATTATCTTTAAATTTGTTATTTTTACCTGACAATTTGCATCCAAACATTGGCCTAACTTGAATTTGGCGCAAGTGCGCTCGTGCCCAAGTGCCGCCGGACAGTGGCGATATTGACAACTAGTACCCTATATAAAGAAAATTCAACGACATTATAGATTCTATTTGTGTCATAATTTTCGGAATATTTATGTGTACAAAAAAAAAACTAACAAAAAATGTTAAATGTGTCACATATATAAAGACATACTTTACGACATGCTGAATAGTAGAAAAAATAGCAATCTTGTAAATTTTTTGGAAGTGACATTTTTCTTTCTCTCGCCTTTTTTCGGAACACGTTTGATACAATGTAAAAACCAAAAAATAAACACTTGTCTAGCCAAATAAAAAAAATTTTGTTCCACAATGTGCTGGATATTAACAAAGTGAAATGTAAGTAATATCTTCCTCGTGTGTATTTTTTTCCACTGTGCACGCAGCAAATATTGGAATCTTTCGTCTCTCTCACTCTCTTTTTGTTCATTTGCAGTATATTCTGACAATTAGATTACACACATTATTGAGTCTTCCACACACAAATATACAGTTTCATACACATTCATACATTGACTTGGCAATAAAAATTTGACATTTACCACGCACACATGTATAGCATAAGCATGGTGATGATATTTATTCTATGTTGTATAAAGTGATAGTTTTTCCTTTTTATATTTTCTAATAAAAAAACAAAAAAAAATCGTTTATATTTTCAACAAATATCTAATAAAAACCACTTTACTCTTTTTTTTTTATCCAAAAGGCCCGTGGAAAAACCTTATAAATGCTATTTTAAAAAAAATGATCATGAATATTTTTATTCAAACCTTTCAACCATTTATAACATTAATTGAATTTAAATGTGAAAGTTTTCTTGCAATGTATAAGATGCATATGCAATGGCGATAAGAAATGTTTGTTATTGTCGGTAGACACAGAAAATTTCTTCACAACGAAAAATCGATGAATCAGCCATGCATATGCATCTTATACATTGCAAAAAAACTTTTACATTTAAATTCAATTAATGTTATAAATGAATGGCTGGGAAAAATCATGACTCAAATAATATGCACATAGAAGATAGAAACTTGAATAATGCTATGCGGACAACGAATCGAAAAATTTGAACACGCAAGAGTGAAACAATTCAAAAATCCACATGTTCTTTTTTCAAGATTCTGTCTTCAATATTTTTTGAACAAGTTTCATTGTTGTGTGCTTCTTGTTCGCATTATATTTTTTTACTGTTGTGTGCAATATACTCAGTCTCCGAGAGTTTCATATAAACTCGCCTTGCAATAGTCAAATGACGCCTATTGATTCAATCACGATTGGTTTTCGCTTACTATTCAATAGGCATCACATAGCAACTTTATATGAAACTATCGGAGACTCGGTATAGAGCACTCAAACAGTGAAAAAAGTCCAGATCGTGATTTAGATGATATTGAATGCGATTTTTTTTATTCTGATTTCACCAGGTGATACAGAAAATTGAGTAGTATTTGTAAATCGAAGAAAAAAAATTTAATTATTTTTTTCATTTTTCACGACTTTTTACCATTTACATGGGCGGCTTGTATGAAAAACACGGAAGACCGCTGAAATGGCACATGCAAAGTATGTACGGACGTGTGACAGTGTCATTTCAGCGGTCTTCCGTGTTTTTCATACAAGCCTCCCATCTAGATGGTGAAAAAATCGCGAAAAATGAAAAAAATAATTAAATTTTTTTTCTTCGATTTACAAATACTACTCAATTTTCTGTATCACCTGGTGAAATCAGAATGAAAAAAATCGCATTCAATATCATCTAAATCACGATCTGGACTTTTTTCTCTGTTTGAGTGCTCTATACCGAGTCTCCGATAGTTTCATATAAAGTTGCTATGTGATGCCTATTGAATAGTAAGCGAATACCAATCGTGATTGAATCGATAGGCGTTATTTGGCTATTACAAGGAGAGTTTATATGAAACTCTCGGAGACTGAGTATATTGCACACAACAGTAAAAAAATATAATGCGATCAAGAAGCACACAACAATGAAACTTGTTCAAAAAATATTAAAGACAGAATCTTGAAAAAAGAACATGTGGATTTTTGAATTGTTTCACTCTTGCGTGTTCAAATTTTTCGATTCGTTGTCCGCATAGCATTATTCAAGTTTCTATCTTCTATGTGCATATTATTTGAGTCATGATTTTTCTCAGCCATTCAAATGGTTGAAAGGTTTGAATAAAAATATTCATCAGGTGAACCCTATATTAGGTACCCTAGGATATACCTAAGAGTTGATCAGAAGAAAAGAATGAAAAAAATGGAAATTAATCAATGCGTAAAGGCTCTATTTCCTAGGACACGATTTGCGCACGATTGTAATCGTGTACGATTTTTTCAAATCGCTAACCGATCTTTGATGATCGGGAACGTTTCATCTAACGCTTTTCAGATATACGTAGATGATCATAAGAAAATTGGAATCGTACACGATTACAATCGTGTGTTTACCAAATAAGGCCTTAATGGAACAGAATGGAAAATGAAATTATAAAAAAAGTATATACTTTATAGTTAAGTAAAGTAAATACTTACAAAATCAATGACCACAACAACAACATTGCTTTAATTTAAGATTTGGTACTGGCAGTGTTGAGATCATTGATCACTGTGAAAAGAAATTAATATGCTTAATATTTCTAGTACTTGTTAGCATCGTCCACTACTACGTCTTGGTATCATTGTTTGAAACAATGAGATTCCCATTGTGAGAATATTCGCGTAGACGTCCGTGCTTATATTTTTAATTTTTGATTTTAATTGTTGAAATAATAATGGAGTTGATGCCTGAATGGTCGAAAACAATTTGGCATCGGCAGATGATTCAACATGTACAATCACTTCTGAATCATATTTCTCGCTGCATTTATGTCGCGATTGAATATAACTGTTGTTTCGGTTCCTTGGGTTCCAGCTTCTCGTATTTATTTTTCTTTCGTCTTGGTTGTGGATTCGGATTTGCTTCTGGAACCGGTCGATGGAATGTACATTCGGATTCTTTACAATCTGTATGTTTCTTTTTGTAAGTACGATGAATTCAGCCTCTCCATTGAATTGGATCGTGAAAAACGCCATCTTCGACCGGTTTACAGTTGGGGCAAACTAGAAAACTGATTTTTTGGAGCAATGGAGAAAAAATAATAATAATAATAATAATTTCATTCATTGGCAATGGTATGCCAATCGAAAACAACTTACCGGTCTTTTGATTGACGTTCTGGCACACTTCTTCGTTTCTTCAGCTTACGTCCTGATCGACTACACTTCTGTGATGTATTATGTTCGTTTATTGGCAAAACGAATACATATTCACGTGCCATTTGTTGCAATGCACGATGCAGACACTTTTGATATCCTTTGATTGGGGAGTTTGATGCAAATTTTGCACTACCAAATGCCAATATCACTGTTTTCTCAGCATTGGACATTCTACGATCGGACATTCGACTTTTGTTATTTGCTTCACCAACACATGCAAGGCTACCTGTGTACGTGTATATGCATCAAACTTTAAAAGAGCCACACGTTTTTGATACTTTATCTGTATAAATCAAGAATGAATGACACACATCAATAACATGAAATCAAATCAAATCAACTCAAAAGAGAGAAAAAATAAATAAATATCTCGTTGAATGATTGGCGGCACTGGATCCGGTTGTTCTGGATTCGGAACTGCATTATTGTCATCATCACCATCATCATAATTGTTGTTGTTATTGTTGTTAACGTTTCTGGATCGCCGAATCATTTTCAAATGAGCTGAACATCCATCGGTGGTGAATGAAAAGTCAAACTGTTGACTCGGCTGATGAATGAAAAGTCAAACTGTTGATTTTGTCCAAATTTACAAATCGACGCCAAAATGCATTGTGTTGGGCATACAGTCCCTGCTTCATATGAATCCATCTGTATTCTGTATATTCCATTCGTTTGCAATATGAATCCATCTGTATCGAATCTTGCATGATGTTTGGCATTGCTTGATTGTGGCACCACCACAAACGATGACCAATTTCGATGCGGATTGGTTGCATTGTGCGTATGGATTACACGTTGTAAATTCAACAATTCGTAAACATACTTGTACCTGTCATAGAAAATTTGATGATGATGATGAAGAAAGAGATTAACATCGATTGAAATTTAGTTTAGTGATGAATGATTGAATATACGATGTGAATAAAAGTATGTATAATTGTATATGTATTAAATTTACCAGTTTTTTACCGAATAATAAATGTTTTAAAATCAAATTGTATCGAAAGATCAAGAAGAGAAAATATTGTATGCTTCCGATCACTTCAATTGTTGTTCAATCAATGTCTGAGTCTGCTGCGTATTTCACTTTGCAATGGCTACTAGCTCTGTATGTCTAGTTTCATGTTTGCACATGTACAAAGCCGTTAACGGTATGTTGTTTTGTTCGAACGTATTGTTAGCACTATTGCGTAGTACTGCAACAAATTGATCACAAATTAATTCATATATCACTTTGAATATCAACAAAATTATGACAAATTTAATATTTTTAATTATTCATACCTTTTGGTTCGTGTTGCTACAAAATTTGAATTTGATTTTGACTTTTTTTCCCGTTAAATTCATGCGCAATTCGAAAATTGGTCTCCCGTTTGACACTGGCTTTGACACCAATTTCAAAAACAAACACACAAAATTACTGTAATTTGCTGTGACAAACGAACGGAAAAAAAACTTCAGGAAATGCGAGTGTTCGATGCTAAAAAAATTTTGTGTTGTGAGCACACTTTAAAAAAAACTTTTGTGTCGATGATTGTGTTGATATACCACTACCACATATTAACATGTATGCTTATGTTTTTATTTAAAAATTGAAAAAAGTACTACCGCTAGGAAAATGCTGAAAATGCAAACGAAGAAAAATGCTACAAATGCATATGATTATGCTTCCGAATTTTTCATATTCATAAAAGTGTTATTACGGGCCGTTTTCGTCACAGCATTCTGCAGTGTGATGTTAACGTTAACAAACTGAACTATGGTTTCGCTTTGTGATACAATTTTAGTCATAAGCTGTGCAATCGTCAGTGTTTGTGGAAATGATTCCAAGTTTGGGCGAATCATAGCATTCGATAATTTTGAGCATTTTCAAGTGAGTTCTTTCTCTTTAGTGTTTGATTATAATTTATGATTTTTTAAATCATTTTTCAAACGTTCAAAGTGTTAATTAAATTACATGTTATTTGAAAATAGGCTTCGATGAATAAAACCTATCATCATGACCATCAGATAAAACGTGCTAAACAAGCTTATGATAAAAATACAGAATTAATAAAAAAACATAATGAAGAAGCCAGAATGGGAAAACATAGCTATGAATTGCGCGCAAATGATATGGCTGATTTTTCGCAAGATGCATATTTACGCAGATTTGTTCGCCTCATGGATACTATTCATCCGGATCCGGAAAGCACAGGTCATGCTGATACTGAAGATTTTCATGCATTACATGGTTCAGTACGTCATAGCTCGATTGATAATACTTACATACCCGAAAGTAAGTGAAGCAAGTTAAGTAAGTTACCTTTCTATACAATTGTACTTGCTTTCTAGCTCTGGATTGGCGCGAAATTGGTTTCAAACCCAAACCAAAGAATCAATTGACCTGTGGCGGTTGCTATGCATTTTCTGTTGCAACAAGCATTGAAGCACAAATATTTCGGCGAACTGGAAAAATAGTTCAATTAAGTCCCCAACAAATTATTGATTGTAGTGTTGATAAAGGCAACACTGGCTGCCATGGTGGATCGCTTCGAGCTACACTCAAATATCTGGACGCTACAAGAGGTTTGATGCGTGAATCTGACTATCCATATGCGTCTGAGGTAACTCTGAATATAGCAACAATTGTTACCTTTAAAGGTCCATGTATAATCAAGATTTCATCATTTTTTCTAAATTCCATTCTATTCATCAGCTACAAAAATGTCAATATAAACCATCATTGGCTATTGTAAATGTCACAAAATGGGCAATTCTTCGGCATAAAGATGAAGAATCATTGAAAAAAGCGATTGCGGTCATAGGTCCAAGTATGAAAAATTAATGTTTCCCTTTTTTAAGAATTATTATTTATCATTTATTGAAGCACACTTGAATAAAAAAAAAATCTTATAGTTCCCATATCGATTAATGCAAGACCATCGTCATTTCAACTATATTCACATGGAATTTATTCGGATCCATCATGTACAGATAAAACGGTGAACCATGCAATGCTTGCCGTTGGTTATACTCCTGACTATTTCATATTGCAGAATTGGTGGGGCGATCGGTGGGGTGAAAATGGCTACATGAAGATTGAAAGACATCAGAACAGGTGCGGCATAGCAAATTATGCTGCGTATGCGATGGTCTGAAATACGCAAAATTCAATTCCAAAGAAATATTTCAGAAAAAAAATGTTTGACTGATAATTTAGAATTAAAATGAATAACATGAATTTATATTTAAATATTACATTAAAAACCAAATTCAAGTACGTGAAATCATGATCAAATGCGATTTGCTGGGATTCAAAAGTTACTTTCCAAAATATATGAATTGAATAAACTTTTATTTTTATTAATGTTGCTATCGTAACTATAGTTTATGTGTGTTTTCATTGCTAAACCATTGTCTATTATCGAGTTAAATATATTTAATTTAATAGTCCAGACGATGATACTAAAATAGGTGAAGGATTGGCGTGGTCGGAAATTCTTCCGAGTAAATGAAAAATCACTTGTAAAAGCCATAGCTTTATAAAGACCAATTCCAATCAATATTAAAGTAGAACAAAAGTTATTTCATATATGTTCACAGGAAATTTCCATGATTTTTTTTTCTTTTGAGTAAACCATATAAAGTTCAAATAATTGCACTCTCGATTTTCTTGAATGTTTTAATTGTGACATTAATTTTAAACTACGTAAAAAACCTTAAATTCTCATTAATCTAAAATTGTTTGTCTCATTTTCCCATCATTTAGATAACATTTAGAAAAAAATAATAGCCAAAACTATCTACTACTTAAATTGTTAATTACAAAATATAAAAAAAACATAAAGCGAATCAACTGACTCATCATTTCTACAACATCAGAAATAATAATATTTTGCGTTCGAACACACTCATTTGTAGAAAATATATCATGCGACAATTAGTAATATAAATCAAACATTGTCGAACCATAAAATCTGTGTTGGTCACCACAGACTATACTAATAGACCAAATTTATTGTATTTTGCAGATTTTCATTTCAATTTGAATTGAAGGTTTTTTTTTTAAATAAAAATGAATGTAGAATTGCATTGTTGGTTCTTCTTTTAATTTCAATTTTTGACAAGAGGCTGAATAGATTGAGTGTCAGCAATCAAATTTAGTTTTTTTTCAGTCTATTTTGTGTAGCATGCGCAATATGATCGAAATGGACACCTTATTAAATGAGATACGAAACTTTATTCTTATTGAATACGAGTTATAATACGAAAAAAAGTATGACTTAAGGAATAAAAAAAAAAAAATCATGAGCAATTCTAATTCAAAGAAATAACCCAAAAAAAAAAGGTTGTCTAATGTATCTATATAATTTACGTTCGATGTATCGCACTGTATTTTAACCCCAAACCAAATTGCAAAACATTTGTTTGATTTATTGGGTGATTTCGACTTCGCTTTTGTGTCCCTTGTCCACATTGTTTGATTTTATATTGTTTATTTATTTTTACCTAACCATACAATACATCAAATCATATTTTATTAGACGTTGAAAGTATTGGCAAGAAAAATTTCGATAATATCATGTACAAAAAGTACAATAGTGCGGTGTATATCGAGTATACTGTTGCAAAATGTAGAATTTTCAGTCTGTAAATATAGAAAGATAGGGAAAATTGTTTTTCAAACGTTAGCATTTTCTTGATCAATCGAGGTTAAATGAATTAAATTTATTGATGTGAGAATTAATAAAATACAAATGAGTCATATTACCTTTGTGTGCGTTTCAATGCTTCTGGAATATTGTTTGGATCTTCTTTCATTAAATATGTGCGAATGCCAAACATTGACATATTAATCGCTTCGCTCCAGTTCAATTCAGCCATATTGAAGAAGAACAATTGTTGATCTTGTGGTGTTAATTTATTCCACAGCTGCTGTACATTTTGATTTGTGAAATACCATTGGCCATTAGTGAAATAGTAAATAACGTCACAGAAACGATGAATTTTTCGGTACACTTGCAACATTCTGAATGAAAAAAAAAAACTTAATTCTGTTACCCTCTATGTTTTTAATGCATATTTACTTGAGTTATTTGCATGCAAATAATAACATTCAATTCAAGTATATACTTCACTCATTACTACGAATTTGTCGGAAAAGTGAAAATTTATTGCGGTATTGGCGATACCGATGAAACCGACTAGGGATTTCAATCTATGTTCGAATTTGGTTTTCCAAATTCAAATGATATTTCGATAATAAGGAATAGAAATTAAACTTACTTTGGTCTACGTTGGATCACTACCAAACCAGTGTCGATAAGAAAAGCAGGCAATGTATGATAGAGGAATGTTAAAATGCTAACCAAGAATCGATTTGCTGACATATTGAAAGTATAGTACCAAATTGATTTCATCATCGGCATTTTTGCTCCGTGTTCAACACCATATTCACAGTAATCGTTCCATGTGATGGGATTTTGTGGTGATGCAACATAATTATAAACCGGTGGTTCTGAATAATTGCGATAATTGTGTGCAATATCATATGCACTGGCCAAAATTCCATTAACAACCATATCGACTGGTACAAGTTCAGCGTTATTCTCTTTTTTACCATAGAACACACGCAATAGACCGGCACCAACACCAACAATAATACCCGTTGGCCCGTACATATTATCAATCCAACCAACGATTGGTTCTTTGACTGTTGGAATAACAATGGCCGGACGGAAAATGGTAACAGGAAGCATTTCATCTTGCTGAGTTGATTTAACTTCTTCGAAGTTATTATTTTCAATAATTTTATCTGTGTTGATTATTTTGTTCATCGTTTTTTCAGTCAAATTATTATTTTCACCATCGTTGTCTCTTTTGCACATCGATTTTACCAAATCTTCAGCCAACGCTTTTGTGAATGTGTATGTATTTGGCCAATCGCCAATCAAACTATAGTTGCAAAAAAATAACATTTCAGAATATTTATTAAAAAAAAAACGACAAAGAGAACTGGAACTTACGTCGGTGTAATTTGTTCTAGTGTTTTTTCATCGAAGCATTCGGCCATTTTAATGGCATTACTGCCACTTAATTTCGTGCGATAAATGCGTTCATCAATGTTTGATCGATTGCAGTTAGCATATGCGGTTGAAACATGAACACATGCCTACAAAACCACACAAATGGAGAACATTTTGATTTTTTTTTAAGTTATTGCGTTTAAATTGCCATCCAAAATTATTTTCGAAAATTAAAACTCACCACCAAAGATTTTGTCTGTTTCGACAACTGCATTATTTCTTTTGTTCCATTCACATTAATGGCCAATGCCAATTTAAGTTTTTCATCAAAACGTACAGTGGCAGCGACATGCAAAATAATTTGACAGTTTTCGATGAGTTTTCGACGATCGGATGCGGACATACCAAGACCGGGTAAACTGCAATCACCTTCGATCGGCACAATTTTGTGACGGAATTTTTCTTCTTTGTCTTGCTGCTTCAACTTCGAGAAAACCTGTTGCAGACGAAATAAAGAGAATGAAATCAGCTTTTTTAAATTTTAACATAAATTATTTTATTTTTTTCACATTGAAAAAACTTTTGGTCCCAATAAAATATTTTAAATTGTAATAATATAATAATAATTTCAATGTTAACAAGAAAAAAAAGGTTGATCACCCATTTTTCAAAATTAATTTTATTCTGATTTTCTTGATTTACTTGTTTCATTCCATTTCGTTTCATTGCTAAATATATCAAGAATCACCTTTGTATTTTATTTTGCTTATATTTTTCTTGTAAATGCGCGCTTTTTTCAGATAAAAAAATAAAATATGTTTTTGATGTCCTTCCGTTTGCTTATATTACTATAGCGTTATTTTGTAAATTATTATACATATACATACCACATCGTTACATATATCTTCCATACGGGTTGCAATGTCTTTGCCTTTTTTCGATCGTATTAAAACATAAATGGTATCAATTTGGCAGCTCCGAAGTAGTTTTTCCATACAAATTTTGCCCAAGAAACCAGTACCACCCGTCAAAAATACGGTTTTGTTGTGATAGAACTGCTGCATTGGCGATAGTGTGGCATCTTTTGAATGATTTAAAGAAGAAAATTAACCAAATAAATAATCTCGTAAATAAAATATTGTGAATGGATTGAGTGAATGAAATTTTCGTGAGATATAACAATGTGGTTTTGGCAATGAAAATATATCATATTTAGTTTGTAGCACGTTTCATGTGAACTTCTTTTAATGCATGGAGTTCTGATATGAGCAATAAACTCTTAATCAACTTGACCTTGTTTCGTATAATAATATCGAAGCATCTTTATTATAAAAACGAAATGTCATTCTTTTGTCCTTAACTCCTCCCACAATTTTCAACCGATCTGAACCAAACTTTGCACACTTATACTTTGAACCGAGATCTAGGTCACCATGAGGTTTTGGACCAAATTGGACTAACATATGTATCATAAACATTGGCACAAATTGAGACATTTATTAGAACGCAATAACAAACACAAAAATGTCAACCAACGCACGTAGTGCATTTATCGATACCTCGAGACTACTGTCAAACTCAATCCGACGTAATACATTTATTCGCGATGGCGTACAAATTGGATTTGCGCAAGTCTGTCTCAAACTGCTTTGGACAGCTAAGTACAAACGAAATTTTCCGTGTGTTTAAAAATAAACCAATCTCACGCCGAACCATCTATCGCGTTTCATGGACTTAATATGAATATAAAGATTCTAGAGAAATTAGAAAAGTACGGTCGTATTCCCAATTTAGATGCTCAAACCCTTCAAAATTGTCACCAAGTGCTAAAAATCGGGTTGGTCAAGCAAACATTCAGTTTTGGTGATTTTTATGGTTACAGCACATCCAAATTCGAACCAAAACAATAGATTTTGACACGATCATTAGTAATGAGCAAAATAGGTTACGAAAAAATTTCAAAGGCTGTCAAAAATTGGGTGTTTACATCACCTCATAGCATGTTGCACTGAAAAATTCATCATTTTGGACGGTGAAACATTCATCGCTATATCGAACCACGAATCAAGTGCGAGTGGTTTCTTTTGCATTGATTATGTTGGGGCACTACTATATAAGGCTAGAGACGTGGACAAACCGAACTTTGATAAACGGGTGTATGTATGGTAGGATCTTCTTTGGAAGGTGTTTTAGATCCATTATTCGAGAATTTGGTGATGAAACGTAAGGTAAAACCTCCATTACATGCTCCATTATCAACCAATTATTGTTGAAATCGATGGAATTCATTGAGAACTATCTGATTTAAGGCAAAATTTTGCTTTGCAAGTAGAAAAAACCACAATAATGGCTCACTTCTTAAAATATGACATTTCCATGAAAAAAGGACCATCTTTTTAACTTCACAAAAAAACACCATATTAAATATTTCTCGTCTGATTTTGGATGTATGTTATAGGCGAAGGTACAAAATACTTGAAACGAGCAACAATTGGTTGCATGGATTGAGAGAAAGTTGAAAGAAATCGACATATCAGTTGTCCAGAGCATGATTTTAATGGTTCGACACATACTAAGAAAAATCGAAGACAATGGTCCGTTCAGTGTGAAGTGAATGTGCTATTCGATAGCCTACGAATAAAGGTTTATACCAATAAAAAAGAATTTAATGTTTTGTGTTTTTTGCTCAAATGGCGAATGTCTCAATTTGTGCCAATGTTTATGATACATATGTTACTCCATCACGGTCGATTTTTATTTTTTTAATATTTGTATGGGGTATGTCAAAATTTGTAAATTTCATGATCAAATTCGGATTCCTCGGCCCAAAATTATGGGGGAGAGGTACTTTTGAAGTTGGTTTAACAGCCATCGTGGTCTAATATGAGTTAAAACGTGTTATCACATATAGCTGAGAGCTGAGAAATGCTGAGCTCGTGCGGCTAACGCATACGAAACGGATGCACGATACATATTCCCCTTTCGCTTCGTATGTGCTGCCGTTGACGCTATTGCCGGTACAATGGTTACACACTATACCAGCGAACATACGAAGTGAAAGGGGAATATGTATCGTGCATCCGTTTCGTATGCCTTAGACGTACACTTTCAGAATATATGAAAGACTGAGAGCAAAAACAGCACGTCGCATCTCATCTCTTGCTTTCACTTACGTAAGCAAAATAACGAGGGATGCGACGTGATGTTTTTCTCGCAGCTTCTCATATGTCGGTCGCAACACAATTTCAAACTCAACTGGTTACTAAGTTTTGAGTTTTGAATTGAACGTCCAATCAACTGTTTATAACCGTTTAAACGGGGAGAATGCATGTGTGCGTGCAATCCGTTTCGTATGCGTTAGCCGCACGACTTCAGCATTTCTCAGCTCTCAGCTATATGCTGAGCAGCAGCAAATCAAGATGCTCTGTTTAACACGGTAAATGAGGTAAGGAATCATGGTCCATCATGGTCTAACACCATTTAACACGGTAAATGAGGTCGGACAACATGGTCCATCATGGTCTCAAAAAAAAAAACATTTTTCTCAAAAAAAGCATTTTTTTACACTTTCGGGAGGTTGCTATTAGAATGATTAGTTTTTTATGATTGTTTATTTTGGATTTAGTTTTCAACATTCGAAGTTAATTCAATTGTACCAAAATTGAACGATTTTCGACGCTGGAAGCCCATGTTAACAAATGAGGTTGAACATCATGGTCTATGCCTTAAAATTGAAATTAATATTGAATAATTATTGAGTAATTTCAGAGATAGGAATTAGTACAGTTGGGCATTTTCGGTATCTTATTATTCATCTTATTATCTTATCATTCAAATAAGATCAAACTATATTATTACTTATTATTTTTTTGCACTAATAAGTATAGTTATTAGAATGTTACTAGTCAGAAGACTAATAAGATGCATGTATCCGGAGGCCGGCTAGTATTTAATAAAATAAGTTTTGAATTTTGGAGAAGGCTAAATTTTTTTAAGGCTAGTTTCATTTTTTTTTTAAATAGGAGGTGTCAAAATTACGGATGATCATGGAATAGTCTCGAGCCTCTAAGCTCTCTCAGAAATTCTAAACATAAAAAGACCTTAAAAATGACATTTTCATGAATTTATAATTGTTTAATTGACGCTATAAATATATTTGTATTTTGATTATAGGTTCTTAAAATCAAATTTAATACGAATTATTATTTTATTTATTTATTAAAAATTTATTATTCAATAATTGGATATGTATTTCACTTGATTTTTCGATATATTTGTTACAAAACTGGTACTGAAACAACAAAATTTGTCAGTGGCAATCAAAACATACCACATATCGTATTTTTACGAGATATTACATAAAATGTATGCAACCAACGATATTTTTGAAAAAATGATCATGTGCGAACTGGCCCAAATTCAGATTTCTTCAAAATTTGAAGCATCTATGAATTGAAAACTCAAAATATCTCAGAAGTCTTATTCAGTATAGACGACAACGATCTAGAACCATAATGTGAGTAGATGCATCGTTTTATAACTAAAAATTGATTCAACTTTGTCAAGATGTGTGTACGATTTTTCGTATACTGATATTTTCTATTTTATTTCCTTGTATTTTGTCTATTCGAATTAGTTTTATATTTTGAAGATCACTCCAAATATGGAAGTTTTTATGCAATTTGATTAACTCTCATTCAAATATTGAATTAGTTAAAAGTTGTCGTTTCCAAAAAAAAATGTATTCTTCAAAATAAAACTTACCATTCATGTTATTGTTGTCAATTATTTCCGGCATTATGTCACCTTTTAAAGTGCCCTTTATAAATCAATCAAAAAGTTGACAAAAGATTCAAATGGTCCAAACGTGCTTAAAATAATAAGAATAAAAAATCTGTTAGGAATAGGAACTAAAAAATGGAATAAAGTTTGCAAATTAAATGAGTTAACGTCATAAACCATCACCACGAATGTAATGAAACGTTTTATAGAGTGATAAATTGATTTTTTTTTTGTTTTAGATTTTCGAGTTGAGGATAACTCAGGGTCAAACAAATGATGACAACATTTTTAAAGCATGCCGGTTTTATTTTTTCTGACAAATTCCTTAATTAAGTGTGTAAAAAAGCGCAATTGATTTCTTGATTAATTCATTCAAACAGTAATTTAAATTCACACTCAATCAAAATGAGCGATTTAAGATTTTCATCAAAAGCATTGCTACTCGCAATTGAAAATACGTGAAAAATAAATTCTTTGTTGTTAATACAAAGGGAAATCTATACTAATAACTATTGGTTGATCATTTTTCACTTTTAAAAAAGCTTTGGAATATTAATGTAGTTTGCACAAATCTAGCAGATAATGTGAGCGTATATGTTTGGATTTTTAGAAAGAGACCTATATCAACGATCATACGACATCGTTTCGTTGATTTGTATTCCGAAAAGACGATACTTGAACGCAATGAAACCGACTTGTTAATTGTGTACACTACGTAAGTTAGTTCACGGTATTGTCTGATATTTCATTTTTTTTCCTTCTCTTTGTCGTCAACATTGAAGAGTACGAGTATCGCGCACTCATATACGATTGGAGGTCTAACAAGTGGACTTTATTGATTTTTACTCTTACGTAAAGTCACTCATACATATTTTTGATTTACTTATATTATGACAATCATTATTTAAGAGGAGTTTTTGTTCTTGTCTCTTTCATTCACTTACAATTTAACTTCTATCAATTGGAAGAGAACACGAAAAACGTGTTTTGTGCTACTGACTCGGTCTAGAAATCATTCCGGTCTCCGACAATATGAAAATCGATCATAAACGTTTGGTTGCATTCAATTTAAGTCAGCATTTCATTGCAAAAACAATAATAAATTACCAAAAAGCAAGAAAAAAAACGTGTGAAATAACTTGATTCAGCTTGAATTGGACATACAAACATAAAACATGTGTACGAATGTATAATGTAAACAATGTATGAATACTTCAACCGAATGAAACAAAAAATAAAAGCAACGGAGAAAATATAACGAAGTAAAATAAAGAGAAAATTTCATGGCCATCGAACGACCTTTAAAATAATTTTCGAAGTGAGTTCGATAGGCAAGTGAAAGGGATAGAAAGAAACGGAGGTACAGCGAAAAAGAGACATGACGAACCAGGTGACGTTCGTTTCAGGTGAAATTAGTACAGCAAATTATTCGTTATTACATAGTCGAATATAGTCGAATATCGGCGCGTTATGGGTCTATTTTGCATGCGTATAGTATACATATTTTTGTATGCATAGCCTGAAATCGATATTTCACATGTAATATCATAAAATAAATCGTGTATTTTTTTTGTCATTGCGACAATCACGTTTTTAACGGATCCCCATAGAATACTGATGAAACATACTCAAACTGGCTAACAGTTTCTATACGAAACCATTAGTTATTATTATAATCGCTTATCAGCAGATTTTATTTCCACATTTAGGTTTTGTAAAAGATTCATAACAATCAAATATTATTTTGAAATTGCTCCAGCAACCTGAAGCGAATTCACACATTGCTTTTCATAATGTCAATGGACTCGGAAATTCTTTTCTGTCTCTCACAAAAATTGATCGCATTCTAATAAAAACAAATGAGACCTAAAGGTGCATTTTCCAAGGCGACGATTGCAATCGTCCACGATTTTTTTTCAAATCGGGCTTCAAAAAAACCACAAATAATAAATCGTTCACGATTTTGGCGTCAAAAAAACCATTGATCTCAATCGTTAACGATTTTGGCCAACGATTTGAAATCGTACACGATTGTAATCGCCGCCTTGGAAAATGGACCTTAACACAATTGCATCCCACAAAGATGTTGAACACATTGTTATTAATCTTTTTCAGTTTTATGACGATTTTAGTTATACACAATTCTGTTAGTTTTTTAAAACAGCATACAACAACCAAAAAACAAAAGATCAATAATATGTGTAAAGAGTACCTAATTTTTCAATTGGCTACCATATTCATAGTGAGTAATTGTTTATAGCCTAGCACGTTTATTAACAATGTCACTTGATTGAGCGCCGTCCAACTTTTATTACCATCAATTAAATCAGATTTTCAAATGAGATTCACTCTACCAATTGCGTACTAGAAAATGAATAGAAACAATGTTGAAATATTTTGCTGAATTAAAAGCGATAAAAATACAATTAATTACGAAATACTTTCTTGTTTAGATCGTTAGATGTAAATTTATTGAGAGGGTGAAAACAAATTGCGTTTTGAATTCTCTGTCAATTCAATGTATGCCTTGTACTTACGTTCCATCGAATGGATAACATTTATATAATGTAATTTTATTATTCTCATGTTGACTAAATAGAAATTTATATGGCTCCCTATTTGCACAATACTATTAATTATTGAATATATGAAAATTTTCAATCGGACTATGAATATTGATCAATTTTGATTCACTCACTGAAGAAAGATATTTTTTCACAACCATATCACATGATAAGACTGGCAATAGATTTTACAAAATTTATTCCCGATAGGTAAGCAAAAAAAGAACATGAAAAATATATTGTTTAGCATTGCATTAATTTATTGCGTTTAATTCCGAATGGGTGAAAATATTGTATATGCAATCTGTAAATAGCTCATGAAATGGTCAATATTCAATCAAAAACTATTCATATCACGTGCAATGTAACCATGTACCCGATTATACTAGAAATGTGATGGCAAACAATGCAAAAAGAATAACAAAATTAAATGTCCTCAAATGGCTTCGTAAACTTCCTTTCAAAGTTGATTTACTCTAGGATCAACTTCAAAATAAAGTTATCGAAATCGATTTACAACCTAAAATATCACGAGAAAAAATAATAAACTTCCTCAAACAAATTCTCTATTGTGGAACACATACAACATTTACTTTAATGGCAAAAATTATTCAATTAAAAAAAAAGTTACTTGTCATGTTAAGTTAAAAATGTTACATTTAATTATCAATGACTTCAAACATAGAATATAATTAACAACCTTTTTGAAATGAAAAGTCAATTATACAAATCAGCAAATTGTTGAAATTAAATTCTAGAAATAAAATAAATCTAATAGCAAATAACACGCTAAATGCTGACGTTGCTATAACGTTGAATCAGTTAGAATGCAAGACGATAAAAAGAAAATATAACAATGAAAAATACGAACAACAAAAACATGTCGCGCGTCAACTCGTCATTATCGTGTATATAAAAGCCGACACACGTTCATTACAGTTGCGTGGTTTTTAGGTTCCTTGTTTCGTTAAATCTATTATTACAATTGAGGAAGAGAACAAAACAGAAAAAAACTGTCGGTCCACTGCTCAGATGGCAAAGTATTTTATGATTATTATTTTTTTGTTTGTACGTTCAATAAAGATCATTGGAACACGTCTTTATAGCTGTTGTTATGGTTGGTGCGACTGACTTTTCTCTTCAAAACAGTTCGATTGCGTAATACATTTTTTACACAACATAGTACGAACAAACATTTATTTCTTCTAATCAAGTCACTCGCGAAAACAATCTAACAAACTTTATTTTCGGATCTGAAAAGCAAGAGACAAGAACAATAAAAATACAAATTTTAAATGAATTCAGAGGAAGCGGTTCAAATGCCATTAATGAATTTAGTTTAGAGGATATTTATGCGAGATGCGTATTATTTTTCAACTTTTGGTCATTTGTTTACGTGAGAATTGATTTCAGGATTTGTGTGATATAGCGTATATATTTTTTTTTGCGCGCATTCGTTGTGTATATATCTTCTAAAGTTCCGCAACCGGTAGATTATCCATTAAAAGTTGAAATTCTGGTTTGAAAAGCCATTGAAATTTTGTTTAGTTCCTCGATGGAATTTTTTCCCCTAAAATCCAATTTTACGAAAAATTCCATACACACATTAAATAAAGTAATATTATCACTTCGAAATATGACGAATACTCATTAAAATAACTATTTTTTGTGTGTTTTGATGGCTTCATAAAAAAAAGCTAAATACGTAAACAAAATGTTGAGACATTTCTTTACTTATTATCTTTAGCAAATTATCATGAGTATCACCAATATTTTCGATATTCAGTAACATTTTGTGTATTATACACTGCTTGATATCATATCAGGGAAGTATTATAAAATCGAAGGTTAGAATGTCCGCTGATCTTTGAATATTAATCATTGAATTGAAATTTTGTAATCACAACCAGCAAGTAAAAAAAAGAAGTCACGGTTGTTGTGTTCTTGTATGTCATTTAGCAGATAAGTGTCAAACTGGTTGACTGCAATCAAAAATGACTTTGATTTTAGAACGTATGAAAATATTTTTTGCTTACATCAAAAAATAATAATAAATCAATACAGTATGATCTTTTTTATTTGGTTATTTTTCGTCTCAAAATTAAAATCAATTGATTTATTAATTTATTCTTTTAGTCAACTTGATCATTTGGCACACATAGTTTTCAATCACTTTATTTTAAAAATAACAAAAAATGTACACTAATTTTGTAATTAATTACTCGTAGTTTTTTTTAAAGTAACATTTGATAGAACAAAAAAGTGACAAAAACTGTCGCTTTCAACAATCGTTCTAGTTAAACTATGAAAGCTATCGTAAATTGAAAGTTTGCAGCCATATTGCCTCATTGAAGTCTTTTGTTATTTATTTGACTGTTTTGCGTATTTGAAATAAGTTATTTTATGGTCAGATAAAAAGACTGTTCTTAAGAAATTGTCTGCTGAAATTCAGTGATAGTTTTGATGTATAATGTTGATTAAAGGTTGATATGATAATGAACTTACACGTTTTAAGTTCCTTGTAATAAATATATGCACTTTACTGCTTCGTGTCTAATTTAATTGTCACTTTTTGATTTATAAAACATATACATGTGTATTTAGCAAAAAGATACAGCGTGTAATGTCCTTTTTTATGCTGTTGTTAAACTTTAATATTGCTCGATGATTTCGTATTTGTACCTACACAACGCTTTAAAAAAGTGCTAACTATTTTTTTATTAGTGAATATTATCAGTTGTCAATCGTTTAAATTATATTCTCTTTATTTCGCTTTTTTGTCAACTCTTAATTTAGTTTACACTTAAAACTCTGTTCTCACAGTGAAACTCCTTGTCAATGTTTTGAATAATGTTAAATACGAAAAGTTTCTGGGAGAGTTTTTATTTTTGTGTGCGATATGTTCAAAATGTAAATACGAACTGTTTTTCAAATTCTCGATGAATGAGAAGCTTCACACGTCTTTGCAAACATAAATACTACACACATAATATTTAAAGCTTGCTCCAGAGGAGTGTGGTTATACACCAGCAAAAGTAAACAATGAATAAATAAACGAGAGGATTATACGTGAACAAATTTGTGTACACGCGCTTTATATTTATAACTCGGAACGTTTATATCAGTCGCTTTGAATGTAGAGGTTTTATTTTTGCGGTATGAGTGCCACTTACTTTTATGTATTATGGATATCTGAACGCTTTTTATGGATATCTGGTGTTTTTTTCCTCGATGAAATCTTCTTGTAATTTTGTGAACGAATAATCGATATGGTACAAATATTCGATTGGATTTTGACGAATATTTTACTTCCTTTTTTCGTTTCACGTGTGAGTGAGAAAGTATGCTGTATCACACTGTTAAACGTTATTGGTCATGAATGTATGAAAAAGTAGTTTTGTCGTCAATGATCAAAGTATTTTCTAAATGCTATCGTAGTGTAAACCATAAAATATGATCTCAAATTTTGTTCATTCTACCATTTTTTTGAAAAATGCATCAACATTCTTGACATAATTATCGACCAAGAGCCGATCTAACAAGTAACTTTTTTTTTTGCTTTATGTCAGAAAACTATATTTAGAAAAACTTTTAAAAATCATCTCACACACCGCGTGAAGTATTGAGGTGGAGAGAGTGTGTGCGCGAAGAATAAATTTACATCTTCTATTAATCGTTGAAATAGCAGAAGGAAAGAAACGTTCGTAAATTGTAAGCTGTGCTACTTGATCAGTTTGATGATTTTCATGGAACTGTTGTTTGGTCTGCATTGAAAGTGTGTTGATATATTTGGAATTATTTGTTATAAAAACATTTATAAATTTCTTTTCTATTTTATGTCAATATTCGACATTGACCTAGTATAAGACATGACTTATGACGTTTAAATAATTCGTTTCAACAATTCTATTCAGGTTTATCTTTAGATACCAATTTGTCAATTTGGCATCCATATAGTGAATCGTGGGTGATTTGATTGTTATGGTTTAGCATCAGTTGCAAGTTTTATTTTTAATTAAGAAGAGCACTTAATTTGTTGTTTTCCCAAGAAATTTGCCAATTTGTGTGAAACGATTTTGAATTATAAACTATTCCAACATGCATAACTATTAACAACTTAAAGAAACTTACCATAACATCAACGAGCAGAAACTCACAAGAATCGTATTGAAGGTTTAAAATTTCAGACATAAAGCTGGAAAAATAGTTGATAGTTTTTTACATAATTTGTTAGTGCAGATTTTATAAACAACATAGAAGTACATGCAAAAATTTTAACCGAAAATGCAGTTCGCTTTAATAGTTGATGTGTTATCTATCCGCGAATAATGGTGCATATTTCGCGAGTGGGGTGGCTGTAGTGATAAACGTGAATTGGTGTGTCTAGCTGCATGGTGCATAACAAATTTTTCCCATCAGCTCCCTTGAATGCAATTCAAATATTAAATGTTTGCGCACACAAATATTTCGTTGTCATTAAATAAATTTATTTAAAATCCTGCCAATAACCGTAGCAATGGCGGTGTCGAGTCGACACATTTATTGAAAACGAAGTATCGTGACAAATACTAAAAATAACTTTAAGGAAAATAATTCCTCTAAACAATATGAAGCTAAATCGTAAAAGCTTCTCGTATGAAAAAAAAACGAAAAAGAAAAAAAATAGATGAAACTGAAGGGAGTAAAGAACGAAAAGCCGCACGAACGTGAAAAAAACGACGTTCAAGTAGAAAAGATATTCGCGGCAAATTTGTTTCGATGACGCAAAAAGCATCATTTATAATTACATATGTAAAACGGGCCGTCAAGCTATAAAAGAGTTGAATAATAATAAAATATACGTTGTATCGGAAGCATTGCCATCTAGAATCAGGTTCAAGCTCAAGTCAGACCAGGCTGGTAGATAGCCGACTGCTTTTAACAGCAATTCGAATTGATCAACGCGTACAAAAATAGAAAGAACACAGTGGGGGAAATGGTGACAAGAGAACCGAATGGCGTTCATTCATTGACGTCAAACGAATAAATCTATATAAATTTATATGAAGAAAAAAACCAACCTACTTAATACGATGTATTCAGATTGCACGAGTAGTCTCGAATGCATACGCTATAAAATGCGGAACAGAAAACGAACAGGCCACTCTGTTTCACATAGATTAGCATCATTTGCACTTGGTATGGAAAAAGGCCAAATTCCATTTTTGTTTTTTTTTAGTTTCAGCCATTAATATGGTTAGCAAAAGAATAATCCAATCTGGTCATTTGGTTGATCTTGAGTTCAATGTCGTAAAATAGTTGCGATGCAATTGTTTTTTTTTTTTTGATAGCTTACTTATCGGCTACGGCATGAGAAAATTTCATCATTTTAACGTTTTCTTTGTTCATATACCTAGAAGCGAAGTGCAACTATTTCTTCAGATTTTCGTCTAATTCGAAAAGCCCAATTCAATTGAATTTAATCAAGTCCAAGCAAATCTAGGGGCAAACTACTTCACTTTCGTAATTCTCATAATTCAATCTAGTACTCCGATAATTCCAAAAAATTCTATATAATTCCATACAATGCCACATAATTCCAAACAGTTTTTGAAGTATTTTAAATAGTTGTTTATTTACACAGAATTTTTAAATGAATATTATTATTTCAACGATAATATTTTTCGATATTTTTTATATTTTCATAAATATATTTTCATACTTGTATATCACATCAATGATACCGGTTCGACATTTCTCATACAAACAGATTTCGGAGAGTTATTTTGAATTGGTTTCATTTGTATGTGATTGAAACGAAGGGAACGTTCCGAAAATGATTTGTACGACAATGTGTGTGTACGTGAAGAGCGATGCTTTGAATGTATGAGTATACAACGTCGCTGCTATGCAAATTGTACAACACATCGTGCAAACAATTTTCGAAACGATTCGTTCAGTAAATGAAGCCAATAAAATAGTTTGGTTTCGGTTGTATATACTTGCATAAAAATATATTTATGAAAATTAAAAAAATATCGAAAAATATTATCGTTGAAATAATATTATTCATACAAAAATTCTGTGTAAATAAACAACTATTTAAAATACTTCAAAAAATGTTTGGAATTATGTGGCATTGTATGGAATTATATAGAATTTTTTGGAATTATCGGAGTACTAGATTGAATTATAAGAATTACGAAAGTGAAGTAGTTTGCCCCTTGAAGCAAATGTATAGATATTTTTGAGAATTCAATATCGAGTTTGTATACATAATGTGTACAAAATGTGTACATGTATACATAATGTGCTACAAATGGCATTACAGAATGGATCAAATGGTTTATTGGGATATTGATCGCAAATTGATTTATATGCAACACGTGTAAACTTGTATGAGTGCATAGAAAATTTGAAGTTGCTACACGGTTGACAATCTGCGAAAGAGTTCTATTGACGACGTCATATACACTTGAATGTGTGATACAAGTAGCCTTGTAATATATGTTTTTTTAATCAATTCATTCAACTGCAAATGTAGCAGTGGCTAAGGTTAATATATTTTTCAAGTTTAATTAACATTTGATTAGTTATGAAAGCACATAATCCTATCGAAACGTAGCCGGTAAGTTATCGATATTAGAGAAATATTCAGTGCTTATTGTATCGAGAAACACTTAGTGTTTTGTGCACTCAATGTACGTCAGTAGAGAAACTTCGAGAATGCATTTTATCGTTGGTGTTTGTGTTGTTTTCGTTATTATGTGCAACAAAAAAATGGAAAAATTATAAACAAGACATTGTCTAATGAAATTATTCCGTTCGTAGTGGACAAACGGGTTGCATTCGAAAATAAAATGCATTTCCAAGTTCAATGCGCAGCACTACATTGTAGCTACAATATAATCAGTAAATATTGTAGTTTCAAGTATTAATCAAGTTATTAATTTGATTGGACACACTTAAAGAAACAAAAAAAAACTTATTATGAACAAAACTGCGTTTTTTGTAAATTTTCCGAAAAGAAACAACGTATCAATCAAAATAGTCTGTTTAATCTTCAACAGGTTTGGCCATCCCCAAACGTAATTATATTGTTGTTCATTGGACCAAAATAGAAGCAAATATAAGACTATAGGCTGCTTTTGTTGATTAGATGTAACACCATTGCTTTTCATTCGCAAAGTCCGTTCCAAACAAATGGAGTGATAGTGATAAGAAAAGGTTCAAGACAAGTAATGCGAATGCGTCATTGAAACCGGTGATTTGTCGATGGCCTTGAATAGCATTCTATTTCACATTTCTAAATCATTTAGTACTAATTATTAATCATTTGCCATTCCAAAATTGGAAGTGTGAATCTCATCGTGGACTATAAAAAAACACAAAATATTTCATTCAAATTACTACAGTTATTTTTGGATTGGATTTAAACTACCCAGGTGAATTGAAGCGGCGCAAACACGTTAAAAACATAGAATACTAAAGCAAACATGAAATAAAATGCGTCATTTGATCTTGGGAAATCGCTTTGTTCAAGCCGAATATTGCGTTAAACATATATTTTGCTACATGCTACGACAACGCCATCTCTGTTTCCCCATGTGTGTAGAGTATGTTCAATTGTTCAATATTGACAAATCATTCAAACGGGTCAATTTTGTACCGCAAAAATAGCTGTCATCGTGAAAATATGTCAACAATATTATTCATTGAAATTTTTGAAATTGACTGTGCCGTGTTTATTTTTTAAAACAATTTTCAAATGCATATTTCTGTAAATCTCATTTCAACGTTTTGAAATATTTGTACAATTCTACATGAATAATATTTTAAATTTTTTAAACTGAAATGAAATTTTCAGCATAGAAACAGCTTCTGCTGCAAGACCAAAGATGTCGTTTTCGGGGGAGATTCGTGTGACGTTTTCATATAAAACATATAGCGCATTACTCAGTTACTTTGTTCCATAGGGGAGAGGTCCGTAGGTTGAGACGGGTTTTGTTTTTCGGTCAAATTTTTTTTATCAAAAAATATATCAGGGAGAGCTATATATCGTTGGAAAGATATTTGCCTTCACTACATTTTCGCCGAAGAAAGTAGTTGCATTGCTTCAAAAATAAAAAAGTTATAACAAATTTGCCAAAAATGAGATTTTTTGCTTAGAAAAAATTTAGTCCGTAGGTTGAGACACACACATCAATTGAAAAACGGTTAGATTTTTTTTGAAAAAACTTCAGAATTCAAATGTTTATTATTGATTTCTTTATTTACAAAGGCCTGAGCTGTAAAAAAGAGAATAAAAAATATCAATAATCTTTTTATTCAGAAAGATCGCCATCAGAGTCGCAGTATTGGCACGTGTAATAGCTTCGGGTCATGTTGACGCACTTCAAGTGAAATGAACGTTGGCATTTGTTGCATTCGACAGAGTTTTCACGAGTCAACTTAGCTGGAAAGTCCTTCATACAGATCATGCAAAAGTCAACGTCCTCTTCCGACGATGACGATGGCAACTTTTTGAACAATGTAGATGGCTCTGTCGATGTTGAGACAGTTACGCTATCATCAATTGAACTGCAGCGTTTCCAATCGTTGACTAAAAGGGCTAGGCTTTTTCCAATTGAGGAAAATTTTCGAAATTACTTTTTTCTAAAAAAAATTTGGTATGCTCTGTCTCAAACACAAGTATAAACCACAGTACTCCCAGTTGCCATTTGTCAAAATTTTTGACTTTCTCAACCTACAGACCGTCTCAATCTACGGACCTCTCCCCTATGTATTCAAATTTCATAAGCATAATATGAATAATTAATATAAATTATGAACGATCTCATACATTTCTGAAATGTATAATTTGTTTCGTTTGCATTTAAAATTGCAGCACCTTACAGATACAGCAGATTAACAACTCAATCAAATCTTTCCAATTAAAATCATTCTATATGAGACAATAATTTGCAAATATTCAAATTTTCAATCGAAAGCCAAATCATATTTGCTTTCTAACAACCAAACGGAATCCGAGCAAATTATTTTATCTGTTTCCCTCAAGAAAACTAACAGAAACATTGTAATCAAATTTTTAGCACCATCAATCAGAATCAGTCCAAGTTCAAGAGAATTTTAAACACTGGTTATGTTTTGGGATGTATGAGTTACCAATCGATTTCGAAAAAACACACAACCGAAGAAGATTCGCACAAAAGAGAATACCAAAAATCGTTACTTCAAATGCAAGCTAGATGAAAAATACTAAATCTAAACGAACTGTCATCTAAATACAAAAATAAGATGGAATATCGTTTAGTTTTGAAAATATATTTTTTTGTGTGCAGTATTGATTTTTTTTAGTACCATTAGTGTTCGTGTTGTTCGTGGAGATATTAGGTTATTTCAATAAAACAAAATAAGCAACATAAATATTTATAGTACAGAAATAGTAAGATGTCATATTATACTCCCACACAACACGTCATCTGATAATAATCGCACCTGCCTAGCAATTGTTATGAATTCCAACGTATAGCATTTGATAAACATGTTTGGTCGCCGCTCTGTAGCGCATGTTACTTCTCTAAACTATATAGTATTTGTTGAGTGCTTTTCTTCGTCGATATATATAATATGCGATGAGTTGGATTTACGTTCGTCAAATCAATTGAACTGTACCATCACGAAAATTCAAATATCACAAAAGTCTGATTCATTTGTGAATATGTATAACCAACTAGAGATGAAAAATAGAGAGAACAATATCAATTTATTTGCGTCAGAAATATTTTGTGATGTCGTTTAAAGTATGAACGACGATCACAATTTTTTTTCAACATAGCATTTGTAAAGCACCCAAAAATTGAGCTCTTCTGGATGATTCACCTTGAACAGAAAAAAAACAGGTTCAAAACAAAACAACAAAAACCAAAATTACATTTGAGTGTGTATTTGTTTTATTTTTTAAGATTGACGAGCAGTAACAACTAACAAGTTGGAACATTACGGCTCATCAAAACGCATGTACAAAACATGCTACCGATCACAAACAACTGAAATTATAAACTTATTCCATTGATATTACTCAAGACATTCTAGAAACGTGACACAACATAAAAATACGGTAGTTGATTTCCGTTGTACATTAAGTTATAACATTACTGTTAATCAAACATGATTAAAATTTTAAAATCTTTATCACAGTTTTAATTTGAAGTTAAATTCATTGCTTTTGAACAAAATTAATACGTCAGATATCTACTTTTTACAATCGTTATTATAACCAAAATGATATTAAAATATCGAAAAAATGATCCTAATACAACATTTAAATTCAATATTCAACTATTCAATTAAAAGGTTTTAAAATGATTCTTAGATAGATAGATAGATGTCACCACTCTCCGCCTTAAATCTTTTGAGCCTTTTGGCTTTTAAAGCCAAATCTTTAGTGTTTGTGACAATCCTAAAAAGGCCTACAGCGATAAAAGCGCGTCGATGACACTTGGTATTACTAATGGCGTCTGTTGTCTAGTGTTTTTCGTTTTCTATGTGTACTTCAAATAATAATCGAGGATTATTTTCAAAATTGTTCGTGCTTTTGGATTAATTTTTCTTAATCCTGTTTTAAATAACAACGAAAGTTGCATATTAAAACGAAATAAATTATTTTTATCAATATTATTTAGCTGAGATAATTAAAAATATTTAGTGTGTACGTAAGTATAAAAAAAACAAAGCGTCATTTTGTTGTCAGATCTCTAAAATATGAAACAATTCACCGCTCCTCAATTATATATAAAGTGTATTAAAAATAATGCTTTTCTTCAACATTTTTAGAGTGGTGAACATTGACAACAAATAAAAAGACTAAAACTTTGTTTTTGAATATGGCATTACCGCAAAATTGTAAGCAATTATCTGGATCGACTATGATGCCTGGAACGCCGGGAAATCGTGAGTTTACATTTTCACTCTTCTACTCTGTTCGTACATAAATTTAATTTTCTTGTTATTTTTCGCTGTGTGTTTGTTTTTCTTTGTTTGTTTCAAATGAGAAAAATATCTCATCTGATTTTGTTTTTTCTTTCTTTGGATTGTATTATGTATGGCCCAATCTCTATTTATTAATTTTTTCACAAAAATATATCTCTTTTCTTTGCTCAATGTATACCATATATAGCATGAAATATTTGTGGATTCAATGTGTGTGAGAGAAATGAAAAGATTTTGATTTCAATTCAAACTTATGGAAAATGGGCTTTAGAAATTGATATTATTATAATTCATTGTAAAAATCATAAAGAAAAGAATAACTGATTTTTTTCAACAAAAATTAAAAATAAAGTTTATAAAATCAATTGATTTAATAAACACACTCTCACGCTCATTCACACACATTTTATAATGTGACAACTTCTCAAATTGTAATTCGGATTGGCAAAAACATTATATGTATCTGTATGTATTTAAAATTGGCATCAATATAATTTACTGAATTGTAAAAAAGCAACAGAGTTCAATGCTTCACTAATGTGCTTAATTCTATAGAATCTATAGATATTGTATTCAGTATAATTTTTTCAAATGTTTTAACTTTCATTTCTTCATATTAATAACAAATTCAATACATAAAAGAAACCTTGAATCGATTTAAACGCATTGGAAATTTAATGAATCTTTGGGGTTTCAGAATTTTGATTGAAAAAAATAATAATAGAAAAACTGATTCTTAAAAAAAGACTTGTACCACAGTTTTAATGTATTTTTGAGACATTTGTTTAGTTAGTTTCACTTTAAGGACTATGTCGAGGGAATTTAAAAGTTGAGAAAAAAGAGCATAGAATTATTGATTTAAACATAGACAACAACAACAACAGCTACTTACTTTTCTTATGTGTAATATAAGATTTTGTTTCATCTTCCTTCGGGTTCTGTCATCTCCAGAGCAGCTGTAAAGTGAAAGAAAAAAACTTGCACATTTCTTACTAACGAATAAATAATATGAAAATTAAAGAAAAACAACAACAACAAAAATAAATTAACATCAATAAAATTGGGCAACATCAAACAAAAAAATGATTTTGGCTGTACAATCAAAAACATTGCACAACATATTTTGGGTTTAGAGTTTTGTGCTACTTTTTTTTCTTTTTATTTTTGTTGTTTTCTTTAGATTCGCATATGATGTCCTCTTCACCCGTTACTTTCAACATTTTGAAAGGTAATTTATGATTCAAATTGATACAAAAAAAAATCTTAATTCCTTTATCGTATAGTTACCAAACATACATACGCTCATAAATAGACTCAGACTCACATGAATAATGAAAGTGAAATAAGCTTTCGCTTTCAAGCCTACCAATCATATTCTTAGATAGATTTGTTAATTATTTTGCATTGTTAGCAATACTAAATGGGTATAATTCAAAATGTAGCTATTATTTGTTAGAATTTTGAGTTTGAATGCTTTCAGACATCCTGCGAACACTCTTTTTGTTGCTCTTTGTGTCCCTTCTTTTCAACAATATATGTTATCTAAAGCTAGTTATGTATATTTAAATGTATTTTGTGCATGATTATTATTAATGTTGATATTTTGTTTTGTTCTATTTCATTTTATTCAACAACAATTTTTATAACAAATGTTTTGACTGAACAAATAACAAAAACTTGATTGAACAAATCGGTCATAAACGTTTTTATTATGATAGTTTTTAATCTATCTACCATTGCATCAAATCATCATATGTTGTAATGTTTACTACGCTGTGTTTTCTGGACGCTGTTTGAAATTGTTGAACATTTTCGTTTTGTTTTTGCTACTAACGTTTAAATTTGATGTGCCAATAACAAATGTATTATGATTATGATTTGCATTTTAAATTAAACACAGAACGGCTGCGTGCATCTGGTGGATCAAGTCAATCAGATCGAAATAAGGATTCGAATCCATTTTCTCACAATAGCCATGGTAATCCAGCTTTTACACCACAAAAAGTCAGCAAAACCTCAAACATTGTAAGCAAACGCAATGAGGAATGGTTAATTCCAATAAAAGGATAATAACTTATTGCAAAAATAGAATGTATGTTGATTTTTATTTCTTTTTGAAAACCAACAGTTTGATCCAAAGACACCTAGACCACCAAAACCACCAGAAAAACCATTAATGCCATACATGAGATATTCACGTCGTGTTTGGGATAATGTCAAAACCGAAAATCCCGATCACAAGTTATGGGAAATCGGAAAAATTATTGGTTTTATGTGGCGTGAACTACCTTCAAGGGAACGACAAGAGTACATTGATGAATATGAACAAGAAAAGGTAAATTATTCATCTTCACGAATCTTACTAAAAATACATATGATATGTTTAACAATTAATTGATTTGATTTGCAGGCAGAGTATGATAAAGCGTTGAAAGCATATCACAATTCACCAGCATTTTTGCAATATTTGGCAGCCAAGAACAAGGCAAAAGCAAGTAACGAAAATGACTCGCACGACACACCGTCACGGCCAACAAAAGCATCACAACAAGATCGTCGCATTGATATTCAACCAGCTGAAGACGAAGAAGATCAAGATGATGGCTATTCCGTTAAACACGTCGCATATGCTCGTTTTGTACGCAATCATCGTCTTATCAATGAGATTTTCTCGGATATGGCTGTGCCAGATGTACGCACCGTTGTCACTACCAATCGTATGATTGTTTTACGCAAACAAGTTAATTCATTGACTATGCATCAAATGAAACTAGAAGCTGAACTATTGCAAATGGAAGAGAAATTTGAGGCAAAAAAGCGAAAATTGATCGAATCAAGTGAATCATTTCAAGAAGAACTGAAAAAGGTTTGGATATATTTTTAACATCCATCACATTCATTTTGATTTATGCGGATTCATGTGCGAATTGATCATTTTTTTTTCTTTTGTAGCATTGCAAGCCGGCTGTAGATGATGAAACGTTTCAAAAAATGGTAGACCGTCAGTATGAGTTGATGCATAGACCACGAATGATAGATGAAATGAATAATACAAAGATTTTAACAAGACCAGATGATGTAGAAATGCAAAATAGTGTTGAGCATCAAGCACCAAATCAAGCTACCGAAGCACCAGTCAGTGATCATGAGGTAATTTAGATAAATACTAAAAAAATTCTAATCAACTCAGTTGCTTTCTTATATATATATTGCTTTTATATTCAAAAAAAACTACAAAAAATTCATTCTACATACTTATACATACAAATTTATCCAACATCATCACTTATTACTCTCATACTGTCCTGTTAGATGATTGTCTTGCATCAATCCATACAGGTAACTCATGCTCTAACCTTTTACTTCATGCTAACATATATACATTTAACCAAAGCGTGAAAAAAAAATCAAAACGTGCGAAAAATTTACAACCGCTTAGATCCTTGCGAATGAAATTTTGTTTAAGTTTTGTAGTATTCCCATGTGCAAGAAATGTGAATAACAGTTAGTTAAATGTAAACTAATTTATTCTACTTATAGTGGTTAATTCGATATAAGTAGATTGTGTTTTATATAAATGTGGCACAAATATAGTCAAACGGCCAATTTTGAACGTAAAATTGTCTAAATCAAAAGTTGACTATAATCGTCTTGTTTTGTACAAGACAATCACATTTAGATAGGTAAAAAATGTCCTCAAATTACCGATTATCAATTTTTTCACATGGGTTTGCTTTAAAACTTGTAAATAATGTTGTGTTTTTCAACAAAGAAATTTTTACACAAACTATCATAAATTTCAAAATATTTTAATATTTATTCAGCCAATGAAAACAGAAAACTGTGCTGTGCCAGCTCAAAATGATTTGAAAAAGGAAGAATTGACTACAAACACCGAATCAACAACATCAGAACCAGTACCAAGTGATACAGAAAAGGAACAAGAGCAAAAAGAACCCGAACCGCAAGATGTCCCAACAGTTGCACCGTCGACAATTCAACCAGTCGTGGTTGCAAATGAGCCCGAAATTGAAAAAACGGAAAAAGAAAAGACATCCGAACCTCCAGAAGAAACAACACCATCGCAACAACAGCAACAGCCACCAGCCGAAGAAAAACCAGCTGCAGAGCCAGAAACAACCGAGAAAGATGAGAAGGAACAAATTAGGGAGAATTCGGAGGCCACAACGCCAGACAATAAAGAATCAAAACCGTCTCCAGTTGAAGCGCTCAATTCAAGTCAGCTGTTGACTACATCAGAAAGTACACCAGTACCAACAAAAGAACAAACATCACCGGCAACAGTTCCTAATAGTACACCTGTTCAACCAAATCAAATTCCACCACCACACGCTGGTCAGTTATTAAAAAGCTTCATTTATATGCTACAAAGCTTGATCGTTCAGTCCAATTTATTTAATAATCATTTCAGGAATGATGCCTCCACACCAAGCACATCCAAACTATCCAGCTGGCTATCCTCCGCGCACATATCAACATCAACAGCAGGTAAATTCGAAATAAAATCTTATTACCTAATAAATTAATTTAACCTCTTTTACTTTTATTATCGATATTTATTTTAGAATCCGCAATATGCGTCACAATATGCGCCTGGTCCTCAATACGGCTACCCAATGTATCCGCATCCACCAACTAATTACCAACCATATTATCGACAGGGACCGCATTATCCATCTGAGCACGGAGCTCCCGTAATGCCACCAGGCCCGAATCCAGTCATGAATGAACCACCTCAAATGTACGGACCATTACCACCAGGTCAACCACCACAACAACCGCAACAACAGTCACCGTCACAACCAGCACCAACTCCAATGGAAATTGAGGCAAACGGTAACTATATCTAGTAGTTTAGCAGAACAACTGTATACAACAGTAAACATATTATTTCATTGAAATTAAAATCATTTTTTTTTTTTCAGAAAAAGACAAAAAACCAGAATTCGTCAATGGTGACACCTCATCAAAACTGGATACACCAGCGGAATGATGATCAATATTTTCTGGAGCACCACGAAATAATAAAAAGCGCAAGAAATTAGGAACATAATTTTTTCTTGAAATTTCGTAGAAAAATATGAAAAAAATAATGATAATTCAATAATATAAAATCCAACAAAATTTCAGCATTGCACACATATGTGCTTTATTTTATTTCGCATAATAATTTCAATAAATGTATTTTTAATTTGGACTGCTCATATAAAATAGTAATAAAGAACGTAAGTATATAAAGATCAATTTTCATTATTAACCTTCCGCATCTTTGTAAGGATGGATAGAAAAGGTTGAATAAGTGCAAGAATTGCAAGAATTCCAGTTGAATATGTAAGAATTGTTACCAATTTTGCGCCACTTTGAGCACGGAACCATTCCGAATCAATGCCAAGACAGAATGTGATAATCGCCATTGTATAAGTAATCACACCAACTATGGAATGAATGATTTTCAGTAAGGCCGGTTTAATTTTTTTTCTGAATGCTGAGCTGTAGCGGGCAGCAATTCCTCCGCACATTGTGCCAACAAGCATGAGACAAGTGGTCAAACCTAAACTGGCATGACGCGTAACGAAATGGTCGTAATTATTGTTGTTTTTATGTGAATAAATGCTAAAGAATGCAAGACCAATCAATGTAGCTGCGCTCAATTGAAGCATCCAATGCAATGTCAATCGTTCATTATATTTTAAATTACTAGCCACAAATGAATTCGACGTGAATGCAACGATCGCCTCACTCATTAGCAAAAGAAACTGTAAACCAAAATTGTTGTCAAGTATTATATATTTTAACATATAACTTCTATGATTTTTGACACTTACTCCTGAAGACATAAGCACTGGATGAAGAGTGAATAGTGTTGTGCCATTATAAATACTAAAGAAACACACAGTTGCTACCACAAAAACTCCAAATATACGCATTAAAATGTGCAACGCCATTATAATTATTGATTCCAAAATCAACTTTTTGGAAAATATTGAAAATTCGATCGATTGTGGAATGATCTTTGAATGTCATTAAACTTCAATTACCTAATCATTAAATTGTGTGCTTTATCATCGAACACTCTTTAAAATCCGGCAAACAAATGATGTACACGCACACTTGTGCACGTACACTTGTGCACGTACACTTGTGCACGAATACTTATGCACACATACTGTTTAATTTTTGACACAAGATCTCTGTCATTGAATTTCACTATAATCGTCTTGTTTTTTTAAAGTCAAAACACGTCCCAAATTTGACATAACTATCCGGCTGACTAGATTATGTGACTGATTTATAATTTTTTGACTGTCAAACAAACATCAATCGCATCAAAAAGATTTAATACTTACCAATATATGGCTCTTTCTTAAGAGTGAAAATGCCCAAAAATGCTAGAATAATATTGTTCTAAATATAAAATTATTTTCTTAGTGATGAAACTATCACTTCCACTAAACCCAAACAAAAAAAATCCAATCCATGTTATCCAAAGTTGTGCAAGTTGATTTAATCAAATCTTAACTGTTGCTGTTTTAACTAAAAAGAACTATGGATATTACTGAAAAAGTAGACCTACTCCCCGTTCCAATACAATAATCCAAACTAAAAAAAATACGAAAATAGTTTGGACAAGTTGCCAACAAATTGATTATTTCACTTTTCAATTTAAAAATATTAGACATATTTCTGGCCTTAACAATCTTATCTGGCCTGCAACTAAAATCATGAGTAAAAAGAGTATCAATGTAATACTCAAGTATCCGGAAAACAAAATTTTTCCATGCTTATTTCGATAGACGAATATCAAAAGCAAAATTCTCATATAAATAGATTGAAATTACGAAGGGAGTAAAAAAAACAAGAACAAGAACAACCAAATTAGAAACAAACAATCGAACTGCGTGAGTGAAACATACTAGTTATCTCTGCTTAAAGTAAGGAAATGAGATACACACATGTAAGGCATGACGTGGACGCTCACACGAACGTGTCACATTTTACGTATATTCAACATATACAAAATAAAATATACGTTGCCGACGTTGTTGCAATTTTCAATTGAAATTGTGTCATATTGTGTAAAAATGTAGACATTTTTTATGTAATCGATTCAGTGTTAAATAAATTGACAAACGTACATGCAAGATGTTTGTATCAGAACAGTCTTAAATGAACCGGCCACCGGTCATGGTATTAGATAATCGAACAAACTATAGCTTTGCAAAAAAGAACACAAATACTTAAACAAAATCAAATATATTCGGGAAAAATCTAGATGACAGTTGAAGAGACAACGCTCATATACATACAAACACAATCAAAATAGTATCCGTAGCGTATATACAATCATATTATCCGCGTTTCTGTAGGCAACACCGACAACATTTTTTTCTGTAGCATTTTTATTTATCGAACAGTTCATATGCTTAGATTAAAAGTTTGCGTACTGCGTAGTTCACTGTGTGTGATTGACATAATTTTTACACCATTTGTATTAGAACCTTTTTAAATTGTCATAGAGTGATTTCAATTTTATTTGTCATTTAAAAACAAACCGATTTTAATATTTATTTGAATCATCAATATCGAATTTTAACCATTTTTTCTGCAATCAGTAATTGTTTGGTTTCTCGTGTATATTTGCATGAAAAATTCAATTCGTACATAGTACAGTGTGTCAACTTCCGATTGTTCAACAATGAGCAGTAGGCGAAATTTGGATTTAACCACTGATGAACGTGACCGTTTCACTAAGGCATTTAAATCGGAAAAGTTTCGCAATCTATTTATTGAGTATTGTAACGAAATTAGTGATCCAGAAAATCGACGTATTTATGAAGCCGAATTAAAACAACTTGAAGCCGAACGCGGCATTGATGTACAGTTCATAAGTCCTGAACCGGGATTTGTAATAAAATCAATTGCGAATGGCAATCAAAAAATATTCATCAATGTTGCAAAGTGTGACAGCATCGAAAAACCCACCAGTCAATGTGGTTTTGATGTGAAAACTGGTGAAAAAGGTCTGCATTGGAGTTTGCCGTATGTGCAGTCGAAGCCAAAACATGATTTTGATAAAAATAAAGTGATTTGTGCCGTTTTCGATGTTATCTTTCATCCAGATACTTTGCATTTGGCAAAGAAAAATCAAGCATTCAGAAAATTAGTCATTGAAACGGCTTATGATGCTGTACGTACAACGTTCGATTTAACACTTGATAGTATTAAGAATTTGAAATTTCCAAAATTAAACTATAAAGGATCGTCTACACCTGTTGTAATTCGAAAAAGATCGGTGCCTGAGAATGGTTATAGAAAATCTTTCATTGGAAAACAAAATTGTCAAAACATTGATGATAATCATGATGATCAGCGGCAACCAATGGCGACTGTGACCATCGATGAATATACGACACCAGAATACGAAATTATACACAGACGGCACATAGAAATGCATGAATTTACTGAAGAATTGGATGCTAAATTAAATATAACTGTACCCAAGGAGCTAATAATCAAAATTCATTTGCCGTTATTGGATTCATCCAAAGATGTTGTTCTGGATGTAAACATAAAATCAATTTATATGCAATGTGATACGCCAGCCAAGTACAAACTTACAATTAGTTTACCGTTTGATGTGGATAAAGAACTGGGAAAGGCACAGTTTGACAATCAAACGAAAATATTAGCACTAACACTGCCAGTTTTAACCACAAGAAAGCAGCTTGGTATCTTGGATCTATGCCGCGAAGATAGTGGCGTTGAAAGTGACCATCACAGTCCCAAAGAGGATAGTTCATTGGGCTTGGATGATGATGTGTTCACCGATGATTCCAATCATTATGTTAGTTAATTCACTTCATTTTTGTTCTAATTTAGAAAATTATTATATAAACAACTGTTTTCTCTTTCACAGTCATTAGAAAGCGATTTGATATCTAGCATCGGGTCATCATCAGTAACGGAAAAAGAGCAAAATACAAAAGTAAAAGAAGGAGATTCGTTTTTAGAATCATCAATTAACTATACTTTACCGCATTTTACATATAATCGTTTCGAAAATGTTGTTGCATTTACATTACACGTTAAAAATGTCGAGTCCAACTCAATCGTTTATATTGGCACGAAAAACAGTTATCGCGTCAAATTCTCAACAGTTGGATCTGGTTATTTTAACAATTATTATGCTTTTTATTTTGCCATACCCAATGGAATGGCCATTATTTCGGAATCTCCACGAATTGAAACTTGGGATAACAATGTTGTTATTCAAATTGAACTCAATGCAATTGAACATTTCACTTCATATGAAGTTGGTTTGAGTGCAGGAGATTGTAAAACAGTCATATGCAACGAAAAAAAATCAAACAGTGACAACAATGAAAAAAATCATGGAACTGTAAAAACAAGTTTTGTCGAAGTTGGGACTGCCATGTCAAATGAAGAACTTCGAATTGAAATCACCAATAAATATTTTAAAGCTAAAAGTACAACTGATGACGACGAAGAAGATGATGAAGCTATTAAAGTGCCCATTCACCGTCCCAAACCCAAAAAAACGAAACGAGAAAACAAAAAAGTCCGTTCATTATCTGAATCACATTGCGACGAATTAAAACATACTGAAGAAGCTACAGCGAAAATTGCTGATGACGCCAATAAAGCATGTTTAAAGCATGACCTGAAGTCTCGTACACAATCTGAATCGAGCAACGATGAACATCATATGGATTTGTTCCCATTAAAAAGCATCCTAAAACGTCACAGTTCATATGATCGTACAACAACACCAGAATGTTCACTTGATGAATATGGCTGTGCCACATCAATTGATTTGGGTATTGGTTCAAGCATACCGGAAGAAAATGATGTTGAAAAATCCGAGAGCGTTAAAAAGACTGTCCGCTTCGATAAGCAACTTTGTAGAAAATTACTTTTCAAGTATGTTCCAGAAAATAGATGATTTTAGATCTCGACATTTCATTATTTTGTTGTTTGATTTTAATTACAGAATTAATTCGACTATTATTGGTCAACGGAAACCTAAAGAAAACAAACGCAAGAAGAAGAAGCGCAATCAAGAACGTCGCTATAGCGAAGGTGAAGCCTCAGATTATGAAAATAATTTACAAATGGGACCATCTCGCTGTCAAAAATCCAGTGCACCCATCGACGTCATCAAGAACAAGGACACCGAAAATAAAACCAATTTGATATTCGATATTGAAATTTAGTTCCTATGTAGCTTTTGATTCAACAATATGTGCAACAATTACTTGTTCTCTTCTTAATCACGTAACTTCTTAACCAATATACAAGAATAGAGTTTTGGCATCAGTAGTTTTAATAAATAATAAATATGCTTGAACAGTAAATCCACGTTTTTTTAAATTCAAAGTGTGGTTAGTTTTCACGCATGGAAACTCTATTGACACTGGTCAGTTATGTTCTGCTTTTCGTGTAATCGTATGCAGGTATCAGTTGAGGCTGAGATTGCTATACATCGATAACGCTTGCGTACAATTTATGTCATCTCCATTTGGAGTCAAATCGCTTGATCATTATCATGTTAAATCATGTTTTTTATTTGAATTTTTTGCTTCAAGTTCAGTGTTATCGACAATGGTCTGCATTATCATTTTAACTGTTTTAATTTAGCAGAAATGATGAGAAGATTCGTGAAATCCGTTAATTGTTTCATGCGATAACGTTACGTTAACACACATTGTATGCCGTGAATAGTTCTGGATTTATTTTTTCTTATCCTTTTTTAATCAGCTACAAGTTACATAATGAATTCAAATTGACGTTTGTAATGAGAATATATTGGGTGTAGGCATTAATTTCCGGAATCTGACATCAGATGTCACCACTTGCTCTTGCGTTGTAAAAGATCAATGACATGTATGTCGTTTGAAAGACCTATTCAAATGCTGTCAAAATCAGTCAAGAGTGTTTCATTTGTTTGTGCGCATCATATTTTTTTTCAACGATGGAAAATTTTGAAAGTTGGAGAAAGAAACAGCATTTGCGAGAAGTTTTGTTAAGCTATTTCTTTACAAAGAAAACTGCAGCTGAAAGTCGTGGTTTACTTGTGAAATTGTATGGCAAACATGCTCTTTCAAAAACACAATGTTACGTGTGGTTTCAACGATTTGAAAGTGGTGATTTTGATGTTCAAGACAAAGATCGCCCAGGTCAGCCAAAAAAGTTAGAAGATGAAGATTTGCAAGCATTATTGGACGAAAACTCGGCCCGAACCCAAAAAGAACTCGCAATGGAGTTAAATGTCGACCAAAAAACCATTTCAAGACGTTTGCATGCAATGGGAAAGATTCGAAAGTTGGGAAAATGGGTACCACATCAACTGACTGAAAATCAGCTCCAAGCACGAATCACAGCATGCAAAAAACATCTTAAAGAACACAAAAAACATAGTTTTTGAGTCGAATTGTCACGGGCGATGAAAAGTGGGTCTATTACGACAACCCCAAACGTAAAGCAGCGTATGTTGATCCAGGCCAACCAGGACCTTCGCAGCCAAAACGAGATATTCATTGCCAGAAGGTTATGTTGTACATATGGTGGGATCAGAAAGGTATCGTGTATTATGAGCTGCTAAAACAAGGTGAAACGGTTACAGCTGAACGCTATCGACAACAATTGAACAAATTGGCGCATGCATTGAACGAAAAACGGCCGTTGGTAGCGAGAAAACACCATCGAGTTTTGTTTCACGACGACAATGCTAAGCCACATCGAGCACACATCGTCAAACAAAAGATAGAGGCGTTCGGTTGGGATCGGCTTGATCACCCCCCGTACTCTCCAGACCTTGCTCCTTCTGATTACCACTTGTTCCGATCGATGCAAATGGGCTTGTCCGAGATATCGTTTCGAAATGCTGAAGGAGTGCGAAAATGGATCGATGACTGGATAGCTTCAAAAGATGAGGAATTCTTCCGACGCGGAATCGACAAGCTACCAAGAAGATAGGCGGAAGTCATAGCTAACGATGGGCAATACATTGGTTAATGTACTCATTCTAATTATTATTAAATGAATGTTTCTTTGAACCAAAAAAATTCCGGAAATTAATGCCTACACCCAATATGTAACATATATAGTTATTTAAAAAAGAGTCATTCTTTATTATGAAATTGTACAAAGTATGCATACAGTTAATTAATCTTTTTTCTGGTTTCCGGAGTTAAAAATTGGTACTTGTATTGGAACTGGAATTGCCTGATGTATATTTTGATAAATGTAAGTTTTTTTTGTATTTGGATCGTAGGTGCCTGAGGTGTATGACACATGTCCACTGGAACCTCCATTTTCACCAAATCGTGATTCTCTATAAAAGAAAGTGTTTAAAGAGCATATAATTATTATTCTTCGTTTAGATTTAGCGATTTATCTCACAAATGTCCATTTCCAACGGGCCCCTGACTTTGGAATGAAGATGAGGTTTGCTGGAACATAATTGGGCCATTTCCACTTGAAGTAGTGCTACTACTACTAGTGCTGCCACTGAATGATTGCCGTTTCAATCGGTGACGATACTATTGTCATTAAACATTTAGCAGAATGGAATGATTAAAGTTTAAAGAAATGTAAAGAGGGGAAAAATGTTTGACATTTCTGTGATCGGTAAAAATAATTTTTTTGGGATCTTTATCTTTACCTTACACTGTTTGAAACAGAGCTGTCAACGAACGTTCGTTCGTTCGTTCGTAGGCAAAAAATATTTTTATTTTGTGCGTTCGTTCGTCCGTAGAAATCAATTGCGTTAACATATTAAAATAATCGATTATAGAAAATATCAGTGATGGCTTTTTCCTTTCTGAATAGCGCTAGCTATTCGCAGCTTCTGTACAGCATTGCTGCCCAGATGCTGAATCGAAGCGGTTGTCGCACGCGTTTTGTACCACACAACATATTGTCATATAGTCTAAGTAACCAGTGAGCTCACAGAGTATGATACACTAATACCATAGTCAGTATACAAACGCATGTCGAACAGAGAACGAACGCGAACGTATATGCTCTGTGTGGCACAAACGAAGTGTATTGCGCGTGCGGCAACCGCTACGATTCAGCATCTGGGCAGCAATGCTGTACAGGCGCTGCGAATAGCTAGCGCTATTCAGATAGAAAAAAGCCATCGCTGGAAAATATACAATCTTATACCTATAGTTGGATAGAATTTTATTCCCGAATAGTTGGAAAAAGTCTTCAATTAGAATATTACAATAATAGTTGAAATTATTTGCTTCAATTCATTTTATTAGTTGTCATTGATATTACGGAGCAGACTGTTGTTGTTGTGACAAAAACAATACATGCGTGCACTGCTCAGCTTCGTCTCTGATGAATACTTGCCATTTTGAGCGTCATCACATTTCTATTGAATATATCGAGAAGAGAGTATGTTATTCAGCGCTTATGGCTAAGTAATGTCTGAATAAAAACATCGAAAAACATACTCTCCTCTCGATATTTTCAATAGATTTATGCTTGTGTGTATATGTATTGTTTCTATCACAGCAACAATATTCTGCTCAGTTTAATCGATGACAATTAATAAAATGAATTCAAATAAATTATTTTAAATATTGTTTTAATATTTGAACTGAAGATTTTTTCCAAATATTTATGTATAAAATTGAATATTTTCGAAGTTTTAAATGCAAATTTAATTATTATATTGATCGCTGTTTATTTTAAGTAAATAATATTTGCTTTGTTCAATTTTTTCTCAAAATTTATTTATTTCAATATCAAAATTCGTAAAATATAATCTACTTTCAATTTCACTAATAAAATATTTATTTTATTTTCATACTTTTCCTACGAACAACGAACGAACAAACAAATGAACGAACGAACGAACGAACACCGTAGATTTTTTGGCGAAGGAAAATCTTTCAATTTGCTAGGGTTTTTTTAGGCAAATGCTCTGAGACACCCCCTCCCCCCCTAGGAACATTTTTGAATTTGTGCGAGACCAAATCGAAAAAGTTACCCCTTTACATTTTTGGAAAATATTGAAATTACCCTCCCCCCTTGGATCGCCAACTCCAGAAGCTATGCCGATAACATCTATTCGTCTTACAATTGAGAGCCTGAAACCCAAAACAAGTTATAAAAATTCTTTTCGGAAAAAAAGCATAAGAATGTATTTTAAATGAAAAATACGATAGAAAAAAACTGAGAGTTAAAAGAGCACATACAGAACTGAGAACTGAAACAGAATATAATTTCTTAAAGGCCTTATTTGCTAGACACACGATCGCGAACGATTATAATCGTGGACGATTTTTTTCGAAATCGGTGAAAAATCGGTCGCCGATTATGAAAAACCCTTTGCCGATCAAGATCGTGAACGATTTATAACAATCGGTAGACGATTGAAATCGTCCACGATTACGATCGTGTGCTTAGCAAATAAGGCCTTAAAGGCGACAAAACAAACAAGCGATATGTTATATTTTAACTCTCAGTTTTTATTCTTCTCATTTTTGCTCTGAAAGTAAATATGTTTTTATTTGACTCCGAAAAATATTATATTTAGCTTTCGTCACAATGCGTTGCATTTTTTCTCTTTCATGTAATATGACACGAGATTAACTTAGTGAATTGTTTGTCAACATTCTCTCTTTCAAAAATGATTTGGATACAACGAGGCATCTTTTAACTTTCGCCGTTTTAATGTGTGATCGAAGGAACAGCGTTTTTTACTCCAGTTTGATTTTAAATAGTACGAATTGAAAATCAGTTTTTGTTGGAGCACATCAATTTTGGTGCAGTACTTTCCCGAACTCGTACAGATTGATAGCACTTTGAACACTTTTTCAGCAATTTGTCTATTGGCTTTTGTTGTATGCGCCATTACAATATTCTTTTGAGATATTTTTTATACAAAAGCGGTCTACGTACACGTTTTTTCGATCGTTCAGTAGATATTCACTAGCCTATTTGGCTAATAATAATGTGAACTGAAAAACAATGATTTGAAATTCAAATTTTGAATTAAGAAATCGACAAATAGTTTTGTCGTTGCAGATCAATTTAAAAAAAAAATAAGATTTTACAGATACGCATAATACACAACATGAAATTCGGTGCGAATACACCAGCATATTTGTATATCTTCGGTGTGTTAGCGAATAACGGTAAATTGCTGTTGGATTTACACTGGTCAATGCATAAATATAGGAATCACAGTATACTCATCGTATCGCAGTAGCGACGTGAAATTAGAGCATTTGTTTTTGTTTATTTTATTGCTTTGTAAACAAATTCTTCTATTACATTTTGTTCTATACGAATCCAAATAAAATGTTTTTGACGAAAAGCAAATATAATATTTATCGGTGCCAAATAAACACAAATACATTTTCAGTGCTAAAATGAGAAGAATAAAAACTGAGAGTTAAAATACAACATACGGAATTGAGAGTAAAAACAGAAAATCGATATATGCTACTTTTACTCTCAGTATTCTATGTGTTGTTTTAACTCTCAGTTTTCTATATTCTCGTTTTGCGCTCAATAATTTCTTATGCTCTTTTTCCGAAAAGAATTTTTATAATTTGTTTTGGGTTTCAGGCTCTCAATTAATGTTTTCTTTAGTATGTATAAAAATATAATACTTTCTTTTTATTTAATTTTATTTTAATTACCTCGATAGATTCGCCTTGTACCTGAGACTTGCCTAAGAAGATCCAAAAAGATTTTTTGTTATTATTAATTTAAATTCGAATACATAAAAAGTAGTTTTATTTTTTCTCTACTTTTTACTAAAATTTTTCTTTTATAACTACTTTATTGTAAAAGTTGTAGTCACATAACTGTGTTAAATACGGCAAATTTCCCATATTGGAACTGATTTTAAATTTGATTAAAAAGCAACGAAAAAAATCCATCATTGTATAATAATAATAATGAAAAATACCGATGATGTGGTAACAATGCATTGATCGATAAATTTGCTTATGAATAGTATTTATAAATGAAATTATTTTTGTTAAATTATCATTGATGTTGAAAAAATAAACAGTATTAGTGTTGACTATACGTCGTACACAAATAATGTGGACTTTTTTTCTGTTTCTTTTATTTATTTCATTTATACTTTGTCTGTGATAATGGAAATGATAAGTGTAGACTGATGTGGTTTAACTGGTTTTTAAACAAAAATAATGTATATGGTAAAATGACGCATACAATATGATCAGTGATTACAAAAACAACATTTTCAAAATGAAGTCGAATAATTTTTTTTGTTTGAATTAAACACTTATAAGTATTTACAAGATGTTTTTTTCGAATAGAATATTGTTGTTTTCCATGAAAAAAGAACACACTCAAAATTAATCCAAAAATGCATCGGAATACAAAAAGTTTCTGAATAGTCATCAACAAAAAAAATGGTAAACCTTCACTTGTCACTATAATTGTCATATATTTCAACAATCAGTCATTTTTTTTAACATTTATGATTCGCCAAAACCAATGCGAATAACAAAATTCCAATTATTTTTGAAATTAAAACAAATTGCTCACTATATAGACGTTTTTTGAAAAAAAATCTTTTGACTTTATGTCCAATATCAACCAAATGACAAAATATTTTTAATGAATTCTTCTTACTTGTTAAAACGATGGCAATGAGACAAAAAATAGCGGTAATAAATAAACACTTCATGTTGTAAAATATACTAATTGAATATTTACTTTTATTTAAAAAAAAATGATTTTATTCTATTTAATGTGCAAATTTTATTATTTTTTTGTCAAAAGAATGTCAAACGGCAATGAGCGGAATGATGACGACTGAATAAGAATTATTCTTCTGGAGATATTTATATGACAAAATATCAGAATTGTAAAAAAAACTGGAAAAAGCCCGACAGTAAACCTTCGATAATTCGTACTTGGGACTATAATTTGATCGAATGACGGAATATTATATATTATGGTTTAATATGTGGCCAATCTAAACTATTTTAGCTGTGTAAATACAAAAAAAAAAAAAAACAGAAATCATCAAATGTACGAAAAGCATGTATGTTAACTCTAATCGTAAACATTACATAGCGGTCGCGATCGAACTGGTATTTGTGTTAAGAGTGTGTATTATATTTCGGCAGCAAATATACATACTATTGTTTTCGCATTCGCTAAAATCAACAGTAAAGCCATGATGATGGCTAATGGCATAAAAAATACAAAGTATGAATATGTATCATATAATGATTTGCCATTTTTAAGCAAGTATATGCGACTCGCTTCATATATTGGTAGTGCAACTTAAAAATGTCGTATTGCCATTTTTTTGACAGTGACAACAAGTATATCTTAAAGAGCGTCAAAAAAAACTATTAAATTCCATCTGTCAAAGTGAATACAAGTTTATACACATAAGTTTTTTATTGCGTTCAAAATTTCGAATTTCGTTCCAACAAAAGATCATTTGCGGGAAGTTTTAATTTGCTTCTTCCATTTAAAGAAAAATGCAACTGAAGCACATCGTTTACTCACTGAAGCCTATCCTGACTATGCTGTAGACGTTAGAATGTGTCAGCGTTGGTTTGCGCGCTTCAAAAATGTCTGAAATGCTGCTTGAGCGCCACAAAAGGAAGTCGTTTTTGCATCGAATTGTTACTGGTGATGAAAAATGGATTCATTACGAAAACCCGAAGCGTAAGAAATCGTATGGGAAGCGTGGTATACGAGCAAAATCAACGCCCAAGCAAGATATTCATTGTGCTAAGGTAATGCTCTGTATTTGGTGGGATCAGAAGGGTGTCCTCTATTATGAGCTGTTAAAACCGGATGAAACGATTACGGGAGACCTGTATCGAACACAATTGATCCGTTTAAAGAGAGCATTGAACGAAAAACGGCCAGAATATGCGACCGGACATGAGTCAATAATTTTCCATAATGACAACGCTCGGCCTCATATTGCTCAACCGGTTAAAAACTATTTGGAAAATAGTGGATGGGAAGTTTTGCCCCACCCGTCGTATAGCCCAGAAATTGCCCCTTCTGACTATCACTTGTTTCGATCGATGCAGAATGCCTTGTCTGGAATACGCTTCACTTCAATTGAAGGTATCAAAAATTGGATTGATTCTTTCATAACCTCAAAAAATGATCAGTTCTTTTGGCGCGGAATCCATATGCTGCCAGAAAGATGGGAAAAGGTTATAGCTTCCGATGGCCAATACTTTGAATGACATGTAATTTACAGAATTTATGAAATAAAGTTTTATTTTTACCAAAAAAAACGACATTTTTAAGTTGCACTACCAATATATATATATCAAAGTTATACATACAAGTGTTTAACTACGCAACAATTCCTGTGTTCTTTGAAAATAAAATGGAATATCATTAGCGAGAGAGACAGGGGGAGGATGGTCTATGTTCCAGTCTATGAGTGAGAGGGGGAGAGAGAATAAAAAGAGAAAAGCATAGACAATTTCTTAATAATCTTGTTGTGTTCTAGATAACCGTATTTTAGATTATTTATATTAAATAATGGAAAACCCCGAATACTCATCGAAATGTCCCATTATAACAAAAATACCACATAGACTCAGCCTATAAAAGTAAAGGAGATTAGTTAAATACTGACAGGACTGATTTTTTTGCATTTTCAATGTTTAATAAATGATTACGTATCAACCTCTCACCTTTGGAGAAAAAAATATGTTTTTTTTTCGTTTTTGTAAACATACATACAGTGAATCTAATATTTTTGGTAGACAAAATTTTGCATGACACACTCCACTCACACGCCATTCGTATATGAATCCTATGTTAGTGGAGAGTTTCTCTGCTTACTTTGCTTGTTATTTTGTCTATCAAAAAAATTAGATTCACTGTACAGACATTCGAATTACAACAAAAAAATTCGGAATTAAAGCATCGTACCGAATGAAAGTTGACAATGGAATAACCCAATCAAATGATGACATCAATTCAATTTCAAACAGATCTAAAGTATATGCATATATTTATTGCAGACGAAAAGCTTTAAATTATTTGTTTGCAATGTTGCCATCATGAGAGATAAACAATTAATTACACGCCAATTGTCGTATACATCTTATAAAGCAGGTTTTATGTACCACCCCCGCGCTTGCCATTATTCAAACATACGGGATATTGTAGCCGGTTCGGCCAAGCATTCGCATCGAATGCGGTGTTATTTGTGTATAATTTATGCAACGGCAAACGGAATTCGTGAGCATATTTAGAGGTGATTTTCTATCATAAATATTCCATCAATTGAATTATTGCTGATTCGTGTTGTTGTTAACTTCTGAAACGGAAATTGGTACGGCATCACTGTATGCGGATATTCGTAGTTTATTGAAGCATAAATCTCAGAGAGTACATATGAGCTCAAGTAATTATACTGAATATAGTAAAGGCCACCGTATGATATTTAAAATCCATTTAGTCGATTGATGAATCGTGGCAAAAAAAAATCAAAACACCGAATTGATGCCGCACGCCCATGAAAGATGCCAATTCAGATATACGTATATAAACGACGCAGTTTTAAGGCATGTACCACTTATAGGTAATTTCTTTGCCTTGATCAATTGTTATGTTTTGTCTTTTTTTTCTCCTGTTCCATTGCCAACCCTTGGAAAAGTTCGTTATAAGTTGGTGATTCAATATTTCTGTACAATTAAAGAACGCACGATTCGATCGAATCAAAATTTAATGAGCTGAAACATGCGATGAAGATATGTAGCTTTGTGAGCGCCTGTTATGTCACATGACCACATGACACATAGCTTAATAATCAGTTTTCTTTGGGACAAACTTAAATCATTGTGTTTTGAGTAGGGATGATTTTTTTTATTTTATTGATCGCAAACACGGTTTCGATTATTGGATTTTGCATTCAATGTAAATATTCAAAAACCAGTATACAACAATAGCAAAAAATTATATGTGTGACGATCTCACAGTCACAAAATATCAACGAGTGTAAAGATAAAACCGACACCATTCAGTGTACGATGATATTCAGCTAGATACAGTTGCTAATTGTCTGTGTCGGTGCGCCAGTTCAAACTTGTCCAAAAAGCTTTCAATCAAATTAAAAAAGAAAACAAATACATAACTCAAATCAAACCAAGAATAGATCTTCAAAGCACGTCGAATGACATCAATCAATGTTAAATAGGAATTGTTCAGCACTCCATCAAAAGAACACTCGATTTTATCTGGGATTTCTACATTCAAAAAATGAAAACTCTTCTACGAACTCAAAGATTTTTTTGTGCAATTTTAATATTTTTCTGCACTTTGGTAAGCAATCTGCATTCTTTCGGTACATCAGGTAATTAGATAAAAAAAAAATTGTTCACAAAATGTTAACAAATTTTACTAAAGACGAATTTTAATCTCAATAAAATAAAGGAGTGTTAGGCATTGAAGTTTCAAACATCCGACCGATCAGAAGCAATAATGGATTTTTCAAAAGTAACAGAATCCAAGAAAAGCATGCTAATTTTGAGACAACCAAACCGTTGCCATTTGTAATTCCAAGCTACGCCAGTGGTATTTTGAAATCAAGACCAATCGCTTCGAATGTGTCACCACCATCACAATTTTTACTTCCACCAATCGTGACAAATGTTTACAATGCTGATACAACAACTAAATCATTTTCAACAACGATCTTGAACTCAAACGAACCTGAGACAACAACAACACTGTTGCCACTAACACAAAGATTCAGTTCATCTTCAGTTACACAACGATCAAATTTCGATGGAAAAATTGATACCATTCAACCAAAGCCATTTGCATCTACCCAAAAGCCCTCATCATTTACACCATCCATTCCAAAAACATCATTCCAATTCAATATTAAATCGACGACACCTCCACCACCTCTATCAAAAACAACAATAACGGCGACAACAACAACAAAGACGACAGCGACATTCCACAAGTTTGGGGAGTTTGAAAAATCAACATTTGGTTTGGGTTTTCGACAAAGTCGACGAGATGATGAGATTTTAGATATTCTTGGCAATCAGAAGCCTGGCTATGCCATCAGACCCGATGGAAGCATTGATTCTGAAGCACTTCCGCAATGGTCAAATTTCGATGGAAAAATTCAACGGCCTAAATTTATTCAAGATAGCAGCACTAAATTTACAACGGAAATACCGACAACTACTGTAACAATTTCTCGAAATTCTTCTCCAACAAAACCAACAACAACAACAATAACAACCAAATTGATTGCAACAACAAAAGTGTCCAAGAATTTCACGCATAACCCTTGGCTTCAACAAGCCACTCCATTTCATCAAATTACATTCAAACCATTTATACCCTCAACGACATTCACAACTACAACTGATTTTCCACTAGAAACTACAACTCAATCATTTTTCAAAGGAATTAGTCAATTTCCCAATGGTATAGTAGCTCAATTCGGTGGTAGTTCACCAAAACCATTCAATATGATAAAAAAAACAACCACACAGAATGCAGTCACTCAAAAGCCTGATTTCAAACCACAAAGTATCAACAGCAGTATTCAACTTCCAAATTCAAATTTATTGCCACCACAACAAGAAAACACACAACTATCAATAAGTTTAGAAACAACAACAACGTTACCACTCAAAAAATTCCCAACAATATTTACCACGTTTTCGTCAACCGTACCAACGACAGTCCCGATGAATACACAAGATCAACCTACATCAAGTATTCAACACCAACATAAATCGCCAGCAATCACTTTGCCCAGCATTGATTTACTTCCACCGAGAACAGCCAATTTTAAAGCCCATACAATAACAAATGAAGCAAAACCAAATGATTTTTTACCACAGTTGGATCTTAATCCATTTTTAGCACCCTTTTTGGGATCTACACAGAACTCGAACGAATCGTCTTCAAAAACTACTACGTCACCACCACTACAAACAACAACGATTAAAAATTCACAAATGTTACTACAAGATTCTCCGTTTTCCTATAAAAAACCAGCCGTACCATTCATTATTCAAGCTAATGTTCACGGCAGTGCCCAACAACAACCATTTCAACCAAATATAAAATACACAGGTTCTTTTGGCGCACCACCTGGCATTTTGACGCCATACGATAATCTCGGCTGAATAAATAATAGCAACAATTTGAACAACAGTGAATTGAATGAATCTAAGGTTTTATATTTATATCCAGGAAAAATTACGCATAGACTAGTTTTTAATAGAATGAATCGAAAAAACAAGATTTTACCATAAATTGACGTGCGCTTGATTTGGTTAATCCATATTTACGAGTCACGTTTTGTTTCCACATCACATTTTTATACTGATTTAATTATTTCAACCAAAACAGAAAAGAAAAAAGAAAAAAAATATTATGTTTATGTGGTTTGATGTTCCGATATAAAATATATTCCAAATGTCAATAGCAAAAGATTTATTTTGTGAATAGTAATTTGAAAACATGAAAATGCGAAAAGTGAACGAAATAAATGCCGAGATTTTATTTGCATATGAATTTGAAAAAAAAAATCCATTGTAGTTAATGTTATATATTTAATATCTTTGAATTAAATTGAATGTATATTCATAATTCTGATTTTATTATTATTATTTTAAACCACTATTTAGAGCACACACAAAATTCGGAGCCAAAAATCATAGATTATTGCATGTTGAAAATTCGTGTTTTTAGAAATCGATTTGCACAATTCGATGATGAACATGAACTTTGGGTGCTCTTGACAAACTCATTGACCCATTGAACTACGTTCAAGACAATTTTTTGATCATCGGATGTTTTCTTATATAATTTCTTCATTTCAAAGCAATATACAATCATTCAAAATTGTTCAGTTTTTTATGCATTTGTAAATGCTCGAGAAACGGATAATCAAAGAGATAAAATAAGTGACAGCTAATAATCTGGCCCAATAAGGTGATTTTTCAGTGAAAAGAATGACGCTAGTGATATATCGTGATACTATTGATAGTACGATATGAATATCGTGCTATTGGTATATTTCAATTTTCTGACAACAACAATTTGGATGTAGACATCTATGTAGAGTTCTATTTTGGTATTTTAGATTTTGATTGTTTATATGTTGTTTGAATAAAGCAAAGTAGGTAAATGCTCTGATTTTTCCAACCATTGTGCATTAGTAAGTGGCACACCTAGCGTTTCACACATTGAACCTCAATTGAACTCCAGTTATCAGTTGTGGTACTTTAGGTGGCGAGACACCTACTAATGCATAATGCTTGGTTAGAAAAAATAACATCACAAGCGTATAACGTTTCCAGGCATGTTGAATATAAAGTTTGCCTGAAAAGTTGTATGCACATTAGTATTGGAGTATGTAATTGAAGTTTTGCAAATCATCTTAATCGAATCATGTTCAATTCAAAAAGGCATATACGACGTATATTTTTCAAATCGGGTGGCATCTCAGCATATTCCATTTTATTCGTTTTTTTTCTTTTTCCATTCTCAAGAAAACCGCATAAGCCAAGGGGAATATCACAAAAAACGTACTAGAACTATATCATTCGGAATAGGTCGAAATAGGTTGGAATAGTTTGGAATTAGTGGTAATGTAAATGTCAACAAACCGATATGGTGACAGAAACATTGGGTTTTCAATTCAGTCAGAAACATTTCAATATTTTTGTGAATATACTTTTTGGTGTAAATGTTTAATATATTGCCGACGACTGAATTAAAAACCTAATGTTTCTGTGAACAGTACAGTGTATTTGTTCATATTACGTTGCCGCAAACTATTTCAACCTATTACGACCTATTCCGAATTATATAATTCTAGTACGTTCTTTGTGATATTCTCCTTGGCATGAGCTCATTAATATTTACTCTGCTTATTTGGGTCATTTTGATGCAATCATATGACAACGATGAAGCTTTTTGAGGATTTGTGTGCATTGATGGGCGTTAACAAGGTTAAGTTGAATTTTCGATTCTATACAGTTTATTTTTGTAGTAGGGCTGGCCAAAACGCATAACGTACGAGTCAAAAATTGACCAACATTTCAAAATATAACTGTAGAGAATAAAAACTACGTTCTTTACCGCTATAATTTTTGACGTGGAAAAGAGATATTGTAACACGAATAGTAAAACAAAAATGTACAGCATTGGGTTATTTTTGACTAGCCAGGTAGAATTATTGGCCAGCCCCTTTCAATTCCCTCAATTGATTCGACTATTGATGAACTATGTTAATTTATGACACATAATTTTGACCACTATCTCGTTTTGCTAAACGGCTATGCGCCAGTTCATCGGAGATCGTAAATTACATCGGTGTAGTTCGCAGGCACTGATTGGACGAACAAAACCAACAGATTAAAAAAAAACATAGCACAAACATCATGTGGTGCAATACAAATAATAAATTCTTTCTATATATATATATGAATGAAGATTTTCTACAATGACAGATGAACGAATAGCGAACTGAATGAATAAGTGAATCACATGATTTTATCTCTGTTATTCTCATATATAGACCCACTGTATTTTTCTTCTTTGCGATTGAACTTTTTTTCCATAGTTTTCGAAGATAGTTTTTTTTTCACGAACAAATTAATGTCTTACAATATGGGCGCACACTTAAACCCAAAGTGGCATCATCATTGCGCATTGTCAGTAATTTTATGAAGCAAAAGTAATCTCAATTTTAGTGCATCAACAACAACATCATCATTGACACCATCTTCAGACGGTTTTGCAAAATCTTATTTCTAGTATCAATAAATGGGATAGGTAGTCAATTTCCGGTCGATGTCAACTTTCGAAAAATCGTATATACTACTAAAATGTAAAAATTATGTACAATTATGTACAACAATTATTATGATTATGTATCAACAATTTTTTTTCAGAATTTGGCTTTTTAAAAATTGAAAATATCAAAACCCGGAAGATGTTTACCCGAATTCGTACAACACCAAAGTATACGTCGTTAAAATGTACAAAATATGTACAATTCAAATCAACCATCAGATTTGAGAAATTTTTATCAGGTCACTATCTTTTTATCGGGAGCCAAAAGTTCAAAAATCAAAAAAGTTCAATTTACGGATTTTTTTTTTTCAACTTTCGTACACCTCCAAAGTATACGTCGTTAAAATGTACAAAATATGTACAATTCAAATCTGTAATTAGATTTGCAAAATTTCAATCGGGTACTCAAATTTCACCCATCCCAATTTTTATAGCAGTTTTTGAATTCGCCGCGAATGGCCAACTTTTTAATTATTCATATTATTATAACAAAGTATATTATAGATCAATCAGATTTGACCTGTACATAATCAATATCGATTGTACAAAATGAATTCTGACTTGTACATAATCAATATCGATTGTACAAAATCAGATTTGAATTGTACATATTTTGTACATTTTTCTATTGTACAATATACTTTGTTATAATAATATGAATAATTAAAAAGTTGGCCATTCGCGGCCAATTCGAATACTGCTATAAAAATTTGGATGGGTGAATTTTTTCCTACTCGATTGAAATTTTTCAAATCAAATTACAGATTTGAATTGTACATATTTTGTACATTTTTCTATAATATACTTTGTTATAATAATATGAATAATTAAAAAGTTGGCCAAATTCTGAAAAAAATTTGTTGGTCATTTCTATCATAATAATTGTTGTACATAATTGTACATAATTTGTACATTTTAGTAGTATATACGATTTTTTGAAAGTTGACATCGACCAGAAATTGACCTCCTATCCAATAAATGTGGTGTGTAAATGATTGCGCTTTAGCGCACACTGGGGCATGCCATTTTTTGACAAACCAAATACTCATATCTCGAGTGTTATGTCTTTTTCATGAGCATGGGCTCAATAGTTTTTGCCAAGCGACACGTTGATGAACATATGCGTTCTGCAGAACTAAAAACAAAATAAATATTACAGAAGAGAAGAAAAAAATAAGTTTACCACATCTTACGCAGTACTTCAATTACTACTTGTGGGGAGTTGAAAATTTTTCGTATATAAAACGATCGCATCGTTAGCGCAATTCAACATAATTTTTCTTGAATTCAATCAACATACATTACCGGGTGGATTGTGTGCGCGCACATTTTTCCAAACAGACTATTCTTTCATTTTTTGTGTATACTGTTTTGTTGTTGCTGCTTTAGTAGTTTCAACTTTTCTCAATTACGATCGATTCAATTACTAAATAATAAAATTCTAAAAAAGTTATACTACGAATACTATTTTCATTATTCCGTTGTATTCTGGTGGTTGAGTAATGTATCAAAAATTACAAATTACAATGAATAAATGTGCTTTTATTTCAATAGTTTTGTGTAATCTGTTACTTGTTAACGGTAAGTGTGTTATTGAAATTCAGTTTGTGTAATCAGTGAGCATATTTATTTGATTCGATTCTTCAAATATCTCGTGATTAATCATCTAGTTCGTGCTGATGTATCAAGTATAGATGGTATCAAAACATTTCCATCCACTACGTCATCAACATCGCCGGAGAATTCCAATAGCTTTAGCATTTTGACAAAAGAGTTTCTGAACAAACCTGATGGCGAATTGAGCAAACGAAACTCTCAAAAACCATTACGAAGTCCAACGCGCAATAATGCGATCGGCGTTACAGACAACAATTTACCTGAAGAATCAGATGAATCTGATGAGCGTCAAGCTTACTACTACGATAAACCCAAGATACCGTTTGAATTCGAGAGCACCAACATTCATACAAACACTGTTCCACCAACAAAGTATATTCTTATATTTTCCCACTTAAATCGTCGCTAAAATATACTATTATATTATTTCTTCATTTTTTGAATATTTTTAGTGATCAATTGGAAGATTTTGATGGATATCAGGTAATAATAAGCCAAGTATTTAATTAGGAAATTAATCAAATTTGTAACTTATTAAGCTTTGCAATTTTATTTAATAAACTCTCCAGTATCCAAAACCTGCAATTCCGTTCCCATTGCCAACGACAACCTCGAATCCAGATGCGGAAAGCCTGCCAACCGATTCAGCCCGGCTTCAAAAAGGCTAAAGCGCGATCCAAATGATCTATGTGCATGTTTCTGTGTGTGATTCCAATTTTTATTTGTATTGTTGATTCATTACGGCCTTATAAATCTATTTAGCTAACTAGCGTTGGAAGTTTGGCCTATTTTTAGACTGCATTTGCATTTGCATGTAATCAAAATAAATCATGCATAGAGAAAAAACTTCAGTTTTAGAATAAAAGCAATTCCTAATTAAAAATCTGAACAAAAATTCTTTTATCTGAAATAGAATTTCTTTTTCATGAATTTTTTTTTAATTATTTGTATACGCGTTCCTAGTAAAAGGAATTCGAAACTTTATTCTCTGTGTGTTGTCCGATCATAAAATAATTTCACTTTTTTTGCTGTATATTAACAATAGCCTAACATTTTTTGAGCTAGGTATTTTTTAACAAATTTGACAACCAAAAACAACTATTCAGATGAATTCATCAAAGCTGATTTGAACCGCCTAGAATTTACATTATTATTTACATGCTGATTTACATTACTACATAAATGTCTTCAAATGCGTTATAGAAAAAAGTACGTCAGCAATAGTGTCAAAAACTGTATGTGACGCGTTATATAAAAAAGTTCGCCAACCAAAGCGTGACATCGTCCATATATTTTATAACGCTTTTGCTGACTGACTTTTTTCAGTAACGCATTTGAAGACATTTATCTAGTAATGTTGATTTATTCTAAGTGATTCATTTAAGTTTCTATAAATCTATTGAAAATAAAAACTGCACAAATCCACCACAACAACTTCTCCGATGTTTACCTCTATGAAATGGTTAATTATTTTAATTTATTTCCGTTCATATTCAGCTAATGAAATGAATGTTATAGTTTCACACAAACTGTATCTTTTATAAATGTTTATATTGTATATATATTTTGATTACTCAATTGTTGATTTCATTCATGTAAATTCTGACTGCATGTTATTTAGCATACGTCTTTCGATTTATCGCCGTAAATGCGCCATAGTGCATTGTTAAACACAATAAGTACAGTATTTGTTTATATATTACGTACAATATAAGAAATATATGTAATTTTCCCGTTGGTCTGTCTATTCAAATTTGAGAGTGCGGAGTATGAGATATAATTTATTCAATGAATTTATGATATATTTCTTTGAAACTGAATAAATGAAAAAAACAAAACATTCAAACACGAAATGGCAAAAATCTCCAATTTATTCAAGGGTTGATTTTTTTTCTACAATGTGAATTCAAGTGAAGCGCATGTTTTGAGTGATCTGTTAGGAATATCGAATATGAAATCATGAAGTATGCATTTTTCATATGATTTCATTTTATTATACAGCGCAGCCAAATCGAAAACAATAAGAAATGTACAGCAATGAATATGCTTTGCTTTGGTTCACAACTACGCTGGCAATTGTATGGGAAAAGAGCACAGCACTATTGCAACAAATCGGTGTCATGCCACGAGATTTTCTTCTTTTTAATTATCATACGTCTAACATAAATATATAAATAAATTAAGTGTGGATTGCAGTGGATTGCATAATACTTACTGTTGTGGCATTTACGCTACAGTTGTATATAACAAAAAAAAAAAACATCTAAATAAATGGAAACTCTAGCACGCCATGCATTTGGAAAGTTTTTATTCAAAAATTTGCATGAAAAAAATTAGCAGAATACATTTTTATCAATAAATCATGCATGTATAAGTAAAATTTATTTTTAATTCAATCGATTAATTTTATTTTCTTTGTTTTTATCTGAAAGAAGATAGTCCTTTTATTGTATGAAATGAAAACAAAAAATATGTATACACAAATTACTTTTTCTATCCAAAAATAATATCGCACAGCGCCAATGCACATTTAAAAAAATGTGTTCTTTTGTTTTAAAAAAATAAAACCCAATTTGTAATAATATGTTTTCATACTATTTTAATTTCATGGATTAGATTCACAATATAGACAGTTAAATATGCTATAAAAAGGTTTTGGGGGACTTGGGGAGAAATTCATTTTTAAAGATATAGAGTAAGGTGGGGTAATGTGTACCACTTTTTTGTTTAGTCCCATAAAAATATAAAAAATTGAATATTTGAACCACTGATGGCTCTATTCTGTAGAGAGAGGAAAATCCAAAATATGTGTATGAGCAGATTTTCAAAATTTTGGTTTTTTCATATTTTTTTTCACATTTTCAAAACTGAAGATTTTTGGACTTTTTCCAAAAGGTGGGGTAATGTGTACCAACATTAAAATTTGATAATAAAAAGCATAAATATCCACATAAATCGCCTTAAATGTTCAATTGAGGCTTCTTGAAGACAAATCAACGATGATTTTATTAAGATGAACCGTATCTTAATAAGATTTATTAAGATAAAAAAAATTCAAACATAACATAATAATAAATATATTGGGCATTAACATATTATTAACATACAGAAAATGTAAATCTGTACATTACCCCACTGACGCTATTATATGCGGATTGACACTACACAAAAACCATATGAGCAAATCACAAAATCTCTTTGGGTTAATAAAGATAAACAAAAAACCAACACTATGAATATATTTACCTTCATATATGTCGAAAAAATTTCACAGAAACACGATTTATATGATGGCTTGGAAAAGCTTTTGAAAAAGGCGCGTTTGTCGTAAGGCAACAAAATGTGCATTGTACCTCGTGCTTTTTTTTTATAGAAAACAAGATGTTGTCAAAAGCAACTGATGATAGAAATTTGGTTGACTATATCATCGTTACGTACGAAAATTAAGGATGGTACACATTACCCCATGGTACACATTACCCCACCTTACTCTAATATAAGTATGTTTGTGTGGAAAGAATGGCGGTTCTTGCCATATCTGTGATTAAGAGTTTTCCTGGTTTTTATTAACTCAGCAAAATTTTAGAGTCGCTGGCGATATTATCACTATTAATTTCGAATTTTTCTTGTTTCTTTGTTCTTTTCTACTCGATGAAAAATTAAACTTTTTCAAATGAATCCTTTCCTTTTCCATTCACAAAAAGAATCATGTATTATTCCAACTTTCCTTCATTTTTTCAGAAGTTTTAGTATCATCAAGTAGTTACGGTGATATTTATTAAAAAAATACAATGTCCTTTTTGGTTTCTTCTCTACTTTTCGTTCGATTCATCCCGGAAAAATAATTTCCTTACGCTTTAAATGACATACTTTAGAAAGCATGCGCCAAAAAATACAATCATTCTGATTTAGACAATTATCCTTAGACAACGCATTCTATAATAGCATTATATTTTATCATAAATTTGTAAAAAACATAATCAAAAAAGTGATTATCGATCAAAGAAAAAAAAATTACATATAAGATCCATCTTAAATTAAAAAAGAAAAAAACATATAGTTTCTTCTGGACTTATAAGAATAGAGATGAAGCTTTACTTGAAGCTGTAGCTTCCTATTGTTGTGTGCTCTATTAATCCCAGCCATTCTCTTTTATCATATGGGCCAATTCGATTATGTATTTCCCTTCTTTATATTTTTGGCTGGATTCAAATGCATGCTCCTGAAAATGTACAAAAATTCACACACTTGTCAAACGAATCGTTAAAAGAAAGCAACAATCATTTGAATAACTCACGTATTTCCAGCCCAGAGGCGTTTTACAGCATTCACAATAAATATCGGCTACCGCGTGTAAGCCTGTTAGTAATACGCGTTCTTCAGCTTGTCCACAAGACACATTGACTCTGTTTTGATGGGCGTTAAAAGAGATAAATAATTTTTGTCATTCACATAGAAAACAAATGAGTTGAAAAATTATAATTCTATCACGGGGGACGGTAGTCCCCCAAGTGACGCAATACCAACATACATATGAAATATGTATATTTTGCGTCGCTCTATATATACGTTAAAGAAATGAAAATCGATACCGCTGATTTTTGGAAAGGGGTTTTTGCATATTTTAGTAGTGTTTGGGCACCAAATTAAGAATCCGCAAAAAAAATTAAAAAATGGTGGCATTTTGAAAAAATCGCTGAAAATTCATTTTTCTCGATTTTTGACCACCGAAATTATTTTTTCGAAAAAAAATATGGCCATATTCGAGATCTAGGGAGTGCGTGGATAAAGAATCATGATGATCGGTCGAAAAGTGACCGAGATGTGGTCAAATGGGCAAAAACCTCAAAATTGGCCAGGTGGTATGTTTGTATGACTGCATTTTTCTCCGTACCTTCTTTTAAATTGTGTGAAATTATTTTTTTTCGAAAGTAGACTGAAAACTGAGCAAACTACTTTTTCAGTTTCAAAAAATTCGTTGCGTAAGTGGTTTTAGTCTGGGGTCGAACATTTTTGGGAGGCTCTTTTTGAGTTTTTCATCAATCGGACATTTTTCTGGTAAGGTACAACTATAGATGTCCTATTAACATCGAAATATTAACATATCTTATTACTAAATACGAAAAATCCTTTATTAACTATTAACAACCAATCATACTACGCATAGTAACATGAGTAGTAGTATTAGGATCGATCTTAATAGCGAGTAGTAGTATGTTTATTATCTATTAAGATGCCGAAGTTAATACGCGCCATTTGCAATTTTTCGTAAACAAACAATATTTTGACCGATTCAATTTTTATCACATTTTTTTCTTATTTGTATTTTTTATTGGAATTTTTAAATTTTTATGAATTTCATTGGAATTTATTATTTATTAGAAAATTATTTTCGTTTTTTTAAGAAGAAAAAAGTGAATAAATAATAATAGTATATTGATTTCATTCTTTTCAAGTGGTTCTCTAATGACATGAAGTATTGAACGCGCCCTTTTTTACGTTTGACGTAAGGTGCATTTTGTCAGTTCTATATGTTAAGCATAGCTGTGACGTACGAACCACAGTTTGTATAAATCGTTGTTTACCGAACAAAAACAAAGTAAATTTCTTCTTAAAAAAACGAAAATAATTTTCTAATAAATAATAAATTCCAATAAAATTCATAAAAAATTAAAAAATTCAATAAAAATTACAAATAAGCAAAAAATGTGATAAAAATTGAATTGGTCAAAATATTGTTTGTTTACGAAAAATTGCAAATGGCGCGTATTAACTTCGGCATCTTAATAGATAATAAACATACTACTACTCGCTATTAAGATCGATCCTAATACTACTACCCATGTTAATATGCGTAGTATGATTGGTTGTTAATAGTTAATAGCATCCTAATAAATATTATCATAATACAAAATGTATTAAGATATCGGACTTGGCACATCTATAGGTACAACAATGATTTATACGTCGTTGGAAAGATTAAAGACTCACCTTTCCGGATCCGAAGTCAGAATAGAAAAAAATTTCAAAAATGTCCACCAGGTAGCGTGTTATGTGACATTTTCAGCGAAAAATGACCATGACTTTTTTTACGTAATCCCAATTTAAAAAAAAATTGCGTACATAGAAAAAATAAAAAAACTAGGCGTTTGTTGGGGACCAAATATGTGATGATTTGGCGTATGTGTCATATCTGGGAAAATTCGTTTTTAAAAAAAATTCATTCCGAAGTTGAAATTTTTTTTCGGCAATTTTTCAATTTTTGGTCATTTCTGATCAGAGGTATACGGGGTGTTTTTTAACAGAATCACGCCATTCTTAGCTTATTGGAAAGACGTTTAAGTCATCTTGATAAAGCAACAAAGACATTTTGAAAAAAGAAATCAGCGGAAAAGGTTAGATCAGAATGACTAGAACTCGAAAAATCGATGATAATCGAAGTTAATCGTCATTTATGCCGAAAAAATGTATGACTGGCTTGACTTTTTTCTTCATAGATCGAAAGCGCACTCAATTTTGAGTCGATATGCACATTTTGAAACGAGCACATTCTTTTGAAAATTGGGAAAAGTTTGAACTTAAACGGCTACCTATAATTTAATATCTTAGTAATCAACTGCAATGTACTAGGTTTTTACTTTGTTTGTTCACGTTGACAACTGATTTTACATAATTCGGACCCGAGGAATTCAATGGTGGCAACCGTTTTGAGAAATTAGTTCATTTTTTTATAGTTTCCGGCTTGAAACCTTTCTTTTGGAATAAATTGGTTCTTCATTCGATTGCTATGAAAATTGGTATTTGTGAGTTTTTTAGTACCAGAAAACCGAATATGACATTTATTTTACGGTAGAATTCGTTCATGGTACATTTCCTACACAAAAATCTTCATCTTTTGCCATTTTGAAGATATTGACGGTAACCAAAATACTATCAAAACTATTGATATAAGTAAAAAAACACTTCTTTCGAAGTTCCCAGTGTGACGCAATATTATAAACCTGAAAATGTTCTGATATAAATTTTCAGTGACGCGTTCACTCAAATATGTACAAAATGTTATTATTGCGTCGCCTCTAAAATGCAAACACAAAATGATTTAGATGTCTAAAAGTTATGTTTCACTTTGAACAAAAAACCTGCTGTTTTTTTACAATTAATTTCAATTTTAATTTTTCAAAGGGTGTACGTTCCCATATTTTTTTGCGGCGAAAGAGGAACATTTTGTACATATTTGAGTGAACGCGTCACTGAAAATTTATATCAGAACATTTTCAGATTTATAATATTGCGTCACACTGGGAACTTCGAAAGAAGTGTTTTTTACTTATCATATAACACAAAGATATACTTACACAGAATTGAACAAATAGGCTCTCCCTTGGCTACCTTGAAACGACTGCAATGAATTTTGCAAAATTATATAAAAAAATTCATTAACATTCGATAATAAATGAATGAAGAATAGAAGAGAATTGACAAATATTTTTATAAGAATACCTTCGATATTAGCTCATCATGACTAGCTAAATGTGCCCGGCAGTGAACGCATGAATATGTTCGGTTTGATGGAGGTAAATATGCTTGAAATGTTTTGACCATTTTGGAACTATTTCGTTGTTCCCTTGTAAAAGCAGCAAAGGCAGCAGTACCTCGTCAAAATGAACTGAAATAAAATCGAGAAAACCATTCGATAAAATTTCGCATTAAGTCATCTTATGCCGATAATTATTGTATATGTGAACCCAGAACAATATTTTTTACTCTCTTCAATTTTTCTGAGGTAGAATCGAATTTTGACGTGATTTTTGCCAATAACCTCCCTAACTAAAATCTTTGAAAAAATATCATAAACGAAGTGAATGAATTTTAGCTTCTCACCTGATTTAGTTTAGCAAAATTGTTCGTCTTTTCTAGATTTTCTTTTCTCTTTAAGAGGAGTTCGGTTTCGTGGATATATCGAATGCAATTAATGATTTGATTAATTATATTGGTGTTGTTGTTGTTTTAAATATGTTGTCTTCTCCAACTGAAGTTAATTATATGAAGAGGGCAGCGACAAAAATAATCATCTTCATTCTTTTATTTAGTCTTAAATGAGTTCGGTGTACTAATTTTTGTATTTTCTAGGTAAGAATTTAATTTAATTTAATTTTATATTCTATATTCGTGAGATTGTAAATGACTCCCATTGAGATAAATAAGTTCGGTCGTATTTTTTAGTTTTTTTGTTTTTAATTAAATCTTTAAATTACTGTTATTTTATTCCAATTCTTTTTTCGTGTTCTCAGTATTGGTTTATCGATTTTTTTTATTATAGCGTCACAGTTTTTGGTTTTATTTATTTTTAAATTGAGATTTTTAATTCAATAAATAATTATTCAATTTGTTAAATATTTTGTTGATAACTTTTTGTCGAACGATTTGGGATGATTTCGATCCGATTTGACGTAGTTTGTAAAAAGGCTTTTGTTTCTTTCACAGCCTTGTGTTCTGTAAATAAAAGTAAAAAAAGATATTAAATTTTTTTATTACTGGCGATCAGTAACGGGACCTTTTAGTAGCTTCATTTCGTATCCATGGTAGAAAACATTCTGAAGCAAGGTCCGTGGACACGTGGAATAATGCCCAATGGTATATGCATTCGAAATTAGGGGAGGACGGGGCGAATCGCCGCACTTTTTTGGAGTCAAATATCTCTAGTACAGTAATGTGCGAAGGGGTGGGGTAGGGGGGGGTTTACCCCCTCCTGTGATTTGGATGAGAAACATTTTTTCGCGAAAATTATTCGAATTTGCTAGGGTTTTTCATGAAAAAAGTGAAGACCTTTTTTTTTTTTTTAGCTCATCAATGTAGAAAATTGAGGAGAATTCTTTAAATTTGCTAGGGTTTTTGGTTCCGAGAGATTTTTTTCCGATTTGCTAAGGTTTTTCGCGGAGAAAATTCTTTCGATTTGCTAGGGATTTTCGCCTCAAAAAGTGACTTCCAAAAAAAAAAAAACGAAAATTTGTTTGATTTGCTAGAGAATTTTTGGTTTTTGAAAAATCACCCCCCCCCCCCCTGTAAAATGTAGCTCGCACATTACTGCTCTAGTATTACAAAGTGAGGTGCTCTCTTGTCCCCAATGTCAAATACTATCAGTGTTGCCACTGCATACCCAATGGGGAAATATGTATATAAAAATTGGTTATTTTCGTGCATTTTATGTGCTAAAAAAGAACATGACAAATGTGCACAAAATGTTTCCATTCACATGTACATTTTGTACTTTGTACTAAGTACATATAATCGGAAATATTACGTACACACTTTCCCATATAAATTGGCGTTACAAAAATGTACACACTCATCTATAGAAATATCGTTACATTTTCCCCATTGGGGGATACATTTTCCCCACTAATTGTCTAATACTTAACAACTCTCTCCTAAAGATGTTTATTATATCAAAATTAAAGCGTTATTATATTAGATATTTTCTGTTTGCTACCAAAGTAAATATTATGAATTGGTCTTTGCAAAATAGCTTAAATCTAAATTGTTCGTACATAATTCAAATTATCAAATTGATTTTGCTATCCAAATTAATTAAGTATTAAGTTTATAAATAATTTAGCGGGTCGTTGCAATAAATGACTTTGAATCAATGAACAATAATAATGAATTGAATGAATATGATTTTTAATAACAAATGGAATGAAGAGAAGTGTACGTGCTCGACGTCTTCGATTATTCCGATTGCTATGGCCTTTATATTGTTTAGTGATTTTCTCTTTTGCTCGCTTGGATGAATCTCTTTTAGCGGGTCTTTCAACAACATCTGGAATAGATTCGTTGGCATCCATGAATGCGTCAGCATCGTCCGAACTATCAACATTTATGTCAGACACATCATCTCTCTCTACTAAATCTGGTGCTTGTTCGTTTTCAACCTCTGTCAAAGAATCTTCTTTGCTGAGTTCAACAACCTCAACCGTCTCATTGTCAATGATTTGATTTGTGTATTTTTGATATCACGATTATCGTGGATGAGTAAACATGTGTAATTTCGTGGACCTATTTTCTTTTTTATTATGGCTTTTGACCAACCAGCCTTGTTAGGGTTTTTGTAATTTCTTACCAATACTTTTTGACATTCGTTAAAATCTACTCTACGTTTGCCTTTGAAATTTTTAATAGCAACTTGCTGTTTTGTTTCAATAATTTCCCTTGTTAATGGCGGTCGCAATAAACTAAATCGAGTTTTTAGTTCTTTATTGAGCATGAGTTTTGCAGGTGTTTCATTTGTTGTACAATGTTTTGTGATTCGATAATCAAACAAAAATCATCCCAAGACAACCTCAAAATTTGATGGTTTATTTTGTCTTAGCGAAGCAATAAGAGATTTTTTACAGTTTTGACAGTATTCTCTGCTACCATCACTTACAATGACAAATAATGTAAAAAACTGCATGATGGCGCCATCTCTATGTGCTCATGAAAATTAGAACAAAAAGTTTGTGTAGAATGTTAGTTGTTTGAAGTTTGAATACGGAATCATTTGTTGTGACGTCTGTCATTTTACGCTCGATAAAGATATACCGTGTAAATTGAACAAAAACCGATTTATTATTTGTATTTGGTGAATTTGTGATGGAAAATAAATTGAAATTACTTTGCACAGTTTGTGTCATCGAAATTAACTGCGAGGACGTTGCATATCACATGGTTTTTCTTCACACAAAATCAGTTGACATTTTTGACTTTTTCGCACCAAAAAAAAAATGTTTTAATTGCCTTTGGTGCTCGTTTGGATCGCGAGTTCAATGCCAAGCACATAGAGATGTCGCTCGGAACGTGAAGCTCAAAAAAAATATACAGGTGATATAGAAAGCAAGTGAGGGTAGATTCTCTGCTTGTCTATTAGAAGATGGATTGCCTGGTGCGATGAGAATGAATTTTATTCCATTTTCTTTGACAAAATTTTTGAATTCGTACGAAGTGAATTGTGTACCATTGTCGCTGACCAGTGTGTCAATTAAACCGTATCTAGAAAATGTCTCTCTTAATTTGCTTATTATAAATGACGTAGTCATTTGTTTTGTTTTAAACACCTCGATCCATTTTGAATAGGAATCGACAACAATGAGTAAATAAAACCCATGTACTGGACCTGCATAATCAATATGAATTCGTTTCCAAGCTGAATCAGTTGGTTTCCAAGGAATCAATTCGCTCTTTTCTGGACTTGGTCGAGCTAATTGACATGATTCACATCTTTTGATTAAATTCTCAATATCTTTGTCAAGATTTGGCCAATACACATAAGACCTTGCCAAAGCCTTAGTTTTAACAACACCAAAGTGAGACATATGCAACTCATTCAGTACATTTTGTTGCAATTTCTTGGGAATGACTGTTCTATAGCCCCATAAAATGCATCCCGACTCAACTGACAATTCATTTGATTTCAAACGAAATGATTTAAACTCGTCTCCTTTTAATTGTTCTACTGTGCCATTGTTAATGCAATCCATAACTTTCGATAAAATCGGATCTTGTCGTAAAAATTTCGCGACTGTTGAAAAATTCAACTGTAGAACATTGGTAAAACCAACATAGTTTATGTAATTGCTTTCATATCTTGTATCAGCTGTTTCGTATTGTCCAATGCGTGATAAACTATCAGCATCATTTAAAGAACCTTTAATGTATTCAATAGTGTAATTGAATCCGGACAAAATGAACGCCCATCTTTGCATTCTAGCTGCTGCCATTATTGGAATTCCTTTATTTTCACCGAATATTGTGATTAATGGCCTGTGATCAGTTTGAAGAATTAAATGCATTCCCAATAAATACTGTTTCAATTTGATCACACTAAATACGATAGCTAGTGCTTCTTTCTCTATGGTACTGTAGTTTCTTTCTGTACTATTAAACGCTCTCGATACGTATCCAATTGGTCTTTTGCCCTCATTGTATCGATTTGACAAAACTCCAGCTAATGCTGTGTTACATGCATCTGTCGATAATATTATCGGTAAATCTGGATTAAAATGAACTATTACCTTGTCTGAACAGATTTCTGTTTTCATTAGCTCGAAAGCTATATGGCATTCTTTTGTCCATGTAAATTCGACATCCTTTTGTAACAAATTGTACAAAGATGACATTTACATTTACATTTTCTGTGCAAAGTTTTCGATGAATTTTGAGTGGCGATTAACCATACCAATAAATGCTCTCAATTCAGAAATGTCTTGTGGTCTTGGTGCATTTAGTACTGATTTAATGCGATCCTTGTTTTTAGTTAGACCATCCTTGGTGATGTCAAACCCCAGATAAGAAATTTTCTCTTTAAAAAATTCACATTTTTTTATATTTAATTTAAACCCTGCCGTAAGAATCTTGTAAGAAACTTGTTTCAGCGTTTTCAAATGATCTGAAAAATTCGTACCTGTTACGACGATATCGTCTTGGTAACAAACAACATTAGAGAATTCTCACTTGACTTAAGCTCGTGCCGAAATTATGCTCAAAGTGTAACACAGCTAGCGTCACGACGGAATTCAATGTAATCTATACTAAGTTGCTGCCCACTAGTGAAAAGACTTTTACTCAGTTACAAACAATAGGCTAGAACTCTATAGCTGTACGCAGTGGCGCTAGCTGTGCTACAGTTTTGCATTTTATACAGTCTCTTATGGAACATAATTGCAGTGTGCTTAAGCTACAAATAACACTTACTAACTTACTCTTTTTTCAGAAAAATAAAAATAAATGCACAAAAGTCAAAATTCTAGACAGGCGAAAAAAAGTTGAAAAATCGAAAGTCCAATATCATTACCTCCAATTATGGAGGACATAAAGACGCTTCTAATGATATATGACAGTTGGATATTCTGGATCTCATTCTCGAGATAATTCGACTGCGGCGGTTCGCCCCGCGCGGTGATTCGCCCCACCTTCCCCTACTCAAAATATAGAAATTCATGAGCGAACTGTAAGCATTTCTTTAAAATGAAAAACATCCCACGCACAAATATTGTGGTTTGTGTTTATGCTTTTCACGTATTCGAATCACATTGAACATGTCAGAGAAAAGCTGGTGCTTTTGACACTATTGAATTGAACTGTATTAAATAGATGGCATGTATTTCAATGACTTTTCAAATTGTTTAATTGTCGATTTATATTGACGAAATTTAAGTTAATTTAATTGCATTAGATATTTTTTTTGAAATATGAAAGTAGTTAAATTTATTTTTATTTTAAATTTGGAAAATACATCAATTTCTTTTAATTTATTTTCTCTTATTGCATTTTTTTATGGTCGGTTGGTCAATTCTTTTGGTTTCCAAAAATGTTAAAAAAACATAAATCACAATTATATTAATTTTACATCTTTTAATATATGTTATTTATTTTGCTAATGCACAGCACAAAAAATTGACCGACAGGCGATTACAGCTTGGTGGAGACGAGAGAGTCGAAAACAATAAACGCGAAATATAGTATAAATAATATATTTTTGCACCTTGAACAGTGTTACGTTAAACATCCCTTTTCGGCCATACTAGTCTTAAAATACAAGTCCTTCGTGTTCTTTTGATTCGCCTTAAATTTTATCATTTTATAAACAAGACTAATACATCGGAGCTTTGTATTGAGCGATAGTCTCTATATAAATATAAATTTTATGTACCAATACACGTTCGGTGTCGTCGGTTTGTTCGTATCATTCACTTTGCTCGTTTGTTGTATCTTTTTGTTGTCATATAGAGAGCTATTGATATGCGATGTAATAAAGCGATATGATTATTAAATATAAACATGTCTGTTTTCTATTAAATTGTATATCTTTAAAATACACCGCAATTCAAATAAAAAAAAAAAACCTTTTTCCGATTATAAAAAAAATCACCCCAGTCGTTTTATGCACTAACAGTATGTTGTATGAACTATAACGTTTTAATTACGCTAGAATGAAAACATGCAAACATTTTGTTATCAGATCAAAACGAAACAAAGGATTTTTTACATCGATTTGTTGCTGTAATTTGTGGAAAAATTTCTAATTCAACTAGTCATATAAAACTTGATGCCGTTCCAAGTTGGAACTTCCAACTGCAGTTGCTTGATAGTAAGAATCTCAAAATAATATAGTACATGATCCCGTCAATACAAATTTTCATGATATGGCAAACACTGACAATATGCCCGCACATGGAGACTGAGACTCGTTTTCTTTTTGCGAATAACTTTCATGCAAATTTCATGCGCCGTCTTTCAGTATCAACGAGAATAACGTGTACGACAAACAATCAAGTGAAAACAAAGACATACAGCTTAGGTAATGCTCCAAACAAAAACCAAGCAATAAAAATGGCGCGCTGATAAATAGAATGGTTACATTCCAAGGCAACGATGTATGTGTTTCATACATAATCGTCGACTGATATCGTCGCGTGTATGATACACGCACGTACATACATACATCCACACACACACACACGTTCATCAGTTGGTTTACAAAAGTGGGGGTCAATGAGAGCCACATTGTATGTATAATTGTATATTGAGCGCATTTTAAAAAATATTTTTCTTTTAGAAATACATATATGTTCTATGATGTTTGCGTTCTTTTCTTCAAATTTCAATAGGAGCAAAAAAAATCGTTTGAATTATTTATAATTGAAATTATACTCTATAAAAAATAACAAACCTTTAGCTCAAAGCAATTTTATGATGAACAAAAAATCGAATAGACTATGGTTGTAATTAGTTTAGTCGCTGATTGAATACTAATCATCAAAATTTATCGAAACAATAAATATGTATCTGATATGTGGTGCGACATTTCGATTTTTTTGGACATCGTAACATATATATGTATGGAAAACATTTGGAAACCTTTATCTATCCACGGTTCAGACGACGGTTCATGGAACCCAATTAATACCAACACGACACATTTTTATTCATTTTGTCTTTGAATTCATTGACCCAATCAGGCGTCCAACACAAGAAAGAAGAGAAAGAAGCATACCAAGCAAACTCACAAAAGCTACCAGTTTTTTGAACTTGGTCGCACAATTCGGGGTTTGGATTGGTTGTTACAGACAGATAGATATACGAAAAGCAAGTGACCTAAGCGCAAGTAAAAGTGCACATCATACATACACATCTAGATACACATACAATACGTAGCACATCAGTTTGATGCACAGCAGCTCTGATGGAAATAGCAAAACAAAGCTCTATGAGAGTCACAGATAGAAAAAAAATGATTGTAGGGAGAAAACATATGATTTTTGTTTTGTTTTGTAATATGTATTGCGAAGAACATTTGAATCAAATGAAATATGCGAAAATTTAATCTTCACTGAGAGTGTAATGCAGATATAATACTTACGGTAGTTTTTATAGCAGTGGGTCTACACTACGATTTTTTTTTGGCTTGAAATTCCAGTTATTTTATAATCGGTTTACTTAAAAAAAATCGAATTTTTGGAGGGGTTAGTTAGTTTTTATTCTTCTTGCTTTAGCGGATATTTGATTAAAGATTCGATTTTCTATGATCAAATTTGAACAAAAGTGAAACAAGAATTTTGTATTACATTCACGATGAACACGGTTGGATGTTTTGCATAATTCTTTTTGAATATATTATATGTTTAAAAAAAATTGTATATCACCAAGGGGGTCATTGTATATCACCCAAAAAATTGTATAGGGGTCATTGTATTGATTCGAAATTTCCCATACAGTTTTTGAGAAGCAAACACTTTTTAAAATAACACTTATCCCCATGAATATATCGATTCCTATTTTGGTTTTCTTTTTTATGTCGCCGTTATTATTTATCATGAAAATCTCACATGGTTTGTTGTTGTTCTAATTTCTTTTTTAACTTTGAATAAAAAAAAAAAAATTTAATCTAATTTATTCTGTGCTTCAACAATATTTTTCTATTGCGTTCTTGTAGACAGTTTTTGTATTGTTTACGATGCGACGCAATTACAAATTGTGTAACAGTACAAAATGCAGCTATTTATTAGTGGTTCGCTACGTATGTCTTTGTTTGTTATTTTCTTCTCTTCTACTCTCCACTTGGTGCTCTCTCGTTTTCAGTTTACTCTCTTTTTCGATCTCTATTTTTTGTCTCTTTTTGCTGATGATGATCCGAACAGTTTTGTTCCCGTTAGTTAGTTATGTTTTACTACAAAGTTGAAAAAGTATTATCAATAAAAAAAACTCAAAATCCGTATCGATAAATAAAATAATGAATATGCGAAATATATGCGTCTATCACTTTCTTGAATATAATTAATCTTTGTTGATTTTTCCGTTATTCAAAATTATTCGTTCGTTTCTCTTCACTTCTTTTTTTTGTTTTATGTCGAATTTCATCGAAAAGTGAGCGAAGATTTCTAAACCTCTTGAGCGTATGTTGTAGCTATCTGTGCTTTCGTATTATGACGTTTTCTCTGTATATTGTGAGAAAAATACAATCAAACAAATCAACAAAAATATACGCCTTTTCTTTGTATTTGTGCCTCTCTCTCACTGTGTATGTAAGTCTTCTGTATGACGAGACACACACACACACACAGAGAGAGAGAGAGAGAGAGAGAGAGAGAGAGAGAGAGAGAGAGAGA
>NW_022197544.1:10495189-10525492 GCF_009176525.2 Contarinia nasturtii
AGAGAGAGAGAGAGAGAGAGAGAGAGAGAGAGAGAGAGAGAGAGAGAAGTAACAGCGCATATTCTCATATTTGCGCAGACTCTCATGTGCGACATATAAAAAAATAGCAACAAAGAGAAATACATTAAGTAATATAGAGAAGCAAGAAAAATGTAATTACGGTCGATCAAATAGAAACACCAAGACATATAAAAATTGCCATGTTTTTTTTGCTTTGTCGATTTTATCTATTTAATACACAAGTTTTATCTATCTACCGCAGTTGTCGTCGTCACATTTCCATTCGTTGACCTTTTTGTCGCCCTCTTTTTGTCTACAAAGTTCTGGCAAATGTTCCGAGAACTATTTTTCCTACTGCAATAAAAAAATTTCCTACGGCACAAAACTATAGATTAGAGAAACATAAATGCTCTAAACGTTTTTGGAACGGATTCTATGAACTAGATTGAAATAAAAACGATAACTATCAATTTTTTTCAAATGATTTATTTAATTATCTTAAAATGTTCCTCTCCATTATGAAAATATAAGAAATTAAATTGTGTGATTTTTTACGTTTTAAAATTCATTTCATTTTTTATTTGTTTTCATTTAAATCTTGTTGACGTCTATTTTGTATAGCATTAGAATAATAATAGTAATATAGGATTTATTAAAAATAACACATTTTATGCATTGTTATATTCAATCAATTTTTTGTTTCTGTTCATCATTTACCAATACGGACTGTGATCGTTACATAGCAATCGCATAGATCACATTTTACATCTCTCTTATTCTCACTATTATTGTTTACACGAGAATCTTATTTTCTTCTTTTTCTTCTTTTTCTATCTTTCTTTCTTCCTTTCTCTCTCTGTCTGTCTCTCTTGCACTCTAGGACTTACGCGTAGCATTTATTCATTTATTCGCATTAGTTCACTCACGTTTACAATATAATGGAAAATGTTTTTTTCATTGATCGTGCTATTTTAGTGTGGATCGTTTCGTCAGATGTTTAAATATTCATATTTTCAATTTGTTCAATTGCTCACACAGAACTTATTCAAATATAGATATTCAAATTATCCATCAGCAAAAAATTAGACATTAGAAGACAAGATCAACTACAAAGATTTTCATCGTCTTCACCAGATATGTTTTACATGTGATTGTTTAAAATGTAAACGCGCTTTTTTATTTGCTTTCAAATTGTGAGCTGGTTGAAATGGCGCGGAGAAAAATATTGGAGAGGGGATTCACATAGAAATCTTTAAAATATGTGTACTTATGTGATCAAGAGTCCTTTTATTTGAGAATGTAAATCTGATTATAGAGAATAAATCAAAATTCGTAGATTTTATCGCAGAAAGTCTATATGAGCAGCGAACAGAAAATAAAAAAACACCAACATTGAGAGAATTACGCCCGTTTTGTATTTTGTACAAACGGTGTTAATGACGATGATATACATCAATCTAAGATCGTCCCAAATATGCACACATTTTGCAACGCGAACACACACGTGTGGTTCCAATCATGATTTCCCTCTGCCACTTTACGCAGTGCCACCTTTGCCAAAGGAGATTCTATTTGTTTACCCTTAGAATTTAACTATTTATTCGTGTTCTTTTTTGCATTTCAATTTACGAGTATGCCGTAGCAAACGAAGAAAATATGAAGAAAAATAAAATAAAATCAGGAACAAACAAATTATAAATGAGCTTGTTCTATTCTATGCAAAATAATCGAAAATCGTATAAAGGCACTAAACTGTGGGTATGCATGGCAAGGACTTTGATACGACTTCTCGCACACATAGACAATTGTATTGTGCTGGTTGACCAAAAAACGACTGAAGTATTTTTGTTTTCTAGTGTATGTATGTGTGTTTTTTGTGTTTTATTCGCAGTTCGATGTACTTTATGATGCAGCCAGTAACAGCAGAAATACGATTTATCTTTACAATTTTCCCCTTGAAATATTTATGTGTGAGAGTTCAACTGTTATTTGCAAAATTATGCCCGCCATTCAATTTCGATTTGACTATTATTACAAATTACATTTATATGTATATATACTACTATACTGTTGTTGCAATTTGCATATTGCGCACTGTGTTGTCAATGTCGGTGTGACCGGCATAACGATTCTTTCTCTTCAAAACTTAGAAAATAGTTTAATAGAATTTTTCCCTTGTGTCTCTCTCTCTGTGTGTTTTTGTTTTTTTTTTATTTATAGTTTTTCATTTTATTTAGATAAGATTTACACCCTAAATTATCATTAATCATAAACCATTTACTATTATTATCAATATTATTATTCACTGCTTTCCTCTTTTTATGTTTTTGTATAGTAAAAATATCCACTTTATGTTTAGTTTGAACTTCACAAATTTTTTTTTTTTACTTTTTTAACCCTCATTCATTTTGTTTTATTTAAACAAATTATTTTCTTTTGCAAATGTGTGTTTTTCCGCGTGTAAGTGCCTAAACTAAGATCATTTCTATTTTAATGGTACAATTTTTTTGTGTGTTCCAATCCAATTCTGTGTTTTCTTTATTGATTTCGTCCTATTTCCAGTTGTTACTGTTTTTATTTACGATTAACGTTTTGTATGGTTGTATTTATATCGTAAATTGTTTACTATTAATATTGTTTATGCCCGCAATAATAAATTCTCGCGTACCTATATCTTAAAGTTAATAGTATATTTTTCAACTACTCTTTTTTATTAATTTTTTTCGTATTCTATCTGTATCATATATAATAAGTTTTTGTTTGTTTTCCGTTTATTCGTTTAACTTTCAAATAAAAAAAAAACAGATATTCCTTTTTAATCATCATGTTTATTTTTGCTACCGACTGTTTTGTGTATCTCATATTCTAAGTTTAGGTTTATTTATAATTTCATTTTTTACCATCATTTGATTGGTGATTTCGATGAAGCAAAATGACTGCTATTGCCTCTTGGCACTGGTGAAAATATATTGAATCGGCTACTGTTCTGTGTCACGAATAAATGAATTAATATACGCGAAATCTGCAGAGGTTAGCGGTATGGCCATTATTTCAAATGTGGATTCACTAAAAAAATGATTATTAGTGTACATGTTACGCATACGGTCTTTATTGGTGTTTTATTTTAATTTTGTATACGAGCGTGTAAATGCACGTGCATTTTGATGATATTTCGTGCTACATTTTGTGTCTGTGTTTGTGAATGGTGTGAAAACATATGTTTTTTCTTTATAGCAAAATGAAAAAAAAAATATTTTTTTTGTATTAAAACTTTAAGAAAAAAAAATCATATATAAAATACATACAATTTTTATACATACGTCCGTTTTGAATTATCTCTTTAAATTCACAATGAATATGATTCAACTATCTTTAGATAGTTTTTCAGAAAATGTTTTCCTTCTTAATGAGTTTTCAGCGTGTATATATTTGTGAGTGAGTGAACGTGGCACAATAATTTTCATTTCGATCTCTTCACGCAATTCAACCTTCATAAACATGAATTGGTGTTATAAAAAACAATACGATAATTTCGATGAAAATAAAACAAAGACAATTTTTACTGGACAAATTGACAACATTTTTTGTATAGCACACGTTGTATCGTTGTTGTAGTAAATAAATGCACTATTTTTTTAATTTGATCATTCAATTCATTATGTCCTATAAAAATAAATGGCAACTACAAAAAACGAATCATTGTTCATTATTATTTACTTGAGGCAAAAATGGTTGGTCTGCAGTTGAAGAAATAGTTAAATTTTTGTCTATTTTTTGTTTTATCAAAAAAAGAGAATGCATATGTGCTTGGACTTGAACTTTCTATATTCTCAATGTTGTGCTTGATTTTTGAAGAAGAGAAATAAAGAAAAAACAAGTTCTATAATAAAAATGTGGAGAGAGTGTGTGTGTGTGTTAATGTGTGAAACAAAGGATATAAAATTTGTTGGTGGTGTGTTTTTGTGATTCTCAAAAATAGATTCTTGCGCATTTATTGTTGCATTCTAATTCCATAAAAACGTTTGCAATATTTTGTCCTTAATTTCTCAATGGTTTTTAAAAAACTCATATGGTATGTTCATAAAATTATTTTCTCTCTCTTTCTATCGCTCAGAGTGCTTCAGAATCTCCATTTTAAGACAGTGTGCAATTTTATTTTTGAGATTGGTTAACAAATTGTGTCGGTTTCATCTATCATAAGTAATAACAACGCTTTCCCTATACCTTACACTCTCTTTCACATTTCTCACTTTTCTCAAATTCCTCACGAGTTTTAGAACTTGCAGAGAAAAATATATCATAATATATAAATTAAATCGAAAGTAAACAGTTGAAAAAAATCGTTTTTGGTTTTGCTACACGCACCGATTGCAAAGTATTCTAGCAGCTTTTTGAGAGAAGAAAAACACACAATGCTGTATCAAATTCTTTGTGAAAACGAAAATAAAATGTTCCTTTAGCTGCGTTTTTCTGTATCTATTCGCTTCGTATGTCGTGTATGATTTTGAAACTTATTATTTTGTTTGTCTGGTGTTATTACTATGCATTTGAAAGCCTTGACTTTGATTGCAAATTCACTTCTCTGACCGCAAAAAATCTATGTATTCTAATTACATACACAATTTCAGTTTACATTTATAGTTTCGTTTCTATCCTTATATGTTCAATTTCAACTATCAAATCGAGCCGCTGTATACAATTGATTTTTTTACAGTCAAAAAAGGGCCTGAAGTTATCTTGGTTTTTATGATTTTTCTTTTCCTCTTCTATTAATCATCATTTTTTTTTTGTTTTTTTTTTTCTTAAAAAAATTCGCAAGAGAAACTATAACTTTAGATTTAGATTTTATTTATATAAGTAAAACTTTTTTCATTCCTTCCATCATCGACATGGCAATTTGTTCATTCGATTTGTTGACTCTCTTGAGGAATGTTAATTTCATATTTGATTACTTGTGCGGTGTTTCCTTGCAAAACCTGCACATGTACCGGTTGATTTCCGATTAACACTTCACGGGTTAACTGTTGCTGTTGAACGGTTTGTTGTGAGTTTTGTTGCTGATTCTGAGCTTGCTGCGCCTGATTCTGAGCTTGTTGTTGATTTTGTAATTGTTGATTTTGCGCATCCTGCGGGATTTCAACAACAATCTGAATTAAGATGAAAATGAGGGAGGAGGTGTAAATTGTGGTCACTTGATCATTGCTCATTTTTTTATCAACGAAATTTAAAATAACTTTAAATTGTGGCGTCAATTTTATAAGGGTAAATCGTAAAAGGGAGAAATGATTGTTACGAAACGAACCTGTTGTTGTTGAGCTTGCTGTTGCAAACTAGCTACCGATGGTTTTGTTTCCAAATGCTGGCGTTGATGAAGCATCAAATGATTCTTCTGGAAAAATGCTTTACCGCATTCACAAACGTGCGTACGTAGAGTACAACCACCATTCGGATGCCGACGATTATGTTGTAGAAGGCCATGTTTGGCAGCAAATCCTTTACCGCAACTTGTACAGAAATGTGTTTTCGGCTTTTGTTGTGGTGCTGTTACAACCACGCTTTGATGGCCTGTTTCAGAAACATCGATTATTTCGGTCATACCTTTATGATTTGAATTATTGAATTCATGAGGGGGTGGAAATAATAATGAGTTTTGACAACGATTTTTGTTCTTTTCAACTATGTTGTTTACAGTTTTAAGAAAGGTTGCATATGTATCACTTCACTAACTCACGTGATACACGTGAACTATTCTCAAAAATGGAAACGCATATAGTTTGGGTTAGGTGTATTAATGTAAACCAAAGAAATGATGATGACAAAAAATTGGGTTTTATTTTGGTCTTGGATTTGTAATTTGTGTTAATGGATTTAAATGATTTAGTCTTTTTCTGTTCATACCTGTGTTATTGTGATGTTGCACCATTTGGTGCTGTTGATGATGTTGCTGCTGTTGGTGATGCTGTGTATTCTGAACGATTGGTTGTACTACTTGTCCGCTTGACAAAATTTGTACCGGCACAGGTGTCTGCTGGACAACTGAATGATTCGACGTTAACACAGTTGCACCTGTGTTCGTACTTAAGAAATGACCTGGTAATGCAGCAGTCAATGCACATAAATCGGTCATTAAGCTCTTGTCACCAGTATGTAATCGAAGATGAAGTGCTAACGCTTCGCGACTATTAAAAGCTTGACCACATTCCCTACATTTTTTAGTTACAAAACAAAAAAATGAGTATAATGTTTATTAAATGTATCAATTGAAAAAAACCGAGTGGAAATAAAAAAAATGAAGAAGTAAACAAAGAAAATAGGTAAACTATTGAAACCAACCGGCATGCATATTGCGGTCTCGGTGATGTCTCTGGCGATGTGATAGTAGTTACTAAGCCATTATTTGATTGACTGACAACAGTTACAGTTTGGGGCTGATGCTAAATAAAACAGGATAGAAAACCACCATCAATTCAGATTAGTTTTAAATGATTTTTCCTACTCACCATTTGTTGTTGTTGCGATCCAGATACAACGATCGTTGTATTCGCTGAATTTGGATTTATTCCTCCATGTGTAGCACGGTTGTGCTGATTAAGTTCTGCTTTTGTGCGGAAACCTTCACCGCATGCAGTGCATGGATATGGTTGATCGCCTGTATGCAATCTGCTCTCATTCAATAAATTATGGCACATGTAATTAAAAAGGCAAGAAAATATTATTAGCAATCATTTTGATATTACGTCAGTATAATAATAATTGTCAAAAACATTAAATAGAGTAGCAAATTGATAGATAGATAGATAGTTAGCAAATAAAATATTATAATAGAAAAATCAATAAAAAAGCAAATGATATGATAGATCAAGATGAATTGAAGACAAAATATAAGATAAATGCCATTAGAAAATGATCACATGCTTGGTTCAATTTAAAAATAAATACAATTGATGATAAAAATAATGATAACAAAAGAAAAGGAAAAAATGAAAGCATAAATTATAGACGTACAACCTCATATGCGCTACTAATGTTCGCTTCTGCAAGAACTCCTTTCCGCAAACAGTGCAAGAGTGTGGTACACGTCCATGAATACGTCCATGATTGACCAATTGGAATTTTCGCGGAAACGTTGCGCCACAATCAGAACAGACAAATGGATTGAGCGAACCATGGAATCGCGAATGCATAATCAAATGGTTTTCCTGGGCAAAACTTTCACCGCATTCGTCACACACGTAAGGTCTTTCACCAGCATGAAATTTACTGTGTGTCACCAAATGACGTTTCAATGGGAACGATCGGCCGCATTCCTGGCAAATGAAGGGTCTTTCACGACTATTGATAAATATAAAATAAAATAAAATAGATGGAATTGGTAAATTAATAAAAATGAGATGCATTTTTTAATCACTTAAATTCATATGATTTTGTCCAATATGAAAAATTTAGATTGTTTTTTTTGGCACAAACCTATGGACCCGTGAATGCGTTAACAAATGATGCTTGAGTGTAAAACTCTTTTTACATTCGCTGCACTGATATGGACGATCAGTTGAATGCAACAGCAAATGTGTATTTAAACAGTGTTTGTGTGCAAAAGATTTTCCACAATGAACACACACGTGAGGTCGTTCACCAGTATGGACGCGAGCATGTGTGGTTAAATGGTGTTTAAGCAAAAAACTCTTGCCACATTCTTCACATGCATATGGACGTTCTTTGGGTGCACCGCCCGTAGCCAATTCATGTTCTTCGGCTGTTAAAATTTCCTCTTTTGGATTGATCTCGAGCACTGGCTCCAATTTACAGTGTGTTGATGATGTAGCTTGTGAATCATCCGCATCCTCCAAGCCTTGAATCACCTTTTGCACTTGCACCGATATACCTTCACGTATTAAAAAATCTGGAAATAAAAATGTTTTAAACAAAGACGTTAATACATTTCATACGGTCGACTAGCGTACCTGTGTGCTGTCCATCAGTGGTCGTTATTGTCGTATGATTTTGTTGTTGCGCAGCTGCTGCGGCACGTTTCATTAATATTTCATTACATTCTTCAGGTGTTAACTGAAGCGTTCCGATTGGGCTCATAAACGTAGACGTATTTTTCGAAGCCGATGTTAAAACGGTTTGCGTCTTATTGTCCAGAATACCATTGGCTAGAGAATGAGATTGATCTGATTGATCTAACCAGAGCATCGAATTCATTCGTGATGTATTTTCAATTTTAATTTGTTTGTTTTTGTAGTTGTAGTTGTTATAGTTTGTTTGATTCAGAGTACGTTAGAATTTTGAATGTGTGAGTGAGTGGTATATTGTGTTGCTTTCATTTGGCAATTAAATTTCGGAAAAATGTGTTAAAGGGTTTAAATTGTTTGACTAATTTAGATTGTGTATTTATGTGTTTGCAAAGGGAACTAATGCGGGAACAACTTATCACAAACAATAATTACGTGTTAACAAAAAAAAAGTTTTAAAAATTAATCTAATCGACAATCGATAATGAAAAAACGAAAATCGAAATTTTGTGATTGGATGAATGTATATGAGTGTATTAAATTGTTAATCATAATATGAAAATGAAAGATTACTTTTTAACAGGGATTATTCCTCTGAGGAGGCAAGTGAACAGGAGGAGAGCGTTGAGGATGACATTTTTTAGTCAAAAAACTATTTTTATTTCAAAAATATATTTCTTTTGGTTAAAAAACATCCACCTCAACTTCTCATTTGACTCTTCACCATCCTTCTCATCAGAGGAATAATTCCTGAATTTTTAGAAATGTATGTGTAAATATGTTAAAAAGTAAAATTTTGAAACCAAAAATATTTCCATGAAAATTTGAAGCCCAACAAAAATCAAGTTGATAATAATAATTGTTAAAAACAAAACAAAATAAAAGTTAATAAATAAAATCAAACTATACTCGCGATTATCCATGGGAATAGTTAATTAAACATAGAATGAATAATGGATAATTGTTCCCTTAAGGTTTTTAGTCTGTGTATGTTTGTTGTTGTTTTTTTTTTTTAATTTTGAAGAAAAATGAAGTCGAGGAGTTTTTTGTCCTATTTGTTGGAAAATATGATCGCTTTGAATCGAATTTATATAAGGTTAAGCACAAGGGGTTTCATTCTTTTCTTTTTCTCCCTTAGTTAAAAAATTAAATAGCCGTTATGGTAACCGTTATGAATACAATATTGAAAATAGTATTTGACGCCATTGATAAATGTTAACGTGTCCGCAGCAAAGTTTTGTGGCTTCTGATTTCAAGTTTGTGTTTCTTTTTTTAATATTTGAGATTGAAATGTGAGCCATTTTTTATTTTTTTAATTCAACTTTGACGATAGAATGTTTAACTGAAGGATTTTTGGACATTATATTTTTTCTAGTCCAAAATACCGTGTGCCTCGGAAGGAACAACTTGTGGTATGAAGTTGAATATTAAACAACTACCAAGAACGCTCAATTCTACTTTCGACTTTTTGGTCGCACGCAATTTTAATTATTGAATGGTGCCAAAATATTTTTTCGATGAACAAAGAATTATTCGGTACTTTTGTTTATGCGATTTTTTTCGACATGAATATTAACACTACCGACTACAATTCATACATCCACAAAACACTAAATTTAAGCCAACATTTGAGCCAATCAACATTTGTTTTCAAATAACTTTCAAGTATTTCAGAGGGTATTGTATGTACGTTCTGTAGTTTTTTTTAATAGTATAAAGTGTCACCAACGAAAGCACACAAGAAGCAAAATTTGTTTATAAGAGTCCGCGTGTGAATATTAGTTCCTATGTAATGTATAAATTTAAGTAAATAAATGGAATAATTACAGTTTTTATCGCATCCAATGCTCAGCACATCATGTTTCTTTCCAACGGTTGAGGCTGCATTACCCGTAATAACACGGAAATTGCCGCTAAAATAGAAGATTAAATTTATTCAAAATAAATGTCGAAAACATGTTTAGTTTATCAAGTACTTTAGTATGTTCAGTCTATTTTGAGTTGAAAATAAATCACTAACCTTTGTGTGGACGCTTGTGAAAATGGTTCATTGACTACAAACATACGGCGAACAACTCCTTTATTAGTGTGTGCGATAGCTCCTTTTACGTCCTTTTGTTGTACAGTGATACCTCCGTCGGTTAACTGCAAGTAGGGCATCTGTAAAATTTCGATGCAGTTTTTCGTGTGTTGCACAACACAGGCGATCACAAAATATTGTGATTTTTGGTTTTGTTTATGATGTTTTTTGTATGTGCAAGTATGTGTATGCATGTACGTATGTATGTGGGTATATATTGCATGTGGAGATAAACACATTCATTCACAAAGTGGTTCACACGATGTTTTTGTTGTAATAATAACGATCATGTTGACGACGGATGATATTGATGATGATGATGATAATGAGATGAAGATGATTAATTCAAGCCGGTGCGAATGTGTGCGTAATTATTTTTTTGTTATGTAAATAGGTCAAGCATATTTATTTATTATTTGTATGGCATATTAGATGATTTGGTGATGCGTTTGTGGTTGTAGTGAAGCGATAATGCATTTGAAAGGAATAAAAAGAAGTAAAATAAAGAATACATGTGTGATGAATTAAAAAACTCCTTATATGTATATTTTGTTCGTATTCTTTGAATCCAAGTTCAATTTATCGAATATCGGATCAATTTTTGTTCATCTATATATCTTTTGAATATGTCTAGAAGAGATTATGTTATTCAGCGCTTATGGCTGAGTAATGTCTGAATAAAAACATACTCTCCTCTCGATATTTTCAATAGATATGTGGATTATGTTAAAATTCAAAACATTACGAACTCTGGCAAAATTCAATTTCAATTTACATGATTTACATTTACATTGTCAAAAGAATATTGTTTCTCTTGCGCTACATTGCAACGTAAAAAGTAAAAAAAAAATCTAGATACTATAGAAAAATGCTAGGGGGATTCCGCGCGTATTTATGTACCAAAATTTAACTTTATTCCTAAAATCTCATAAAAATTAAAATATCCGACCATATCTGACAATATCTGTAAGTATTCAATCATATCCTAGTTTCTGGAAGTGGGCTTTGGTTGATCCTCAGGATCATGAGAATGCTCCCAGTTCTGGAAGTGGACCCTCAGGATGGGCCAGGGCATTGTCAAACCATAGTCTGGTCCATCCTGAGGATCCACCAAAACCCACTTCCAGAACTGGGAGCGGTCTAATGATCCTGAGGATCCACCAAAGCCCACTTCCAGAACAATTATTAGATCACAATATCTCACAATATCTCACATATTTGTTAAAAATTGACATTTTGTACTTATATCTATTCAAATGCGCTAAAAAAGTTAAAATCTCTTCTTTATCTGCAATATTCAAAAGCGCGGTTTCCCCCTAGGAAAAATGTACACATTTTTTGCGACAAATTCTTTAGAGTATTTTCATTTTAATTTGAGTCTTTTAAGCTGAAAATCATAACATTGATTGACCAGAAAAATATGTTTTTTTCTAAAAATCCAAAATTTGACTGAAAATTAGTATGTCCATAACATTATATGGGCTAGATTTAAGGCATTAAAAAGAGAATGAACTTTTACTTTTCAAATAAAGTGAATAGTTCGTTTTTGGGACGAAAAAAAAGCAGAGTAATATTCATCGCTGGAATTCAACAAAAAATACAAACACATAAGCATTTCGATTGTTTTAGAATTGAATCTTTTGCACGCCATTTTGTGTGAATGTGAATCATGCGCAATGCGTGCCAACGTCCAATTCGGTATAAAGGAAGGAGAAAGAGAATACGCGTGGAATGAGTTCCTCGCCATCCAACAAAAAATGAATTGATGATGAACATCGGACAAAATACACAAAAAAAAACCGGAAAAATACGAGATACGAATAACACTTAGAAAGAAGGCATTACAAGGAGTACATTTCATCATCGGTGGAAAAGAGTGAACATTTAATAGAATTTAATAAGTTTAATTAAGAGTAAATCGAATGATAAAATATGGTCACTGCCGATTGTTTTTTTTCTTTCATTATTCAAGCTATCCACAATCACTCATTTTCCATGTATTTATGAAATTATTGGCAATTGGAGAACAATAGAATTAAACGTTGGATTGTATATTTTTTGATTGTTTAAAATTCTTTTTTATTTGGAAGTTTTATACCGCTGAAAGTGTAGCATGGACTTTAAAACTTATAAAATTTAACCATGTTAAATGAGAAAAAAATTGTACTTGAATTGAATATTATTGCAATTGAATAATAATATATTACTGATAGTATTTTGTTGGAATTTTTAGCGCTTGGATGTTTTCACATATATAAACGCTTTCCGATGCTGTGAAATATTGTATACTATCACATACTTGTAGTTTTTACTCATTTTCCACAAATGTCGTGTGCTTCATTCCAAGATTTACGTATGTGGTTTTGTTTTGATTTTCTCCTATTTCGATAGATTTTATTTTATATATTAAGTTTTGAATGTATTTTATTTTGCGGTATTACACATTAGACAATGTCACAGTATTTGTTTTCACAATATATCAGATGGATGTGTTTTCGGTCTAGGTCTTCGTTGTTTTTGTGTTTAATTGTCAACAGCATGTATTGCTTAGTGGTGGGACAATTCGCATGGGTGTTCTACACAAGCTTAATAAAATTAGGTAAATAAATGTTCCAGCTTTTTACTAAATGTCTTAGTGAAAATAGCTTGATTATTTTTTTCATAAATGTTTTCATAAATAAAAAATTGTGTAGTGAGTGAAAGTCTGAATGCGGAACTCAATCTATTGACAACAAAAAAGTAGAGAGAGATGCATACAGAATATGAAATTGTGGTGATTCGATTAAAGAATATATGATATATAAAATCCATCAAAAAAAAATTGTGTGTCAGATAGAGAGAGAGAGAGTATGTCAACAAAGTGTATTGTTCTTGTTTTCATTCTTTTCTTTTCGTTTTTGAATGTATTATGCTTTGGTTGTATTTCAATGTTTTGTTATGCTCTATGTGCCCCGTGTATGGTACATTCACACTCTCCCACTTGGTATATCACATTGTTGATGGCATGGCATGGCATGGCATGGCATTTGGCGTTGGTGTGATGTATGTATGGAGAGTACGTTCTATTATGATGGTAAAATAAAGATGTGCGCGTAGATATGTCTCTTGCTTTTGCTCTTTATGCATATTTGTGCTCATTGTGTGATTGTGATTATGTGTTATTATATTATTTTGACTTATGTAGTTATAAGATTTGCCGGTAGTCAAAAATTTGTTTTTCATGTGTGTAATAGTTTGTGTGTATGTGTGGACGCGGAAAACATATATAATATTTTTATGTATTTTCTTATCTTCTATGGCAATAACATTGCACTAACTACACGTGCTTTAGGGTTGCTGTCTTTTTCACTTTTTCTCTCTGTCACTGGGATACATTCATTGATTAGACATTGTGTGTGCCTGTGTGTTGTTACATTTCGCGCGTAAATTTGTTGATTTGTTATATGTTTTTTTATGCTTTTCGTTTTATAAATAATAAACATTAAGCCATGCAATAGACTACAGTTTATGTTTATGTGTATTCACTTTTTTTTACTTCAGTGCGGTCGAATTAGTGGCGAAGAATGTTAGGCCTTAGAATTTACAAACATTTTTGATGTTATGAAAAATTTAAAACAAAATTCTATTATTACCAATGCAAAACGTTTGATTGTAATGAATTTACACTTTGCATGAATGTAAATTGAAATCGAATTTGAGCTAATGGCCAAATATGTATTTTATTCATTTAAAATTGAACCAAAATAATACAAAACAAAAGATATATACAAAAATTTAAATATATAATTAACTTACGTTATCGCTAACTGTATAATTGATATTCGGTGATATTTCGACAATTTGTGAGCCATCTGATCGTGAGTTGTCTGCAAAACCCCACGTATAACCGAAACTCGCTGGCGGATTACTTTGCGCTGCCATATTCGTTTAGAAATTATGTATTTTCCTGCAGCGTTGAAGCGTGTATTTTATATTCTTTTCTACGTTCTCACAATATTGATGATAATTTCTGAATTTGTTTATTTAGTAATTTGATAATTGAAACGTGTTAATCGCAACAGTTTTCTCTTCGTCTGCCAAAGTATAACCTATGAAAAAAAAACAGACACATTTTAATATATTTACTTTTTGTTGAAAATAAGACGATGTACACAAAAAAATGTAATAAAAATCATCAAATAAGATCCCATCTCTTCATAAAAATTTACGTAACCAAACCACTGACAACAAAAGTGTTTATGTACAATATATATATTTGCTTAGAGTAAAAGTGGGAATAATCGAAACCGTACTTTCGAATTCCTGTCCTTACTAACTTACTACACATAAAATACATCTGACATTTGGAAATCTATTGGTGAAAATCTTGTTAACAATAGATTTATTAATTTATAGTGGTCATTTAATACCATTCTTTTTTCTATATGCATTGTAACAAATTAAAACCATAATTCAAAATTACATACGAGTTTTTTTGTTTTGAGCATTGCAAGCGCCTAGTCGAGAGCTCAATGTTTGCTCAATCATGTCAAAACTTGAGATTTTCCGAATTATCGTAAATTATCAACGATTCATTTTGATATAGTTACATCCGTAGATATACGACACGCTCTCCATATGTTTGGGTCTAACTAACATATAGCGACATGATTATATCTGCATACATCTGCACAGCACCCATAATATGTTACTTTTTTCACACATTCATAAATACATACGTCAAGCAAAATACTTTGCGAAAAAATAAATTACGTCCAGTTCACACCTGACAATTTTATTTGGTTGTATACAATTGATGTATCTCACAAAAATGTGATGTCTGGCCTTTATTACAAATTATGTTATTGCGCAGGAAAATGAAAGACCATAAAAAGTTGGTCTCTTTGCTTAAAACGTGAGAAAAAAATTAGTTCAAGCAAATGAATCGAAATCGTAGCTAATCTCATTTCAATATTGGTGCCAAAATTTTGGCGAATGTGTAAATGGCGCGCAGCAAAAGAGCAATCAAAAACATTCATATAAGAAAGTTGAATGAGTTTCGAAGTTCAACCACGTGCAATACCAACAAAATCTATATTGAAAAAAATAAATACAGAAAATACTGTTCAAACTTGCAGTTTGATTCATTAAACACCATAGTTATGTTTATGTGCGCGCGTTTAGTTGTACAACGAAAAATGTGGTTTTTCGACTTTGAAATTAAAACACACGTCAAAAGCGGAATATAAATAAGAATACAAGCACAGCATGATATGCACAGTAACGATAGCTATAGCGGTTACGATGAAGGCGGCAAAAATATTGCTTTATACTAATTTGCGTGTTAAATAAAAAAAGGGACTTCATATTCAGATTTGGTCATGAATGAGCGCTAAAAATTACCAACAACGTCTAAATGAATTTTTGCGATCGTCTTCGACAATATGGCTTATATACACTACGTTATATTATATTGCAATATTTTGTATTGAAAGAGCGACATCCAATAGATCTCCGAACGTACATTAACAATCGGTATGATTCACATTACAGATACATTTAAAACGAGACAATAAGAATATTGTCTATTCTAATTAAATGCAAATAAAATTCGTATGATAGTCCTTCCATGTATTCTGTCCCACGCATTGCGCGCCCATCGTTTGCAATTAGTCGCAACAACGGTATCGGCTGTGAATGATTATTTAAAATGCAAATAAAAATATACGGGGCTATGTCTCACTCTTTATCTACTCAATTGATGTATCTTGTATCTTGTATGTTCTATCTTACAATTTCCCTCCCTACGAACCTCCTCTTATACTTACGCACAAAAAACACAGGCACAAGTACACATTCAAATATACAACACTCACACGTTTTTCATATTCAATCACTTTATGACTATATTATATACATACATATAAATATGTTTTTTAGCATTTGTATCGCGGGCTATGTATTGTAACTTCCTATTTCATTCGATACCCCGCTTACACAACGAATTCGTATATTATTATTGAGAACACGCGATTTCAACACGCCAGTGAGAGATGTGAGGAACTCACTGACTGTATGAAGAACTAAAAAAAACGAAGAGAGAGAGAATAATACATAAAAACAACAATAACAAACTGAAATCGCTATTGCATGTGAAACTTTTTGAGGTTTCACGAATGTTAGTATTTAGCGTTTTGTGTTATTTATCATTAAAATTCGTTTCAGTTCAGCCTCTTCTATTTTTTGTTCGTTCGGTCGTTTGTTTTTTTTTCTTCTTTTTTCTTATTCGGTTCGGCTATTGAGAGAGGCGCGTTTTCATTTCGCTTATTGCAGTTGGATATGATTTTATTATTATTTTATTTCTTGGCTCGCTCAATTCATCACTTTTATTTCATATTTTCTACAGAGTATCTTGTTTGACAATAACGAAAATAAAATCTTAATGCACGCTTTGAATTTGGAATAAAACATAACGAACACGGCGACAATATTGTCTATATATCTAGAAATTATCTCTACCATTTTTCGTTGCATATGAACATTTTTTATTTGCTAAGTATTTGCATGTGACAATAATATGCTTTCTGAATTGTCGCATGTATTTATCGGTCAAGTGGGGGGAGTAAATACGAAAAAAGAAAATACAAACAAATGGAATTTTACATCAATGAATTATTGAATGTTTGGGAAAAATGTGGTACCCACACATGCAGTATTTTGACTATCACTGATTACTTTTGATATAAAGTACATTGCACGTACGGATATTCACTAATCATAAATAATGAACAAACAAAACACATCAAGCAATTACAACAAATAAATACGATTAATATTTGATTAGAAATACCGCAAATGCGTTTTACGTAGACCTAGATATTAAAAGCGAGTTATAGCTTGCTTATTGTGCATTTTTTCTTTAATTGTAGATCGATTTTGAAGGAGAACACGAATATTTTCGTTTTTTGTTCATTAAGACTTTTGGCCGATGTTAACATCTTCTTAATTTGGTTTTCAGACATAATCAAGAATTTTCTATGAATGTTTTTATCAGCGTAAAGCGGAATATTTTCTCTTTTGAAGTGGGATCCAACAAGTAACTGTAATTAAAATGTTTGACTACTATACAAAATTAGATTTGGGTCGTCAACAAAAACCATCAATAGCTTAGTTCCGTTGATTTATCCGATTGATCGGGACCGATATAGGAGTTTCAGTAACTAAATCAAATGAAAAACTAAATAAAATGTTATAAAAGTGGCTTAAGTCATTTTAACTTGAATATATACATAAAATGAAGTTTGACTTTTTAATTGAGGCGCGCGAACTTTTTCCGTCTTCGTAAGCTCATTCAAAAAATAATCAGACATCAGACACACACACACATAGAGAGAGAGAGAGAGAGAGAGAGACTGCAACCATTAGAGAAGTACATTATGATTAGATGTAATTCCATATTTGTTTATTTGTTTTGGTTTTATTTAAATTTGTACAGTTTTTGATTTTTTCTGTCATAAGTGGATGTTGAATTGAAATGTGTAATGAAATGAAACAATATTCGAAATCGAAAACGATATGATATGATTTGGAAATGTTTGTGGCGTTATACACAGAGAGACGCATACATCGAATAGACGCTCTTATATATTAACGACACACAGACGCGCAAAGAGTGTAAAACTGTACATACACCGATGTATACGGTTCAAAAATTGTAGTATGGCGACTATACATACACCAGGTCCCAGAAAACAACTTATACTACTTTTTTAATACATGTACGAAGCAAGAAGAAAGTGAGGAGGAGAGATAACTGAACCGAATACGCGAACGAACCTGGTGTGAACTCCTTTTGGAACGTTGTGAACGTTTTCATATTATGTATATTCTCTCCTTCTCTGTGTGCTGATCAAAAACAATAAATGATTATCTATGTGACAAATATATTGCGCTTCATCGCAGCGACATTTTATTCGGCCAAATACAGTGGAATTCAGAATTCTTTTACTGATAATAGTCACTTGAATGATTACGAATTGGAATTTTTGTATGTAGAATTGTGTCACAATATGGTATTTTATATGACACAAATGGATTGAATGTCTTTTAAATTATTATTTTTTCTTGCTTCCACTCATGGCGATTTGAATGCATTTTATGATTATGTTGAGTTAATATTAATTTCTCAAAGCGATTGGAGAAAAGGAATCAGATGCATTAGTTTTGTTTAGTCATTTTCCTGCATTTCTAATCATTCAATTGATATTTATCCAATGTTTATATTCTCTCAAAGTTGAAAAATTTAACAAATACATAAATAAATTTTTGTATGTATACATATTAAACACACACGCACATTTTCTCATTTTTATACTGGAAATGAGAGTTTTTTTTCATTTTTGATTAATGTCGATGTTTAATATTTTCGCATTCGAGCCAAAATTACATTCAAACTGCACCAAAATTGAATGATATATTTATTTTAATTATTGAAACGTATTTACATCAAATAATCGAAATTTTCTTCTATAACAGTGATTAAATTTACTAAAAATTATAACGATTCTCCGCGCGTTATGAATGAGAGAAAAAAAAATCAAACATTTTACACATTAATTGGTACACACGATTTACACAAAGTTCCAATGAAGCGACGCCATTTTTAATAATGTTGGTATAAATTGAAAATATTCACAGCAGACGAAAATCGTATTCACAGCACACACAGAGTAACAACAGTAGAAGTAATGAGAGAGCACAGCTATATTTCATGTATACGTACGTGTATATATAGAGATATAGGTATATTAACTATAAGAGAGTGATGGCAGCGACGGCGGCAACAGCAAAGAAGCAGAAAATAAATAATAGAGCGAAAAAATCAAAAGGCAAAATATCTGCACAAATTCAATTATTCAAGTTGGCTAATTTTTTCGCGTTTTAATCCTCACAATTTAAGATGGAACGAATTCTTTTCGTTTTTCGATTTGATTTATTTTTTATATCTTTCGGTAACAATTGTTTTTTCTTTCGGCCTCTAAATTTTATTTTCTACGTTGTTGTTTAGCATTTATATAATATAAAAAAAATCCCTTTCGCTCTCTCGTGTAAAAATGTCTAAAATGCGTACGTATTAAATTTCAAAACGCTCACTTTTTCTGTAGTTGTTGGTCGTCAGAGTTCTGCGTTGGTTTGCTATATTCACTACTTATTGTGATTACTTCTGCGTTATTTCTTCCTTCGTGTTGTGTGTATTTTTTTAATTCGCCTTCTTGCCGTATTTTTTTCAGTTCGCTTCTCTGTTCGCTCGTTTGCGTTTTTCGTTGTAGTTTTTTATTTTTATTTTTATTTTATTTTCGGCGGAACGGTGGCGTATTGGTGTTAGTGACCTTTATTAAAGCAAGTGTGACTGAATACTGACACGAAGTATGTATGATTGCTTTACTTGAACCTCACGTCTTTGTGTGCTACGTTTTTTTATATTGGATTTGTTACCGCTGTTTGGGCTTCGTGTGTTCGTTCGTTCGGTTTTTTCGCGTTCGTTTGTGTGCGACGTGGATGTTTGAGTGTGGCAATCTACATAGAGAGAGAGCCGAACACACGAACTCATGAAAACCGATGATTGTAACATACACGAAATTACACCTTGTTATCTCTGTCACACTAATGATAGTATTATAGCTTCTGTGCGCTTTAAAAAGAGACATCATTATAGAATACATGGTGGCGTCGTGGTAGTAGTGTGGCCCGATGTGTATCGGAAAAAAAACAACTCAAACACACTTACGTGTTTCCGGTCGTAAATGTGTTTGTTTTGGCGCTGACAACTACGACATCAACACTGTCTAGTGGTAGAAATTTCAATTCAACTGTCTGTTTAATAATATTTGAATGACAGTATTTTATGCAGGCAAATTGCACATATAAATTCGATAATTTATGTTTTTGCTCAAGTCATTGAAAGATACAAGAAAAATATCACACAGAGAATCATCGTATATTCTATATAATACCATAGCATCATTTGTAACATTTTTATTTATATTCTCCTCCATTCATGAAACAAGTACACATATTTTTCAATTGATCAATGACATTTCCATGACAAAGCCATGGGAAATATGCCCAAACAACACAAACGCCAATCTTCTCGATTTCCAGTGAATGAAAAAGACTTATTTTAATGATCGCACTAAAACATAGAAAAATAAAACTGAATCAGTAACTGTAATTTTTTTGGTTAAAAAAGGCCGAATATTATGCAAGAATGTTTTTAGTCGTAAAAATATAGTACTCTTTACTGATGGTTCTCGTGTATGTATGAGAAATGGATTGTTTTACCGTTTCAATATATGCCGAATTTGTATTATATTTACTTTTTGACGCTTTTCGTATGTTGTTGTAGTGTTGCTCCTTCCTTCAATGTAAACCTCAAACCGTTTTATACGCTGTTGCTGACAAAACACTGACAAGTTCATAATCCAAAATACTATAGGATATATGTGTGTTTTGCTTTTTTTTTCTTTAGTTTGCATGTATTTTTTTGTTTTTGTTTGTATGATGCCGACCATTGTTATTCTATTTGAAACGCACTAAGTACATGCTCGTTAGTTGGATATATTTTCAGACAATCTTTGTTATTTCGATCAACAGGCGAATTTGTGTGCGTTTTTCGTTTGGCTTGAGCTGATAGTGTATTATGGTTTATTTTCAGGACAGTATGCGTGTAGTTTGTGAGTATGTATCACAGCAAAAGTCAATCAATTACAAAAACATATCTACCAACACTAAAAACGCTTTTATTTACAATTGCAGAGCAAAAATGCGGCAAAAAGAAAGAAACAGTATTCATTACACGCATTAGAGTGCTGTAGATTTCTTCGATAATTTTCGATTTTAAAAGTATATAATTAAATGAAGCTATAGCACTTTCGATACAGTTATAAATTGAAGGCAAACGAAATTTTAACCATTCTGATTTAAAAAAAAGATTCCACTTTGCATATCAAATGCAAATCAATTCGCTTTGCAATATCGATAACATGAATTTTCATCAATATTTGATTTCTTTTTCAGGTATCGGTTGGGATACAATTTCCAGTAAACAATGCTATATTAATTATTTTGGAAATGCATAGAAGTTTGGAATTCATATTAATTATCTGTCATTTGTAAATATTGTTTTAACTATATGTATGTGATGAGACTGAGTTCTTATGATTTAAAAAAAAAACTGATATTATGGTCGTCTGATCGTTAGGAAAACCGAACAATTGTTCAAGGCTAAATATTTTGAAAACAGAATAAATTCTTATACCAAAACTAAATGGGTTTTAAATTACCATCCTTTATTTGTATTTGTGCAGTTTGTTGATTTTAAAAAAAATCTTTCAAATGAAACACTTTTCATTTTTGATTAAACAAAACAAAAATAACAACCACCAATTATTTTTACTGATTATTTTGAACATTCATTTGATGATGATGACGCACCATTTTTTACATTGTTAAATCCACCACTGGATAAACAATATTATTATATTAACATCAATCCAACTTTAATTTATAATTGTTTATGTGTCTCGAATTTAAAAAATCTCGAGAGAAATGAACCATTTCCGAGCTTCAATTCTGTTTTGATTACTGATTTTATAATGTGACCACACAAGTGCAATTTGACTTTTGTTGTATGTGAATGAATGTAAATGTGTCGGATAAACACATGCTGATCAGTTAGACACATTGAGAAAAAAATACAACCAAATCGAAAAATTACATGTGTATTTCTGTGATATGTTTACTTGTGCTATTAATTTTGTGCGGTTGTCACGATACGCCAACACTTTCTGTACTGTCAATGAGCATAACATTCGACTGTATTCATGACCTCCAAACATTTGAGATAGAAAGAATTGTTTCTTCAGTGTTTTGGAAAAAGTATATTTTTTACCATACACATATATATGTGCGTTGCTAATAGAAAGTTGGTGTAAGTTCATGCGTTCTCGCTCTGAACCTAGCATGCATGTTCATCTTGTTATGGTACTCCTTGGTAGTTGTTATTATTTTTATGTGTTAGTTTTAGTATGTGGACCCAATTCAAATAACAACAACACCAAGCAAAAAACAACTGTGATAAAATTGTCTATGTATGTAACATGTATATTTTACCGGCAACACGAAATTGTCTGCACGCAGCTGACAAGAGCACATTTCCCCATATGTAAACAAACTTCATCTTACTATAGTAGAATTCTACATGTGTGAAAGCATATCATCAATGAAATTCGTTCTGATAGTGAGTGTTTTGTATTTTTTTTCTATACAAATGTAACTTGCATGTATCGCTCTCTCTCTCTCTCTCTCTCTCTCTCTCTGTGTGTGTGTGTGTGTGTTTGTGCGTGTGTTTGTTTGTATCACACTCGCTATCAACCTGATCAACAATAGAACATTTTTGAAAACATTAGAATCTCAAATGAATCGACGTAAATTGCCAGCGAATACATAGAACATTTAACCCCATCCTGTGATTTCGATCAGAAAATATTTGCATGAAAATTATTTTAAGGGTTTTTTATTCAAAAAGTCAGGATCCCTGTTTTTAGCTCATCTATTTGTGAAATGAGGAGAAGTTCTTTTGATTTGCTAGGGATTTTTCCAAAAAAGTGATCTCCAAAAAATCACCATCCGAAAAATGTTGCTCGCACATTACTGAAATACAAGCAGGAATAAAAAAAATATTAATAAACACAGAACATTAACAAAACTGAATTAACCTCCCTTTGAAACGTCAACTTTTTGTTCACCCCCCTAACGACCCTTTATAAAACGTTAAAGAGATATTAATTACTTACCAGTAAAGTACCCAAAGTGTCACAAAAAGTTTTTAATTTCCTTAGTACAGATGCCAAAATACCCTATAAATGATATTCGTTTCGAGCCCATTCACCCCAAGTCTCCCAACAGTTCTGACCCCCCTCATTAGGGTAAAATGATGAAAAGTCGATTTTTCACATTTTGGGTGAGGAATTTCGCACTCAAATGTATGGCCAACTATAACTAATTTTATCCGCACATTTCATTTAGGCCGTTGCTCATCCCCTCCCATCACCCCCAAGGGGGTCCCCCTACAAAATTCACGAAAATTTCGAAAAATACCCCGAAATTGGGTCCATACCTCATTTAACCCCAAAATTATTTACATATTCGGATTCCTCGTGAAAAATTACCTATAGACTCCATACATTCTCAATCTCTCTTGACCTACAATTTACTCCTTGTAGCTTGTACCTTTAATTCGGGTCGAAAAGTGAAAATACCCCATTTCATTGTCATAAAAAATCATAGGTGAAGGAGTTAGGACCCCCGACCCCCCTGGGGGTGGGTGGACTTGGAGGGCAGGGGTCCTAGAAAATTTCTCTCGTCATTCTGAACAACTTTGTAGTACATTATTTTTTGATCCGATGAATTTTTGACATGGTGAGGTACTCCCCTGCCCCCTACTTCGAGTGGCCCCTCCCACTCATTTTTCACAAACTCATTTTTTCGGCACTTTATATCGATCTGTACTAAGGAAATTAAAAACTTTTTGTGACACTTTGGGTACTTTAATGGTTAGTATTATTAATTTTTTTTTCAAAACGTGCAACTTTTCATTTTATACTGCATAAATATCAACATACATAGCCATTATTGCTGACAACATTGAGATTTAGATATTTTCGAATTTTATTTGGCTGACACAGTCGTTTTGTTTGAAAATAATTTTATAGTCGCATTATTGTACCTAATATCTTGCATCTCCACGCACCATTTATTTTTAGTCCTCGTGAAATAAATGTGTTACGCTTCAATTGTTTACTGGTGGTCTAATGTGTTAAGCACATTAATCCATGTGATTTCTCTCGAGCGCCAGACGCAAATGCTCTTTCACATTATTCTCTGATAGATAACAATAGGTTTATTTAATGCTTGGAATATGTGTTGGAAAAAAATTAGTATATGTATATTAGAGTACTTACTTTTTGCCATAAAACTTACGATATCTACAGCCTTCGGAATATCTTTTGAATCGTGTCAGGAATATTTACAAATACCATATTTCTTGTTGGTAAGAAACAGACATTAAAATTTAATGGAGACGGTTATCATTTTTCAAAATAAAGAGAGAAATAAACTTTTAAAACAAGTTGAGTATTTAAGACCTCTCGCATGTTTTTGAGCAAATTATATAATATAGGAAGTGTATATTGTATCAACGATTTTATTCCAATGTATTCATATGTTCGGATATGTTTGCCACCAATTATAAGATAAATGGCATTTAAAATATAAATTATCCATAATAATCCGGAAGAGGAAAAGTAAAAGAAAACTTCAAGGGCTAGAAAATGTGATGACATTGAATCATTGCATTCCATATAAATAACACGCCGGTCGAAAAGAAACGATTCAAATTGACGTAATTATAGTGAGCTGGGCAAATGTTATTGAAAGTGAGTGAAAAAATTTCATTTGTTGTACATTAATATTGAAAATAAAAATTCTAGGTGGACACACAGAATTACTAATTAATTCGCCCCAACCTAGGGGTCGGAACTTGAAAAAAAAACATCAAATAAATACAGTTTTGTATGAATTTGGTATATTATAGCGACAAATATTACAAATATTCGTGATTATCGTAGTTTTTTGTAATTATACAGCCCGTATACAGCAACGATTTGAAACACACACACAACACAAAATAAGATTAATAATCATGTTATTATTGCATAAAAACAATTTTCAGGCTAAAAATTTATATTTCTTCAACAAAAAAAAATAATTTGGATGAAGATTATATAGATATTTGGATAAGGCTTATAGTAAGTCTTTGTGATTTTATAAATGACGTTCCACTAAATGAAATGCACCGTTTGCCGCCATTTTATTCACGAATATTCACAGAAAGCGAAGTTATTGTTCACTACTCAAAATGGAATTTTGGAATATTTTCGTGAATATGCATGGTTTTTCATGAATAAAAAATACTTCCGAGCCCCTAGGCCTCAACTTTTTGGAATGGACAGAAATTCTTTCAATTTACTATTCGGAACTTTCGCAGAAAAAAGTGATCTCCAAAAAAACGAAAAAAACGGTCTTTCGATTTGCTAGGTTTTTTCCATAAATGCTCCCTATATATATATATAGATCCCCTCTGAGGCTTTTTTGTACCTATATAAATCGAATTTTCATTCTAAAGTTTTAGAAAGATTAATCTTAGTATACTAAACTAAAGGTTACATTTTATTTTTACAGAAAATACATGTATCATATTTAAAAACATATTATTGTTACATATTTGGGATCGTCATTGAAAGGTTTGCGGCAATCTAAAATGAATAATTAAGGCGCACACATGCGTTTAGTCGCATGCTCAAAGGTGTTATTCTTTAAAAACAATAGAAAAGCTATACATACATTTGGTTTGCACGACCGGACATCTATTCGAGATGTATTTCAATATGTATACGTGCGCAAAACACTTAGCACGACCTGATCTCTATACGTTTCGAGCTTGTTGCTATTTTTGTATATATTTTTGTCTTTTCACAATCAAATAAACGCATCAAATATTGAACAATTGTTGAGGTAATTTTTGGTGCTGACGAGAATGGTTTTTAGTATCGTTTATGTATTTGTACGGACTATGAAGGTGGTCGTGTGATATGTGCAATGTCATATTGTGTGCTTGCGGCTCTATGTCATCGACTGTACACTGCTCTCTACAGTCTACATGCTAACGAACATAACACAACAGCAGAAGCGGCAAAGCAGTGTGTTACAACTGTTGTAGTCGCCTACAAAGCAACAAAACTGACACTCTAAGATTATTTGCTTTTCAGCTGCCAGCATAAGTAGTCGTAATATATTTTCATCCGTTAAATAAACGAATTTTCCTTAGCTATTTTTTTAATTTTCACAATATTTTTCGTGTTTGTGGAAAACAGTTGATGTGTTGAACAAAATATCTTTTTTGAAATAATTGGTGATTCAAAATTTAAAAAAAAAACATTAAATAAATAACCAGTTCATTTAGTTTCATTTGAAATTTGGAAATTGTTTTAAATACTACAAAAAAAAATTGAGCAAATGAATTGAATTTGAATGAATAAAATCATCAATATTTATGTGTTTTCTCCTTTTAAGTGACGCATTTCACGTAAAATTGTATAATACAAATATTTCGTTAACTAAATAAAAGCTATTTGTTTATATATGAAAGTATTTTTAGAACATTATCATTTGGAGCTTATATATAACGTATACGTAAAGATCATATTTGAACGATCATTAAAAATCTTGTTTCCTTATATTTTCAGTGAGCTATATTCATTTCAAATATTCTACGAATAATACTACAATTATTTTCATGGTGCATAAATTTAAATTTTAAATTTAAATCATGACATTACTACGAATAACAAACTAATAACAGAATCTAACTAATATTCAGAAGTGGGTATAATTCCAAAATATATAATTACCACATTAAAAGATTGCACGAATCAAATCTCAACTTAATCAAAAGTTATAATAACACAAAATATCAAAAATGTATTTTAAAATAAAAACTATTGCAATTCTTCTAGTATTGACAGTTTTAGATTTATGTTCAAGTGTACCAAATTTAGATCGACAAACAACAAGTAATGCTAGTTCATTAGTCAACAATAATGTGAACAATAAATTTATGCCAAATAGAAAACATTTTTTAATAAATTCGAGCGATGAACACTTAATTGGCGGCCAACTTCAACAGCAAAGCATTGAAAGTGAAATTAATAAATTTCAACAGGAAAATGATCAACTTTCATTAACAAATGGCAATGGTGTTAATGACCAAAGCATAGACGGTAATAGTGATTTCCTAATAACGAATAAGTTATCAGATGGAGAAATTGAACGAAGGTTACATTTTAATGGAATCACGGCTAAAGAGACACTTATCTCAAATCTTCGGTAATTTATAGTATAGATAGTATATTCATTACCATTTTAATGAGAACCAGAAAAAAAATGTTAGCAATTTTCGATGCGCTCATTAAGAATTTAATCTTCATCTAATCTAATCTTCTTCTAATTAATTCATTTTTTTGATGAACATAATTAGAACAAAAAATCTCAAGTGGAATATATATAAATTTAAGGAACTTAAGTTTCATCAATGATATGAGCGACAAGATCACAAAAGAGAAATAAAGACAATTAATGAAATCGTTCGAGTATTGAGATATTCGCTCAAACTCGAGCCTCTATGCAATATCCTGTGTTCGTACATGATTTGGTTTGATCGATTGAAATTGTGGTGTGCAGAAGTTTAACACATTTGCAGGTTTACCAAAGAGCGCAATTGAAAATGTGCATGACATGAGCGGACACGACACAAATGCTTGGCAAGAGCTCGGTCGCTCTCACCCATTTATATGCCAAAGTGGCCATTAATTTAACGGCGAAAAATATTTCCAACTCTCAACTTTATCGAACAGGATAATTGATACCGATTTCCATAACAATTAGAAATAGAGATAGACGATGAGACATATCTCGTGATAACAGTGCGTTAAGTACCAAATTCTTCTAGTGTTTTTGACAGTATAAAAAGGATTATGCCATCATTACAGTTTTGATGTAAAATCAAACTCCGTGACTCTCAAGAGAAGTAAATCGATTCTAATTCCCATTGTCACAAAACGTACATTTAGTTTACCATTGAAAATATTTTCTGTGAATTTAGCGCTTTCTTTTATTCAGTTGTTTCATTCGAGATGATCACTCAAACGATTTTTTATTGTATGAAATAAATGTTATTACAACCACTTGCGCTAGACTTATCAGTAGAGGCAGTTTTTGAACTTCGTGGTCAAAATCTCGAATTTATTGGGATTTTATTTCATCGAAGAATTTATGTTTATTTCTTTCAAGAATCTAATATGAAGAGTTTTACCAACTCTATTATTCAGTATATTTTAAAACAAACAAGTAAGTTCTTTGCACTTCGATGTGGTGGAATAAAGAATAATTCATAATGTAGTTGTTTTACATTTTCCTTCAATCATATGCGAATGAACTCACTACTTCCATTGTACATAAACGTGTATATTTATAATTTAAACACTATGCTTTGTTTTTCGCTACTTATTAGCAGACAAACAATAAAAAGACTACCGTACAAATGAAAATTTATTAATTATTGTATTTACAATAAGGCATGTCACATATCTTTTTATTTACTCTTTTATTACAGAAAAAACTGGATTTGTATTGATGAGGGGTTTAGTTTTGCTATTGAAAAATTTCCCAAATCATCGTTCTGATTGATACAGTTAATTAAATTTAATAAGATAACACATTTATCGCAGATGTACAATTCTAAACAGGCATCGGTAGTCGGAAATGTAAATGCTGCCGATTGAATTGTAAATTGCGTGTGTACATATTCGCGTGTTATCAATTGTTTGCAATGACAATGAAATTGAACGAAACGACAAGGCAAATCAGCTATAATGCACGCATGAATATAGGCATACTGTCATTCGCATCGAGTCCATACAGGATTTGGTAGCGTAAAGATGGGAAGAGCACCCCATTGTCGATGTTTTTTTCTCAAAACCCATGGTAAAATTAGATATATTACAAACAACGATGCGATATGTGATGTCTTGTGGTCGGATACAATGAGAACACCCAAATACTAGACCCAATGCCTGTGTTTAATATGAACAAATTAATTTTATATAACCAGTGATTCTACTTATTTGTACATATGCAACAACATTATGTTCTCTATCTCACTCGCTCATTTATATAGTATGTATGCAATAATGGGAAATTTACAAATACAAAATTGGTTTATTTTGAAGTGGTTTTTCGATTTTTGCACATGCTCAACCAAATGTTAGACACGGTGTATTGCTCCCACTATACATAACGGATTTTTATCTGATGCACTTTATCCAAAATCACAAATCATTAACCAATTTCACCAACTATTTTTGTTGAATTGGTGTTGCTATCGTATGACATCTTTTTAGAGAGATGCGGCTTTCACAAGGGGTAGAAATTTCGATTGATTATTACTGGATATGTCTTATTTTCCAAACAAAGAAAATCATATTATACTCGTCTTTTGATCTTCTCCCCTTAAAAATAGATTTTTTGGCATAAAACTAAGTTGATACATACAAAGAACAGAAAATTCTTCTTCGCAACCATTCTTCGTCGCAATCTTTACATTTTTGTCATTTGGCAAGAATCGAAGAGTATATACACAGAGAGAACTGCGGTATATTCAATTCAATTTTGGTAGATTTAGAATTTTGGTATTTTTTTATTCAATTTTGGTAGAAACGAGACTATTTGTTTAATAAATTTTACCAACTGCTTCATTACATTCACCAAATTAATAGGCTAGCGCTATCTGTGGTCTCGAACAATTGGTAAATGTAGGGTAGAGGAGCTCAAGATGACTACCTTTCTTACCAAGATATCTAGAGCCGAAATGACAAAATATTTTTTAGACATTTATATACCAAATGAAAAAGCACTAAAAAAGTAACTTATGGCCAAAGTAACCATATTCATATTTTCAACGGTTGACAAAATTTTGGCCGGTTCAAAAAATTTCGAAAATTTACGATTTTTTGGAAGGGAGCCCAAGATGACCACCTATTAAACAATCAGTAAACGTGTTCCGGGGGTCAAGTAAAAACACAATGTGTTTTTTTTTAAATTCAATATTCAATCATTTGATTTTATTTTGCGATGAAATTTTTTTGAAATTTGGAATAAACTGAACTGTAAACATGAAATGGATAAGAAACCATCATAAAATCGATTTCACAATGAATCATCAGAGTCACAGTTGGGATAAGTGTACCAAGAATTGCGCATTTTGGCAAATTTCAAGTACACTTCTCTCTTACAGGTATTACAAGTAAGTTGCAGGCATGTTTTTCATGCAAATGAAACAAAAGTCCACATCTTCGTCCGAACTTTCTTCTCAGATAGCTGGTTTTGTTCGTCGCAAATATTTTCGAGCTGGTTCAATCGGCGGTGGTTGTTTTTGATTGTCCGTCCTCTTCTTCATCGTAAACATGTAATTTTGTTTATGCAGAAAACAATAAATATGTGTATTTATGTGCAGATTTTTATAATTTAGTGTTATTTTATGATAAAAAATCCATG
>NW_022197544.1:10545492-10575872 GCF_009176525.2 Contarinia nasturtii
CCGTTGATTCAGTTCGTAACAATATTGGAGCTTCAACAAATAGCAATGTTGAAACTGGCTCAGGTAAGGAAATTGCTTAGTTTATATATACCGCCATGTTAAATTTGGAGTTAAAATTTCATATGTGTCAGAAATATATGGACTCTTGAAGTTTTGTGGGAACAAATGTATGTATAATAAATGTAATTTTTATTTGATTTTTTTATTCTAACAGAAGACGATGATGAAGATGAAGAATCCACATCATCACATCACAATCAAAGAGATGTTGCACCTGGTTGTTCACGCAGCGGAAGTCAAGACAATTCAAATAGTTCACAATCAAACGGAGCGCCAATGAAAATTCCATTGATTGACTACATATTAAATGTTATGAAATTCGTAGACGCCATTTTAAGTAATAACTCAACTGATGATCATTGTCGTGAATTTGTTGCACAAGGAGGCCTACAACCGCTTTTACAAATCTTGTCATTGCCAAATTTGCCTGTAGATAGCCCTATAACAGCTTCAGCACAAGCAGTTGCTGCTGTTTGCAAATCAATATTGGTAAGTAAAAACAATTCAGTTATTTGAAAATTCAATTCAATAATAATGATCTATGTTAAAAAATTGTATTTTAATATTTTCAAATTGATATGGTTTTTTTGGTTTACCAACTATAGAGTTTAGCACATGAACCACAAGTGTTAAAAGTTAGCTTAGAACAATTGGCCACCGTTGTCGATCAATTGGAACCACTACAAAGTCATTGGGAACAATCTCAAGGAAGTGTATTGCTAAAGGAATTGGCAAATTGCAAAAACATTGAATCGGCCTTTTCAAATGCATCTGAAACGCCATTGTTACATGCAATGAGTGCGGTTCATGGTTACGTTGTGATGTTGGTTCATGTTTGTCGAACGGGACAAACGGAAATCCGTAATCTGTTGATTGAGCAATGGGGACAAGATAATAAATATGGCCAGAAATTGCTGTACAAATTAGTTCAATTATATACAGCCTTAGTATGGGAAAGTACACTTTTACTTGCATTATGCACAGATGATATAATTCCAGTTGGTTGTGACTTTGGCAAAGAGGATCTCGATAAATTGGGCGAACCTCCATCGGTACCAAGCCAAAGCGGAACGCCCGTCATACCGTCTGAAGTCAGTTTAGATACACCAATGCCATTAATGACAACAACACAAAGCACTGAAGCAACAGCGTCTATAAATGAACTATCCATGGATATTGATCGAGTTCTCAATTCAACATCATTAGATAATGAAACATCATCAACACTGGCATCAACAACAACATTATCAACAGAGACAGCAAGTATAACGAACAAATTTGATGCTCCATTGAATGCAACTACAGCCTCAAGTTCCAACAAACCGTCATCAATTCAACGTCGAATTGTTGCAACACCAAGTCAGTTGCGTTACATAAAGTCCTTGCTCGGCGCTTCATCACGATTGGGTCGAGCTTTGGCTGAATTATTTGGCTTACTTGTTAAGTTATGTGTCGGCAATCGGATGCGTATGCGACATCCCCAAAACGTTGGTAATTATATGTCATCTGCATCGCGTGATATTGCTCGAGTGCTCAGTTATATCTTGGTCGATGGCTTATCGCACGATCAATTACCGCCATCGCCCATACCAAAGCTAAAGCAAACATTTCTCATTTGTTCTATCGGTTTCACAAGCCCAATGTTATTCGATGAGAAACGTAATGCTTACCATTTAATGTTGCATAAATTTTGCGAAGAAGGTGGTCTGCAGGCATTCTTCGAAATGTTTGGCTTTGCATTAAGCTTGGAACCAGACATTGTTAAAAGTAACAATGGAAAAACTGCGTCGTCAAGTGATACTACTGAATATACAGAACAACAAGAAGAATCGTCATTAAAAGACACCGATGATCCAAGCGAAATGACACAATCAACTACCTCCGCTACAACCATTCGAACAGCGGATGATTTAATCACTCCAAAAGAAATCTTCACGAACAATGAACAGCATGGTGAATTTTCGTCTGGAAGTGGTGAGTTCTTGGATGCTTGGCTCATGCTACTCGAGAAAATGGTAAATCCAAAAGCCGTTCTTGAGTCACAACATGTGATACAAACGAAATCTCTACGAAATAAACCAGAATTCGATACGGTCATATATTTGATAAATGTACATAAGCTTGCTTTTCAAACTGTCACCAAAATTTGGTCATACAAACCGATTCGAACATATGGTGCTCGCATGACTGAATCCATGCTAACCATTATGAAACACATCTATCAGGGTGAACCAATTTTGCGAGAAAAATACAATAAGAAAATCACCGAACAACCTTTATCGAACAACGATAAAACAAGTATTAAATTTGGTTCACTATTTCCACGATCTGGCAATACAAATCAGCCAGATACTGAAAATACAAATAGACTGACTTCACGGGGTAATCGATCGTCAACAAGCGGTGTTGGTAATATTAATAATACGGTTAATGAAGCATTTTTAACACAACTCATGGAAATGGGTTTTTCACAAGAGAATTGCCGTGAAGCACTTTATCATACGGGCTCAATGGAACAGGCTACTGAATACTTGCTAACTCATAGCGGTACCTCTGGTATTAATAATCCAACGAATGAAAATCAAAGTGGAGTAGGTGTTGATTCGGACGATGATGAGAATGTCGATGCCGAAATGGTGGTTTTGATGGGACAATCGACTGATGCGAAAATTGAATCAACTGGAACATCATCGTTTACAAAGCGCAACCGGCGTGGAATGCGTAGTACCGCAACAGTTTTACCAAACCAACAACCGCTTTCGGAACAATTACTATCCGATTTTGGTGAAGAGGCTGTTCATACATCGTTATATTTAATTGATCAAGTACCTGATGCTGTATTCAAAGGTTCCGAATTACTTGGAATTTTATTCAAACGAGCCGATATTAAATGGAAAATGTTAGCAACAATAATTTCAACAATGATCGATTGTGCCGAACAGTTACGTTCTATGCTTACCGATCGTGTTACACCGCACGAAACAATTTTCTTTGGTGAAGTCGGTTGTCGTTTTACCGTTCGATTGCACATATTCTGTCTATTTCTTGAAGTCTCACAATACCACGACCTTCGAACGCCAGTAATTTTATCAATAAAAGAGTTCAAATTGATGCCAAAATTGATTAGTTTGCTGAACGAAACGGAAGATGTGTTAACAGCAAAGGCCGGAAAATCTCTTTATACACCGAAATGGTTATCACAAATGATTTTGTTGATTGACCTATACGAAAAAGTTGTCGTTTCGATTCGTCGCCGAAATGAAATGCATCGAATCACAACAAATAGTGAGTGTTATTATTTTTACCTAATATTTTTCATTTTCAGAATAATTGATAACCATTGACAAATATTAAATTATTGCACACCCTTTCAGCTTGGAAGTGGTACGATGTACAAAGTGGAAAATGGAATGCATACACAAATGGCAATAATAAGATAATCAATGATGCATATAATAATGGTGAATCAACGGTTCGAGTATCTGTAGGTCGCCATCGATATACAATAAACTTCAATTGCATGTCACAAGTAAATGAAGAGACTGGAAATCATCGACCTGTTGTTTTGGGATTACTATCCTCAGTGAATTCGCAGCGTATACCAGATCACGTTTCAGCTACACTATCACATATTCTTGGATCAGATACTGAAGAAAATTCCAATATAAGCAACGACGAACAAAAACCAAAGGTGAATCGAACAATAGAGAAACCGCCAAACGTAACAGACGTAAGTATCATTTATTTATCATTTGTTTGGAATTTGAAATATAATAGCATAATGTTTTTTTTTCTGGGATTTTTTAAGCAGATATCGTCGCCTGGAATAAAGTCTCAATTATCATCGATAAATTTACAATACAACAACGGACAGTTGGACCGTACAACAATGGCATCACTGTGTGAAATGCGTGAAAATCATTTAAAGAACGGATTTCGAACGTACTACACATCATCTGTGGTTAATAATCCAAAGAAAGAGAGCAGCAACGTATCGATAGTTACAGAAGATGATGCAAAATTACTCGGATTGGAGGAATTTTTAACAGAAAACATTGTGGCCACGTGTGTTCGTCTTATGTCACCAAAAATTTCTGTGGATCGTGATTCATTGCATGCACTAATGATGCTTTGTGTACGACTGACAACCAAATATCAAAATGCTGAAGTATTTGCTCGTGAAGGCGGAATCAAGCTGTTGTTAGAAATGAAGCAGTCTGGAGGATATTTGAGAGCATCAACTTTGGCCAATTTATTGATTCGACATACACTTGAAGAGCCGCGTACTTTAGCAATGGCAATGGAAAAAGTGATTGCTGCTCGAACATTGCAGACAATACCACCTGGATATCGAGATTTAATCTTTATGCTACGTCGAATGAGTTCCGCCGTTGCCCGTGATCCTGATATTTTCAAAGAAATAGCTCGATCGATGCTTCGCATCGATATAAATACATTACGTCGTGGTGTGTTTAGCGAAGATAATCGCTTGATTATGAAATCAGTAGCATCATCAAACTCAAAACGATCAACAGAAAAGCCAAATGAAAACTCAATCGCCGTTAAAGTTGTATATGATTTGTTGCAAGCACTTATTGTGCCTATCAATTCTGCTCAGAAGCAAACATTCGAAGAAAAGGTTACGACAAATGCAGCGAAAAATCATAGCCGTCACACAAGTAGTTCAACTTCATTTAGTACATCAACAAATACTGTATCATCCAACACGACCTTTGGAAGTAATAATAACAATAGTAATTACTTGGTCGATGACAACGATATATCATTTATTGCAATGTCGTTTGCTGGCCCCAGCAACGATACAAACACAGGTCATTCCAGTCGCTTGGGCACGATGCAAGGTATACTCACTTAAAAATTACTATTCCATTAATATGTGTGTAATATGTTTTGAGACTAAATTGAGACGTTCGCCATTTGAACAACAAACACACATTAATAAATTCTTTCCATTGTCTTCGATTTTTCGCAATATGCGCCGAACCTTCAAAATCATGCTTTGGCAGAACGATTTGTCGATTTTGATTAACTTCCTTTCAACCCATCCAACCAATTGTTGCTCGTTTCAAGTATTTTGGACCTTCGCCTATAACATACATCTAAAAACAGACGAAAAATAATTAATTTGGAGTCTTTTTGTGAAGTTAAAAAGATGGTCCTTTTTTCATGGAAATGCTACTTTTTAAGAAGTGAGCCAATATTGTGGGTTTTTCTGCTTGCAAAGCACAATCTTGTCTTTAATCAGATAGTTCTCAACGAATTCCATCGATTACAACTATATTTGGTTGATAATGGAGCATTTAATGGTTTAACCTTACGTTTCAGCACTAAATTTTCGAATAGTGGCTCTAAAATACCTTCCGATGAATGTTTCACTATCCAAAATGATGAATTTTTCAGTGCAACATGCTATAAGGTGAAGTAAACACCCAATTTTGGACACCCTTTGGAATTTTTTCGTAACTTATTTTGCTGATTACTAATGATCGTGTCTAAATCTATTGTTTTTTTTTTTTTTTTAATTTGGATGTGCTGTAACCATAAGAATCACCAAAACTGAATTTTTACTTGACCATCCCGGTTTTCAGTACTTGATGACAATTTTGAAGGGTTTGAGCATTTAAATTAGGAATACGACCGGACTTTTGGCTTTTTCTAGAATCTTTGTCTTCATATTAAGTCAATGAAACACGATACATGGTTCGAAGACAGATTGGTTCTTAGCCGCCAAAACCATTTGAGACACTTTTTCGTAAATCCAATTTGTACGTCATCGCGAATAGAAATTTTTGTGCAAATTGTGTTCGACAGTAGAGTAGGAGTCCCGTTAAGTCTCCTATGTGCATTGATTGACATGTTTGGTTTTGTATATCTATTGAAAATATCGAGAGGAGAGTATGTTTTTATTCAGACATTACTCAGCTATAAGCGCTTAATAACATACTCTCTTCTCGATATATTCAATAGATATGTAGCGTAATAAACGCCCGAATTTAGTCTCAGAACATATTACACACATGTTATGTTCCATTACATGTTGATTAATTTACATTATTTTCATTTTTTTTCTAATCTACCTAGGTACGATGCATTTAATGGGTGGAAATGAATCGTCCTCGTCAACATCTTCAAATAAACCACAAAATAGTATGCTGGCAGATGGATGGAATGGATCGAATACAAAAGGAGAGAATGATAAACCACTTTTGTCTAAACTTACGATCCTTAAAACATTGGCAGAAGCCGTACGATCGTATTCATCAGTTGGTGTCATTATTGCCGAGTATACATATCAGCCACAACCAAATACCTTGATTCGCAAAGCCCAACCAGCACTTGCTTTCATTTTGGACAATCTCTTACCTTCGACTGAACAAAATCCAGACAGAGAATGTTCATCCGGTGCTCGCATGCTGATCGCAGCACTTTCTGCAGCGATCGATTCACATATTACCCAGCTCACCGTTGTAACAGAAGTGCGTGCAGCTATTTTGCGTGCTCTTTCATGGCCAGAAATACCCGAAAAGCATGCTCAATTGCAATTACTGACTGCTTTAATTCCAACAATGATCGAAAACTGCCCACCCGATCAAAATCCTGCCCTGATGCGATTACAACAACAACAACCCCGTCGTAATGACATATTCAATATCATGGTGCGCAAGGGATTAATTGCTAATCTGGCAAATATCACACAGAGCTTGGATTTGTCAAGTCCTCATACAATTGTGACAATTGGTACGGCACTAAAATCGCTTGAACAATTGTTACGAATGTCGAATCAATCGTCTTCACCTGTGCAGTTCAATAAAAGTCGAACCACAGACATTGATGCAAGTGCAAGTAATCCACAAAATATGCAACTGGATGAAAATCAGAGACCAACCATGAATGACCCATTAGTTTTTGATGAAAATGTTGCCAATGGTATATATTATTCATTGCGCTGAATATCATTCGAGTAAGATTCTAATCTAATTATATGCTTCTTATTTAATTTCAGAAAATTCAGCTGATGATGAACCAATCAATGAGAATGAGGATGGAGCAATAGAAGATGATAGTATTCAAAATGCGAACGAAGTTCTAAATACAATCACAGTAGATGGTAGTGAAATTGAAACAGCTGGTCCAATTGAGCTGCCAATCAATACAAATGAACCTGAGGCACAAGACTTTATCGAGAATCCACGAGTTGATGTACAACCAATTGACTCATCAATGCTTGAAGAGATTCGTCGTCGAATATTAGATCGTGAATCTATACTTGATGATTCGGTAGATCGAACCGCACGCGGTGTTGCTACATCAGTAATTGCAGCTGGTAATTCAACGAATAATGGTAGCGGCCTTCAACCTATCGAATTGGCTGAAGAACGGTTCATCCTAGAAGAAGATGACACCAGCAGTGATTCTGATTCAAATGGATCCGAAGAAAATGACGAAGAACGTGAAGAAGAATCAAATGGTAAAGAAATTCAAATACATTAACATATTTTTATTTATATAAATAGTGCAAATTATTTTAAACATTGATGATCAAAGGCCAATGGAAGGCATTATTTTGGAACTTGGTTTAGCATTATTTTATGCTAGATCGTGAATTTAGGCGATTCTTTTGAATTTTTACATAATTTGGATGTTTTTAATTTACACACTGAACCATATGTGGAAAAGATAAAAAATTCAAGGGGGATTATTAATTATTTGGGATTTCCAAAAGGATTAAAATGGTGGTGAACTAAAGTTTAATCTTTGATAGAACGTTTTGCTCATTATTTATATTAGGTTTTGATAAAAAAATCAGAAGTGACAACAAATAGTTTCAAATATAAATTTTTATGTCGAATTCAATTTCAATGACAAAGAATAACATCAATATGATTTGTTCAAATAATCTCAAGTATTGCAGTAAATGTTGCGATCGTCCACTGTACCACGATTCCTTGTAATTAATGGTGGGAATATTTAGTTCACGTTTTTCATATCGACACCATCTCAAAATTGACACCATTTTTGTATTCCGCACAAAAAATTACTTTTAGAAAATCATACCTCCTGAACCCCCAGAGCACCCCTTGTACCCTGAAATCGGGTACAAATGTAAAAAATCCAATTTTTTGACTTTTTGACCCCATTATGGTCATTGCCATAATGGGTTACTTCTGGGTCTTTTTTACCCCCAAGGAGAGGTCTTCGACCCTTCTTTTGGCGATAATTTTTTGTTGTCTCTTCAAGGGCTACAACTTTGCCGAAGAAAGTATTAGAATATTTTGCGTCGTTTAAAAGATGTAGATGACCGTACATAACACAAAAAGGGGATTTTTGGCACTTCAAGGGGGCGTATCTGGGGGGTATATGAATTTGGGGGAAAAATTGATGCTAAACGTGTTATGTTTGGACCCCTCTACCACATCCAATAGGAATTTGAAAAAAAAAATCTGATACGCTGAGCATGTTTACTCGTAAGCTTACCAAATTTCAAAATGTATATCCATTCATGTAAATGTGAAGCCACCACACACATACCCGCTTAGGTCATTACAGTTGAACTTTTCTATAAGTTTGCACTAAAGTGCGTAAGCACTTTTTATTTTTATTCATTTCTTGCTTTTCAATCCAAAACTCAACAAATAGGTGAAGATGAGAATGAAGATGAAGCAGAAGATCGTAGCGATTTAGAAGTAGATGAAGAAACTAGACAGTATATTGAAATGTATGATGTATACGGTCGCCATTTATCGCCAAGTATTCCAGAGCTAGAACGAGACAATGAAGATATCTTAATGATTCAATACGCCGACAATGGACGAGATGGAAGTGGAAATAATGCGGGTAGTTCAAACTCTGTTGGCGTTAGTGTTAACGTAAACGTTGATGTGGAGAATGATCAACCAAGTTCGTCCAATAGTAATGTGCCTTCAACTAGTGGAATAAATCGGGTAATAATAAAGACTATCTTAATTGTGTGCATGTGTGCATATAAAACATACAATTTTAAAATTAATTTTTCAAAATCTTTTCTATTCAGACGAATTTTCCAAATATATTTGAAACAAACAATATAAACCGTCATGAAGAAGGAGTTTCAGCGAATGGAGATGCCAGCAATGAAAGTGCGACAGGGTCACAAAGTACATCAAATGTTATCGGTCGAATTCACATAACAACCAGTAATTCACGTTCGGGAGGCTTTGGACCCGGTTCGAATCAACCCAATTCTTTATCACAATTGATTCAATTTCGAACACAACGAAATGCAAATCGCCAAAGACGATGTGCTTACTTAAATTTGAATGGTCGCAACTCAAATCCACCAGCAATTTTGCAACGTCTATTAGGTCCAGTTGCACAAAATGTTAATATTGGTCTTGGCCAGGTTATTGCAAATGCCAATGGATCAGCTTCATTTAGAGATGCGACTCGTGTTGTTGTAATGGATAATGGATTTGGTATTCTATCAAATTCAGGTGAACCATCAATTGATATCGTTGATCAAACTGGTTACTTATTCGGTCGTAGCTTAGCGGCGACACTTAATCAAACGCCTTCACCATTGCACTGGTGGCTCGAAGAAGCCAAAGCATTGGGTATTGAATCTCAAGCTGATGTATGCTTAACTGTATGTAATGAACTCATTCCTGAACTAGAAGCACAAAGATCAATGGAGTTATCAAAAACTCGAAGCAAACGAAAGAAAAAGTCACCAGGGGATAACACAAGTAAGCAAACACAAGGACAAAAACAAAAGAGTTCTTCTACAATTCAAAGCACAAACAACACTGATACTGAAATGGTATCTGCATTGGCGGAGGTTTTACCATCTGCTACAAGTGAAGCGCCATCGCTTGGAAATGAAACCGAAGAAAATCAACAAAACAGTGAAGTTCCAAGCGGTTCGGAGGTAGAGGATGAGTCAGGTAAATAAAAATATATTAGTTTTTATTATTCAATAACAATATGATAATTGAAAAAAAAAACAACTCGTAATTTTTCTATATTAAAATAGCTCTTTTCTCTTTTTTATTAATAGATGATGATGATTCGTCTAAAAATGATGATGAATTAGATATTGAAAATCAAAATTTGGCTGAAGATCGAGTAGTTGCCGATGATGACGATGACGATGACGAATCCGATGAAAATGAAGATGAAGGTACATTTTATGTTAAGTCCTTCAAAAAATTATGTACATTGTATAAAATAAAAATGGACTACACGTAATTTTTTGACAATTTTTTTAGATGAGGATGAAGATGAAGATGAAGGAATTCATCCACTGCCTTTACGTTCCTATGTTGAGTCAAATGAAGAAATGACTGAATCTGACTGTAATGTACAGGAAGACGATGAAAGAACAGGTATGGTCTAAAGATACGCATTTTAGCCATCTCCATTCATTAATGGTTACAAATTAATTTAAATAGGAGGTGGATCAGCATCAGATAGTGGACGTTCGATAGCCTCATCTGTATCTACTGAACCATTCTTCTCAGGCCAAAGCATACTCACCGAACAGTCATTGATGGCAGGAGTAACTGCAACGGCTCAAGGCTCCGCATCGCAAACACCAACATCAGTTCAAAGCCAACCTGTAGTTGAAAGTGAATTTAATTCGAGCACCAATAATAATGAACAGAACACAACTTCAACTGTTGAGCAATCAACATCACAGCTCACAGAAACAAGTGAAATTCTAGATAAAAGTGAATCAAAAGAACAAGAAAATGTTAGTAATGATGATAATGCAGACAAAGATGTTGTTAATGTTTATTCTTCAGGTGTTGAAGGTAAGTACACTTGTTTATCTGATTTCATGACAATGAAAATATACTTTTATTTTAATCACACGTAAATCTTTATTCATGTAGAAAATGCAGATAGAAAACGCCAAAGACTAAATAGTGAACAACAATATGACGGCCAGTCCACATCAAACGAAAATGAAAATGATAACAGAGAAGATTCAGAACAAAATCAAGCTTCAATACAGCATATACCAATCACTGAAACAGAACCATCATTAAGTGAATCAAGTGAAATAGTCAGAGAAACGAACGGTATGCTTTTTTCTCATAGTTGAATATTTCTATTAAAAATTTGCAAATCTATACTTCGACAAATGTAATATTTTTTTAACTAACAAAAAATTAACAGATGAACCGAGAATAGTGCCAGAGGAAAATGTAACACAAGAACAGCTGTCTACTGTTACCGCCAATACTAATAGTATTAGTTCAAATGCCAACGAAATTGGCGAGGGAACATCATCAGGAACCCAGATTGATGGTAATCAAATCCCTGACGGAATTGATCCATCATTTTTAGCTGCATTGCCAGAAGAAATGCGAGCTGAAGTCATAGCCGAACACTTGAGAATTCAACGCATGCAAGAACGGACACGTTTGCAGCAACAAGTGGCCGTTCAAAATGAGCAACAGGCCGTGGCTGAAGTGAATCCAGAGTTTTTGGCTGCCCTTCCACCAAGCATTCAAGAAGAAGTACTAGCACAACAAAGACTTGAACAACAAAGATTGGCTGCTGCAGCTGCAAATCCAAATGACCCAGTCGATGCCGCAGCGTTCTTTCAAAATCTTCAACCATCGTTGAGGTATTCTTTTAAGTCTTTATTCGTGATTTCTATTCACCACAGCAATGAAACGACAACAACAATAACACATATTTTTACTGTTAAAATTTTGATGTCAAATGGTGTCGACATTGGTGACGGTATTTTGAAACAGACTGTGTAATCCATATTCATCGTATATTATCCTATGTAAAGTTCTATACTTGATCTAGTTCACATTGATAGTTCAAATCATTTATGTCCACTAGCGTGGACATGGACTGTGTGTTTCTTCTGTTACATGTACGTTGTAATGGACAAGTATAGTTTATAGTAACATGGCGTCGTTCAAATAAATTTAAAAATCCGTCACTCGTGTCAACACCATCTAGCACGGTAGTAGGGATTTCATTGCTGTGCTATTCACAATTCATTACAACGATATATATTATATTATATTCGTCCAAAATATCGTAATGTTTGACAGTGATAAAAAACATATGTGTTTCTCATTTTCAGGCAAGCAATTTTGACTGACATGGAGGAATCACAGATTTCGGTGCTAACTCCAGAGTTGGCAGCTGAAGCACAAAACCTACGACGTGATTGGGAAAGTCGAAATCGTCAAATAATGCAAGAGCAGATTAGTCAAATTGGATCTGGTGGAAACAGTGGGAACGTTGGAACGTCACCTAGCTTTTCGTCAGTACTTCGCTATCGTAGTCGTTTACCCGAACCAATTTCTTCTGTCAATTATTTGCAACGAATGCGATGGAATAATTGGCCAATTAATCCTGGCTCGGCCACAATTTCAGTAGATCGGGATACATTTGGAGCTGGTAGTAGTTTATTATGCATGGAACAACAAGGAAAACCGCAATTGGACCATGAATCCTTAACATCATTGTTAATTTTGCTATTTGTTGAAGCAAATAAAATCTGTACTCTTCGTTTTCATCGTGTTATTCGTATTCTGTGTTCGCACATTCCAACGCGTGACTGGATCATTCGAACGATTCTATCCATTATAGAGCGAAGCAATCAACAATCAAGACAAAGCGAACAGCAACAAACAATAATTAATCGACCTCATTGGCTTAACATTCGATTGGATGCTGCTTTAGGTAACCGAAATAATATATTCATCATCAAAAAACTCAGTCATTCAAAAAACGATGACGAAATGCTAATTGACGATGCCACCGAAATATCATCCAGTGAATACTCGATTGCTATTCATCCACAAGCAGCACAAATTGTTTGTCGTCATGCACTCGAACTATTGATATCGCTAGCTAAAAATTTCCCAGCCAATTTCTTGCCCATCAAAAAGAAGGGACGTACTAACAAAAACGATATCAATCTTGATGAAAATCAACCAAGCACCAGCAGTTTAGCACGATCATTGAAAGATTCAACACAACAAGGGAAATCAACAGATTTCTGGGACATTTTACTTCGTTTAGAAATGAGATCGCGGAATAGTAAATCATTTAATACTTGCGATGCGTCAGTAAGTCCAGCGAAAGCCGAAGATTTCATCGACATCGAAATGAACTCGTTCTCTGAATCACCATTCGGTCAATTGATTTCGATGCTTTCATTTAATATAATTCTGAAAAGTACATTGTTAACAGATCGACTATTGAAATTGTTGTCATACATTTCGGTTGGATTACCAGATGCTGTTCAATTGGCAACAACAATTTCAGCGATGCCAAATGCATTTGAATCACCGTCTGAAGACAATAATGAAACTGGCGCCGAGACTAATGCAACAGACAATAACGCAAGTACATCTGTTGCCACAGCTACAGCCTCAGCCACAATTGAAAATACGACAAATACATCATCAGCAAGCCATCAATGTGTGAACCGTTTGAAGTCATCACCAGTTGAGTTGGATGAAAAATGTTTACCAGAATCACAAGATAGTTTACGTTTAGCAATCGAAGTGCTTACATCAAAATCTTGTTCAGAAGAAGGACTCGAAGATGCAACTTCATTATTACTGAATTTAAGCCAGTGTTCGAATATAACACGAACGTTCATTCTCAATTTATTAATAGACGGCGCCAAATATTTGGCCGGAGTAGTTCAAAATCAAATTAATGACTTGATTTATGATTTGAGGCAACTTAACCAAAGAAATCGGACTGAATCAGGCTTATCACCGTCAAATTCACAGCAAATGCCAATTCAAGAAAATATAAATGACTTACAACAACCATCTACATCAAAGGCAACATCAGCTAGTGCCAGCAAGGGTATTTTACAGGACCGTTTCACGAAAGAGACTGTTGTAATAACATCTACATCTAAACAAAAGATACGTTGTGAATTACAATTACCTTCTATGGTACCTTTGATTTCGAAGACGGCTAGTCAGTCGTTCTTCTTGCGCATACTGAAGGTTGTCATTCAAATAAGAGAGTCAGCCAAAGAGACACTGACTAAAGAATTATCAAATCAACGACAAGGATCAAAGAAAATCATACTGAATTCTATTGAACAACAGCCACTTAGCGAAACACTGCAATTGGATTATTTGTGGAACACACTCAGTGATTGTTTGGTTGAATTGGAAGAAAATGCCGATCATCATGCTGTTCTCGTACTTCAACCGGCCGTAGAGGCATTCTTTTTAGTTCACGCTTCATCACAACCACAACAATCATCAACCGAGCAAAAGAAGTTTAACCAGGTAAAAAATATAAAAAATATATAAATAAACATTCATTTAGCTTTAAAACAGGAAAAAAATACATTTTTAAAACCATCAAAACCAAATTACATTCTGATTTTTTAATTATTTTTTTATACAGAACCGTTCTCAAAATATGGTAGACACTCAAGGTCAGAGCGCAGAGAATACCGTTGATGGCAATAATACCTCAAATACACCAGAAAATAGTGAGATAACACCAGCAGTCAACGATACATCTGACGGAGAAAACCGTGAAATGGTATTTTTTTAATCCTTCTTTCCATAAAATATGTTTTTAAACTAGTTTTTACCGTCCATTTTTTGGGTTATTTTAGATTTCACCAATTTCATTATTCAATATGCCAAATAGCAACTCATTTCCGCAGACAAGCAATGAAAGTGCACAGTCCCATAGTTCAAGCGATCAAGAGAAAAGTAGTAACATTTTAAATCGTCTCGGTATTCCAACACAACAACAAGCTCCAAAAGTACAACTCACTTCAGACCAAAAGAAGTTCTTGCAATTTGCTGAAAAACATCGAACTGTGCTTAATCAAATATTACGTCAATCGACTGTCCACTTATCAGATGGACCATTTGCAGTGTTAGTTGATCACACAAGAATCCTTGATTTTGATGTCAAACGTCGGTACTTCCGAACTGAATTAGAACGAATGGATGAAGGAATACGACGTGAAGAATTGGCAGTACATGTTCATCGTGTAACTGTATTCGAAGACTCATTCCGCGAACTATATCGCCGTAACCCAGAAGAATGGAAAAATCGGTTTTACATTGTCTTTGAAGGTATTATATATTATTATATAAATATATATGTGAATTTAAATGTTTCTATTTTACAGATGAAGAAGGCCAGGATGCCGGAGGTTTGTTACGTGAGTGGTATGTCATAATTTCGCGTGAAATTTTCAATCCAATGTATGCACTTTTCACTGTATCGCCTGGAGATCGTGTCACTTATATGATAAATCCATCAAGTCATGCCAACTCCAACCATTTGTTCTATTTCAAATTTGTTGGTCGAGTTATCGGTAATTGTTTCATTTGCTAAAATAAAGTAATCATCAATTGATAGACATTCTTTTATTCCAGCTAAGGCAATCTATGACAATAAATTGCTTGAGTGTTATTTTACACGCTCATTCTACAAGCATATTTTAGGCATTGAAGTAAACACTCAAGATATGGAAAATGAAGACTATGAATTCTATAAGGGTCTCGTTTATTTAATGGAAAATCATGTATCTGCATTAGGATACGAACAGACATTCAGTTTGGAGGTACAAGAGTTTGGTGTAACTGAAGTCCGTGATCTAATTCCAAATGGGCGAAACATAGTCGTAAATGAAGATAACAAATTCAATTACATCCATTTGGTGTGTCAATTGAAAATGAGCGGTTCAATTAAACAACAGTAAGCCGATTAAAAAACTCTTCTAGTCCATTGAAATTCATTGATGATTTTATTTTTTGCATAAACAGATTGAATGCATTCCTCGAAGGTTTTTATGACATTATCCCCAAACGATTGATCTCAATATTTAACGAACAAGAGTTGGAACTATTGATATCTGGTCTGCCAAATGTTGATATTGAAGACCTAAAAGCAAATACTGAATACCACAAATACCAAGCAAACTCAATTCAAGTAAGTTTTTAGTTATAAGTTAAGTATATTTCTCTTAATAATTTATTTTCTTTTGATATAGATTCAATGGTTCTGGCGTGCTCTGCGTAGTTTCGATCAAGCTGATCGCGCTAAGTTCCTACAATTCGTGACGGGTACATCGAAGGTGCCATTACAAGGTTTTGGCGCACTGGAAGGAATGAATGGTGTACAAAAATTCCAAATTCATCGTGATGACAGATCAACGGAACGTCTTCCATCGGCTCACACATGGTAGTTTGCAGTTTATTTATTTCAATTTTTGTATTGATTGAATTCATAAATAATTTAAACTATTATTTTTTATAGCTTCAATCAATTGGATCTTCCCGTGTACAAGACATACGATAAATTACGATCAAGTCTATTGAAAGCCATTCATGAATGTTCAGAAGGCTTTGGATTTGCCTAAATGATCAGAATTGGAATCAAATAGTTTAATTAAACAACTAAAACATACAAAACAATGTCATTTGATGTCATAGGAAAAAAGACAGAATTTAAAATAAACAGTGATTACAACGGAAAATTTGACATGAATGAAAAATCCATGTTGTCATGAATGACATAGAGACTAGTAGCTTGTCATCGACCGTGAGCAATGATCAACAAAAATTTTAATTTTGAATTTTTTTACACATACACAAAAAATTATGTAAGTAACAGATATAGATATAATAAATGAAAAAATAGGATTCAATAAGAAATGATCAGAGAAGAATATAGCAACTTATAATAAAATGAGAGAATCGGATAAAACGGATTGTATTACTGTAAACGTATATCTAAGTGATATTAATTTAAAATAATTCTGTCTTTGAGTAACATTTATGTCATTTGAATCCAAAATAAAATATGAAACAAAAAAAATCATTGAATTTGATGCTCGTAAACCTTACATTTGTATCTAATATTGAAAAAACATTTTTGCATACTCAGCACTATAAAAGAAAAAGGTTCTCAATACATCGAAATATTCTTCAAATATATGAGAGACATTGTCATAATAAAATCAACTAAGGATAACGTGGAAATATTTTGGTTGGTATTGGTCATTATTAGTTGACAGTTTTGAGAGCGAGCTGACGACACTAAATATTGGCATCGAATACATCAGAGTAAGCTGAGATTTCAACGAAGTAAGTCGCTTCATAAGAACTCGTTGTGGCCAGGGACCGGTTCGTGCATATATCCATGCTTGCCTAGATACGCTAGGTAGCATAGATATGCCAAGCATAGCGGCAAATGCAACCGACGCATCGCCGTCCACTCTGTATGAACATACACATGTTCGTGTATGCAGGCGGCCGTGCTTCGAGAGACGTACGCATAAGATATAGCTCGAATCGAATGGCAACGGGTACGTTGCGGCTTGCCTCTCCGCTGTGCTTAGCATATTGGGGGTGTGAATTAATTTCCATCGTTTTTTTGTTGAAAATGAAAGTTTATTTTAAAGAAATGAACCAATGTGTTTTATTCAAAGTATTGTCTATCGCTAGCCACTACTTTGGCCTACCTCTCAGGAAATTTTCAGATTCCATATCCAAAGGAATGTTAGTTTTTTTCAGGGATGTATAGTCGAATGTCCGCACATGTGAAAGTCGAAACTTGGGACTAGGTTTAAATAATTGTACCAAAAATGTACTTAATTGTACCGCAATTTATTTTTAATTGTACCTTACTCGTTTGGCTAATATTTGAGGTTCAAATTTCGGGGTACTTCAATTTGCCGGTCAACTAGCCAAAATAAAACTCAAAGATATTTTTTAAATTTTTATGGCTGATAATAATTGTACCTAAAATGTACCTTCAAAATAACATCATCATAAAGTCATTACTTCGATGGTGTTCTTCTGCAGAGCATGTCCTTCAAAATTCACGAGGGGTTTCCCGAAAAAATGGCGAAAATGAAAATCAACGATAATTTTTCAAATTTTATGGCTTATAATAATTGTACCAAAAATGTACTTAATAGTACCGCAATTTATTTTTAATTGTACCTTACTCGTTTGGATAATATTTGGAGCCCACATTTCGGGCTAACTCAATATTGTGATAGAATGACGAAAACAAAACTCAAAGATATTTTTTAAAGTTTTATAGCTGATAATAATTGTACCTAAAATGTACCTTTCAAAAAAGGTTGGTATACAGAGTATATATTTCAAAATTCTTAGAGATGTTCCCATAATACAAAATATGAACAGGGAAATTGATCAAAGGACAAACTTGACGGTAAGTACACTTTGTTATTATAAAAGTAATTGTACCATACGAAATATAATTGAACCATGCTAATTTCGAATTGTACCTCACTGAAACTAATTGTACCATGGTAATTTCGAATTGTACCTCACTGAAACTAATTGTACCATGCTAATTTCGAATTGTACCTCACTGAAACTAATTGTACCATGGTATTTTCGAATTGTACCTCACTGAATCTAATTGTACCATGGTAATTTCGAATTGTACCTCACTGAAACAATTTTTAATGATTTTGCAAAAGTAAAAAAAATCACTTTTTTAAAAAAATTGGTAATTGAATTTTTCAGCAAGTTTCTTGTAATTGTTCTGTTAGTTTTCAACCAAAAACGATCAGCTGACATCAATAAAGATCATCTGTAACACTTTTGATGAGTTGTAATTCGATCAAATTTGATTACGTCACCCATTTGGCAGAATCGCGGATTTTTGGATTTCTCGTCAATTTTTGTGATTCAGCTCAACTCACATATGGTTTTTTATGCTTGAAATTCTTGAAATAGATCCCACCTTTACAATCAATCCCAATTCAATACGAAATTGATTCCATTTGTAAATTTAGAGCGATATTTGATTAGTCTTATATTGTTCTTCAACCAAACTTTCCTTCATTTCGTATTCGCTACAATTTTCACCACTTTTAGGATATGTAAATATTTGATATCGATCGCATTATTCATATTTAGTCAATCCATAACTTTTACATGCATTTAACGTAGAATTTTTCGCAAAAATAAGTGAAATAATTCAACTTGAAAGTTTTGGAGTTTTACACCAAATTCACCACTCAGTGTTCACCAAACTCAACATTTTTGTGTTGGAAACGCAAGATCTTGTTAATCTCAAGGTTCCATAATGATTATATGCATTTCTGATTGGATTAAAGTGAAAAAAATTAAATTCCCGCAAATGATGTTATTTTGAAATGATCTCAGATATTTTCGATGCAGTAAAAATTTGTGATGTTTGCAATTCGACCAAATAAAATGTGCTGATTCTTATAGCATTTTGACAGTACTTTGACATAAACTCATTGAAATTGTCATTCCAATTAGAAAATTCAAGTTACTCCATCGTGCGAAAAACGATGGAAATTAATTCACACCCCCAATAGCTATCAGGCATAGAAATATGCGCGAACCGGTCCCTGGTTGTGGCTGTCATTTTGTGTGTTTCAGTGCATAACTGTGTTTTGTATTGGGTGTATCGATTAATTTTTACCGCTGACTGTTAGATTTCGCCACTTAAACTTGTATGAAGTTTGACAGGTGAATCCAATTGCATTTTGTACATGTGACATTTGCCAATCTAATTCAGAGCAGAAAGATTTATTTTCGACACAGTGTCATTATTTTTTCATCAATTCAAAATGGATCGCGATAAAATGTTTTTCTTCCTTCCTTTTCTTATTTGATACGAAGAAAACTGCGGCTGAAGCGCAACGAATGCTTTCGGATACTTATGGTAGACAAGCTCCAATAGATTCCAACTGCAGAAAATGGTTTCAACGATTCAAAAGTGGTGATTTTGATTTGAAAGACAAAGAACGGCCAGGTCAGCCAAAAAAGTTTGAAGATACGGATTTGGAAGCATTACTCGATGAAAATCCATGTCAAACGCAAAAACAACTTGCATTGGAATTAAATGACTCTCAATCAACCATTTGTGAACGTTTTCACGCAATGGGAAAGATTTGAAAGCTAGGAGAAGGGTCCCACATCAACTGAACGAAAATCAACTCAAAGCACGAATCGAAGCATGCAAAAAAAATCTTGCCAGGCACAAAAAACATAGTTTTTTGTATCGAATTGTTACTGGCGATGAAAAGTGGGTCTATTACGATAACCCCAAACGAAAAGCAGCGTATGTTGATCCAGGCCAGCCAGGAGGTTCGCAGCCAAAACGAGACATTCATTGCCAGAAGGTTATGTTGTGTATTTGGTGGGATCAGAAAGGTGTCGTGTATTATGAGCTGCTGAAACCAAGTGAAACGGTTACAGCCCAACGCTACAGCATGCAATTAATCAAAATGGAGCATGCATTGAAGATTAAACCGCCACGGATAGCGTCTAAACAAGACAAAGTTGTGTTCCACGATGATAATGTCAGGCCACATCGAGCAGACATCGTTAAAAAAAAATACAAGACTTCGGTTGGGATCGGCTTGATCAACCCGCGTACTCTCCAGACCTTGCTCCTTCTGACTACCACTTGTTTCGATCGATGCAAATGGGCCTGTCCGAGATATCCCTAGGGGCTTTCATCATTCGTTCATACAAATTTATACACAATATTCACGTCCTATTCATCATATATACGATTAAAATTTCTCGCCTATACCAGTGAATAAGATGTATTTCAAACTTCAGTGTACACACACACACACAGTATTGCTACACAGAATCGAAGAAGATCCGCACAAAAGAGAATGAAAAAACATGTCATAGACGAAATATACACGAAATATACACCAAATATATGCAGTTATGCACATTTATTTGCGCGTATTACAGATGATTTTGCAATATAGTTCACTATTTACAGTATAAATCGTATACATTTGAAGATAATAGCCCCTAGAGATATCCTTTCGAAATCCTGAAGGAGTGCGAAAATGGATCGATGAATGGATAGCCTCAAAAGATGAGGAATTCTTTCGACGCGGAATCGACAAGCTGCCAAGAAGATGGGCCGAAGTCATAGCTAACGATGGGCAATACATTGGTTAATGTACTCATTCATTTTGTTATTCGAATAAATATAGATTTTCACCCAAAAAACGGTAAAAATTAATCGATACACCCAATATATCAACAACTTTGATTGTTTTTTTTCTCTCATTAGATTTGTGTTCAATTTGATGACAATTACAGTGATTTTAGTAAGTAGTACTACTTTCTAAGTACTCAAAAACGAGAATTTTCCTAGATTTTTTTATTATCAATAGTTTACATTGTTTTTCGTATGAATTTCACAATCGAATGCAAAGCATATCAATAATTGTACCGTTGTTTTTTTTTTCGATAAATTTCTTGAATAAAATTGCATATAAATTTAATTCGCGTGTTGCGCACAGTTAATGATAGAATGATTGGTAAATCTCTTACGGTCGATTTTAAAGCTTTATTTTAATTAAGATATTGATTTCAATTCATAGGAAATTTAATGCATAATATGACTTTTTGTCTCTTTTTTTCATTCCATTGTAACGTTAAATTCGACTGAAACAACACACATTTGCACACCGCATTCGACCATCAATATATACCCGATAATGGATGAATTTGCCCCAACAATTGTTTAGTGGGTATGTAAGTATTGAATTAACACAAAACATTGATTTTGAACCGAAAAAGAAATGTGTGTGAATGTAGAATTGTAGATTCATCAAATAAATTGTATTATAACTGAAAAACGGGGTTTCTTTTATTCTTTTATTTTTTCGTTAAATAACTATATATTCTTCTATATTTCCATAATAATGATGGAAGGTATATAATTTATAAGCTTGTCATTTGCTTTAACTTCAAAATGAATTAAATTTTCAATTGATTTGCAAAAAAATAACGATTTGTGTTATTGAAATCGATGAGCATAAAAGTAAGACAGTCAAATTCTATATAGGAAAATTGAGAATTCGCACGAAGCTATTTTTAAATGAAATAAATGGAATGTGCGTGTGCTCTGTTTATTGTTCATGCGTGATGTCGAAGCAAGAGTTTTAGCAAGCGCATGCGCTTTTTTGTTACTTTTTCTGCTATTTTTGTTGCCCGATGTAATAATCCATTAAAATGATTATTTCAAGATATTTTCGTGGAAAACCTCCATCTATTTTACTACATTCAAATGAGTTAACGGTAATTCTTTTATAGACCGTACACTTTAAAAACGCGAGTATATGTCGATATCGATACAGTACCTAGCAGATCTTGTTGATTACGTATAATGCACATATACTGCTATATAGACACGGTTACTCAGGGGTCCCCCATTCAGTTTTTCGTATTTTCTATTTTTCTTGGCAGTTCACATGTATCTTATTCGTTCTCTCTCTTCGCAGTCGACTTGTGTAAATAGCTCATATCTCCACTAAAAACAACATTCGGTTTGTGTTTTATTCTATTTTTCTCTTTATCGGGTTCGGACATTTTTCAGTCAATAGCATTCACTTTCATACTTGCGTCTACTATTTTGAAATTCTTTGCTCTCATTTTTGTCGTTTGTCGGTTGTTTCATTGGTGTGTTCATATGTTAATTAACTCACCGCAATTTTGTGTTCGGGTCACAGTATATGATCCAAAAGTAATACTTTAGTTTTCAGATAGTGAGAATATCATTGTTTTAATTAATTTGGGACAGTAGCTGATCATGGCGTAACTACAAAGTGTCGAAACATAGTGTATGTGCTGTGTTCTATCATCTGAAATCAGAAAATATTTGTATGGGATCTGGGCAATCTATGAGCAAGGAAACACGCACTATGTTTTCAATAATGCACAAAAAGGAAAGAATTACTCGAAACGTTTCTTTTTTTTAAATAAATCCACGTTTTTAAAAATTTAATTATTTCCTTGTTGCATCGCTAAAAATTTTTTAGATCTAATATTTAAATTGAAATCTAGAAAATAAACCTATCTATGTATGTGAGTGAAAAACACATCTCGATGTGTATACAAAAACAGACATATATGAAAATAGAGAAAAAATAATTTGACCAGGGTAATGAAAAACTTTAATAAATAAAAAAACGTGTATATATGTGTGTGATTTGATTTAATGTTAAAATCGTGTAAATAGTCGGTATTATATATGTATTATTCGTCAAAAATATTTTAAAAGTGCACAAATACATATTTTCAAATTATGTTTACGGGTCAAAATTAGTTAAATTTCATGAAAATTCATTATAAGCAAAAAAAATGTATTCATGTGTATAAAGTGAATTCAAACTTAAGGTGACGATTAAAAGGTAATAAAAAAAATCAAATATTATATGTATTTAGAAAAATATCGAATACATCTTATAGTCAATTCTTAGTGATCACAAATAGAAGATTTATTAAGACTATTGAAACGTAGCAAAACGTTTTCTGCTTTCTTGCTCACATCATATTTAACTATATTTGAAGAAAAAAAAAATTGATAATGAAATGAAGCGTATTTGTGTGTTAAAAAGAGAAGGTTGAGATAACATTTATTTTAATTCTTCGTTAGAGCCATGGTGTTTTCTCAAACCAAAACTTTTAAGCATATAAGAACAGATATAGTTTAATTCAAATTTGAGTAAATATTTATACAATAGTACTACCTTTTATAACTGAGTACAACATGAATAAATCTTCAATTTTCTGTCAACAATTTATTTTTATTCCGTGATAGAAGTCAAAGTGAACGTTGTCACTCTTAATTTGTTAATTAAGCTTTTTTCTATATATCATTGCAGACATCAACCATAATGAAATATCAAAGGGTCACACAAAAATATTCAATATAAATACATGGTAATAAGATAAACATTTTTAATTTGAGTTCTTTTTCCAATGAGTTACAAGTTATCAATAGTTGATTGAATCAACAAACCTAACCATGACGTTTGTAAAATTGCAAATGAGACAAAAAATTCGAAATGATTGTAAAGATGACACCTCTAATTAATAAAACGTCCCCTTTTAAATACATTAATTAATTTTCAATACTGCTTCTTTAACATGTATGTCCATTACACAGTAAGAAAATATCAGCCGACGCTATACGCAAAACCGACTGGTACGTGCGCTCATACGTTTTTACATCTTTTACATCTAGTGACCAAACGATTTTTCGACTGATTCGTTACTCTTTGTGCGTATCTTCGCACAGTCGAAAAATCGTATGGTAATAGATGTAAAAGATGTAAAAACGTATAAGCGCACGTACCAGTCGGTTTTGCGTATAGCGTCGGCTGATATTTTCTTTCTGTGTAGTAGTGTACGAGATCAGATTTCTGGAGGGGGAGTGTCGTGTTTTCAAAAATCTCATTCAATATAGTGTAAAATTCTCAAATTCTGGTTAAAAAAAGCAAAAAATGAATGTGTGTAAAAATGTAAAAATGTGTATATACAACAAATGGTGATAATTAATAATGCTCATTTCAACAATAATTACGCATGAAATGCGGAAACATTGCAATTTTGTAACAAATAAAATTTAAGCTTACTGAACATTTCATAAAACAAATCCATGAATATCTCCGTGAATGGGCTATTTTAAATCTCATTCGTATATGATATGATAGTTTTTTATATATTCATTACATATTATTAAAATATTCAGCCATTTATTTTTCAAAGGGTTGAGGGTTTTCGTTACAACCATCCAAAGTATTCTCAAGCTCATTCAAACTTTTTATTTGGCAAAAACACTTAAAAATAGGTAAATTGGAACAAAAATTAACTAATATACAATACAACAATAAAATATTAAAATATAGTCAATTATAAAAAACATACCGCAATACCGTAAAAAGGTTACTGCATATGCAGTGTTTGTTTCTGCATTTATATGTAAATTGAATTCAATGCGCGTAACGTTTATTCTTTTTTTCATCGAAGAATGAGGCAAATCTAGATGCGAATGAAATGAAAGTAAAAAAACGTTCTACAATTTAATGAACACACAGGAAAAAATCCCTTTAATGGGTTTATATATTCTATATAAAAAAAATCGATTTATTAGGTTTCAGGATAATTATACAGGATATGTCTATGTGTGTGTAGTTTGACACACATAACAATGTCGCTGTTATGTTTTTTCTTGTGTGAAGTATTTTTAAAAAGATCCATTGTCCAAAAATATGCTTCAACTTATATGTGCCAGAAATTGCGTTCATCTTTAAGTTGAATTTGTCGTATAAAGTCTGAAAAGCGGCAAAAACAGTAGTGCTTTTTCATTCACGTCTTATGTGCCATAAATAGAGACATAAAAATTATTGTGATTTGGTTAAACTCTTATGATAACGAAATATACAATTCTGAATATACAATATACATAATTTTTGAATTAATCAAACTGTTCTGTCATATGTTGACATGTGCAACTTTCACTGCTGTTGGTTTCCTTCATTTTATACTGTTCGTTCTTAAAATGTATGGTGTGAATGAATTAAGAAATTTTACCAATGTTCTAATGATACATGGAGAATTTAAACATAGAAACGCACTACACGTAATCAATTATGGGCAATAAGAAACATTGCCGCATAGTACACCAATTTATAGTGGTGTAGACTATATCAATGACGATTCAATGATATCAAAGAAGTTCACTAGTATTTTTTGAGAGAAAAACGTCCATTCAGTTCTATGCGAGGGGAAATGATTTTTTTCTGGTTTGTTTTGATTGCGGATAAGACAATCTTTCTTATACTTATTAAGCTTGAAGAAGAAGCAAAATTCCATCTTGTTTCTGTATTAAGTTGAGCAAAATCTATTTTTAACTAACATATGTTGGTTAGAATTGTGTACAGTGGATATTGTAATGTGAGATACCTAAAAAATGTGCTAAGGGAGCGTACATATTTTTGAATCGATTTATCCATGCTGGTGGAAAACTGGCAATAGATGAAGGTATCTTCTTTTTTTTTCTCGGCAAATCATTTTAGTGTGCGTAGTTTAGATAGAGCGTAGTTCTATTTTTCTCGAAATATTAAACGTCCGATTTCAACAAGAACAGCATTATTGAATTTACGAATTAATACCGACCATATTTGAATCGAAATTATTGGATTTGATATTTTCCACTGAAGATTAAGGAATAAAAAAGTTCTCAATTATTTCAGTTTAATAAATAAAACAAATTCACATATTCTGTTTGAAGAAATATCTGAACATTTAGGGCCCACCGGATAAATCTTATTGTCCGACATCAAGTTATTTTTGTGAAAATTGAAATATGCTTTAACCCCCAACGCAGACTCACCACATATGCCACATACACACAAACAATAGTTACCACATAAGAGTTTCTATGCTGGTGTTTGTGAATTTTATATTCGAGCATAATACTGGTGGAAAAATTTAAATGTTGAGAGACATTTTAAAGGTTGGAATAATAGAGGTTTATACGAATAAATTCGAAGAACAAACCTCAATTGTGGACAATCACATGAGTCGTGACTTTCCAATATATCAATATATTCATTACAAATTGAATACGAACTAACGAAAACTCACCACCGGGCACAAAGAAAACGTTTGTATGTCTCTACATAGGTGTGTATGTATTTGTGTTTCTATGTAATCTAAGAGGAGCTTTCACAATAGCTGTAATCGTCTATTGAATGAAGAAATGGAAATATAAAATTCTCGATTTTCCTATGTATTTCAAAAACTACATAAAATAAAAACAAAATATTTAAAAAAACTCAAGGTGATATTGACAAATATTGCAAGGAATCGACATAATCTAATCGAATTTTGTCCAAAAAATAATAATAAATATAAATATTTTTACTTGTGCAGTGCTTCGTTCCAACAAATATCATTCCGTGGATTCATTTTTTAGCTTTTCACACATTAGATAGTTGGAAAATATAATAGTGATAACATAGACTTTATAACTACCCCATTTTCAAAGTTTTACGGAGACTTATTACAATTAGTGACCAGACTACATTATAATAAACATGATCACTACAATCTTAAATAAACAAGTATATAACAATATATATATCCTTTTGTTATTAACGTTTCAACACTTGAGATATTATTAAAATTCAGCTTACAGCTAATAACTGTCATTCCGATAAAATAATGTCATATAGTGAGCACTCTAAAAAATCGATTCTCATTAATTTCCAAATGAGAAGCAGTACTGAATTTACTACAAAAACTAAATACGAAAATAACGATAAAATACATACAATACATTAAAAATTAAATTAGATCAAAAAAAAAAAATTCAGTTTTGTATATAGTTTTTATATCATTTTCAAATTAGTTGCGTCGTACAAATAATGATTTAAACATAATTATAACTTCTAATAGATGCCGTACCATATTTAAAATAATTGCATTATTTTGAACATGTTCATTACAGTTGTATTATTCCTAAAATAATATGGATTAAAGGAGCAAGATGATTGACGACATTTTCTCAGAAATAATGAGACAAATTACACACACACACTTTGTATTTAGCATTTTTTATCAAAAGAAACAAATCTGCCAAATAAAAATAAAATTGCCAAATAAAAACTAAATCCCAAAGTGACCATAACGCAACAATACACATCAAATTCAATTTTTCGTGTTATCTTATAAAAAAGAGATTGGGAATCGTCGTCACGATAACAACTAGTAAACAATTTGAATTTACTGAAAGAGAGATAACACCAGAATCCAAAAAATAAATGCCAATCAAACATAAAATTAAGTTAATCGAAATTATTGAACTAGTATGATTGATAACAATAATTTCATGGATCAATTATATCACAATTCTGGTAAGTTGACTTCAACTTCAAAATGGCACAAATATAAATTTTGATATTCGCTTTACAAATATCAGGAACATTTTTCAACGCAAAATCATCTAATATCAGACAAAAATTCATGGTAGAAGTTTGAAGCCGGATTTAGGTTTAGTTTCAATTATTTCTAACGTTACCAATGAAAAAAAAAGGTTATGAAAAGCACCATCGATTTGAATAAAAAACAAACAAAATGAGAAACTCAAAACACGCAAACAACGTTCGTTTGCCACGCGAATAAACTTCTTATTTTAATATGAGTGCTTCTTCTCACCATGGTGCTTTTTCTCATCCCAATAAACAATTGTTGTGGCAAATTCATCCATTATCGGGCATATGTTGACGGTCGAATTTGGGTTCGGATTTGTGTGTAGTTTCAGTCGAATTCAATGTCATCAATGGAATGAAAAAATTCAATTAGTATGATACAAAAATTGACTTGATATCCTATTCAGTACACTATACTAACCTACAAGAATACTTGTACTGGGGCAAGGCCACAATTTAATCTTTTTTTATTTTTTTTTATTTATTTATTTCACCGCCTGTTCTCAGACTGAATATATGTATCACAATTATTTTACAATATCATTCGCAATGAAACACTACCCGATCGAATATCCAGCCACCAGTATTTTCGACTTCGGAGCAGCAGATATCGACTGTGTCCATTGCATATTTCTAAATCATAATACAATTGTCCTTAACTAGCCAATTTATCGATTATTAAATATCACATTGTCCAATTTAACAATATTATTTCTAAAAGTTTGTCTCGATGCCGATTCCAAAAATGTTTCCCTTATTAAATTAAAATTTCTACAAGCCACGTAAAATGGTTGATTGTGTGCATACTCCGATGTAAATGTTCTAGCTCTAATCAGTTCTGTATTTCTTAAATTTCTTTGGTTTTCGTTGTATTGCAGTCGTGTATGCTTGAATTGATGAAATTTTCAAGAGAACATATGCAGTCTTTTTCGAAAAATACCCGTTATGTGTGCGGTCAATTTTTGGTTGGTTTGCCAATTTGGCCACCCCCACATGACATTTTTAAGTCGCAATTGGCACCACTCGAGAGCTTACTTTAAGATCTTTCGAACGAATAGGCATATGTCCTGGTTATGTCAAGTCTAGGTCCCACAGCGACCGTATGAAATAATGGCCATTTTTGCATGATCTTTTGCATAGTTTGCCATTTATACTAACATTTTTATAGATTTCTTTTAATTTCTAATAAGATCAAACTATATTATTACTTATTATTTTTTTGCACTAATAAGTATAGTTATTAGAATGTTACTAGTCAGAAGACTAATAAGATGCATGTATCTTATTAGTATAGTTATTAGTATAGTTTCTCATCAGTATATTTCGATTGGTCTTACTAGAAGAAAATACTACTGAAAACAGCAGAAAGGCAGTCAAAATCACAAAAAAACTCCCGATCGATTTTTCTGGCATTTCCGATGGGAAATCGGCAAATATAAGCAAATTTGTGTTCACAAAGTGAACACCATACAGCCAACTACTTTTTGGCCCAAAATCAAAATCCGGTGGAGTTGGCTGATTGGTGGACTTTCAGGATTTGGCCTGGTTTCCAGAACTTCCAAAATGTAATTCCTGTATAAAATTACTCGAATAATATATATATATGGAATTACATTTTGGAAGTTCTAGAAACCAGGCCAAATCCTGAAAGTCCACCAATCAGCCGAATTCCAGCTGGCTTTAAGACCTTTCCAACGATATGCATATGTCCGGGCTGTGTCAAGTGGATGTGCCTCGCAGTCCGTGGAGACAAAAGTCAAAAAGTGACTTTTGGAGGCCGGCCAGGGCCAACATGTCGGCCATATCGAAAAGTGTCGGAACAAAAAAGTCTTAGTATTTTATGAACTTTAATCACAGAAAGTTTCAAAAAGATCAGAATCGAGTACGCATTATTGCGCACACACATACCAAATGACTTTCATAGGAAAATCATATGAAATTTTTTAAATGCGGAATTTTTCGAACAGATTGATCGATTTCGACGTTTGAGGTATCGTTGGAAAGGTATTGAGCTCTAAAATCAGAATATCGATGTTTCAGGTGTCAACGACCTCATTTAGTGCCGTCACAGAAACAATACATGTACACAAGCATCACACGTACAAGCCATAACAACAGAGAAAGATATGCTGAGCGAACATTCTAATACATGCGCTCACTACTTAGCTTCATCGCTGTGATACTTTGAGCGTACATGTGATGTTTATGTATTTGTATTTTTTCTGTGACAGCTACAGTTGACAATTTTGTATTGCACTATATGTTTTGCTCCGTAAAATCGATGACAATCAACAAAATGAATTTAAAATAATTTTGAGTATTGTTTTAATATTTTGAATTTCCTTCAGGATTTTTTTTAATCCATATGGATTTTTTATATAGAAAAATCCTAAAAGTATACAATTTAGTCCGACTGGGCCCACAGTGAACCCAAGATATTATCTCATCTTTGCGTTTTTCAAGATAAGATTTGGTATCTTATCTAGATACTATTTTGAAAATTTTAAATTCATCT
>NW_022197544.1:10575882-10587749 GCF_009176525.2 Contarinia nasturtii
AAACTTACAGATACTTATGAACTTACAATGAGTCATTTTCCCCTAGGTTTTCAACCACAATTCGCACGCGTCACCAATATGACATCTCTCAATCATGATGGTTGTACTAAGTGTAACATAGATTCAATATTGCTCATGCGAAAACTTTATGTGATAGTTTTTTTAGTAATTGTTTACTTTTTCCACTTTTTTCCATATGAATAGGAACTATTGCGGGGTGAGTTTAAGTGTTTATTGCCTGATCATAAAAGCGGCATATTTGATCTTGTGCTACAGAGGGGAAATAGAAACAGAAGGATGTGAATGAGATAAGTTTCGTACTAGGTATGCAGCGAATTTATTACCCGATCATAAAAGCGGTGTGTTTGATCAAGTGCTATAGAGAGTACTGAATGATAAATGCAGGGGAGCAAAGATTTAGAAGGAAAGAAAGATGAAAGTGGAAGTTTATGGTTCGGCATATTTAAAAGTCGGTGGATAAAATCAAATCAAAGTGGTAAAAAGTGGAATGGTTTTTATAATTTTTCAAAGAAAAAGTGGGTTGGTGGGAGTAATTTTCGCTTTATATAGAGATTTTAGTTTTGTAGTGAAATCAGTAATATTTGAAGTTTTCAAGACTGAGTATCTTATGCAGGAGTTGGTGAAAAAGTGATCCTTATATCTTTAAATGTGCATATTAATGCGAGTAAAAGAGACAACTGTATAGACTTCACATACTCCTTAAACAAAAAAATATTCAAAATTTCAGCACTATCAACATTTAAAAGTGGATGCACTTTCAAATGGATGAGATCGGTGAACACTTAACAATTGATAGACATTTTTTAATTGAATAATTTAGCATATACAAATTAAAATATAAAAAATGTATTCTAATTTTTGAAATATATCAATAACATAAATAAAGTTTAAACGAAAAAAATAGTTTCAATCAAATATAGATCTACCTCTCCCTCCCACCATTCTCTCTCTCTCTCTCTCTCTCCGCTGTCATTCAGACGCTCTCTAATGTACTACCTCTGTCTGTCTCTCGGTCTCTCTCTATCTCTCTCATACGCACTTTCTCTCTCTCTCTCTCTCTCCTCATCTCAAACACACACATACACACATACACTCTCATACTCTTTCTCTCTCTATCTCTTGCAAAAGGTTGAAAGCCGATTCTGAAACAGGGAATCAAAATGATATCAATTTGATATCATTTTGATTTCCTGTTTCAGAACCGGCTTTTTCTCTCTACTATGACTTTTGGTTGGTTCGGCTTTGTGTTTGTATTTTGCTTTCTTAATATTTGAATATAAAAAACCAATTGGCTGCTTGAAACTTGGTTTTTGAGGTATATATCTTGAGTAAATTGAAGAATATTCACATTTTTGACAAAATCAATTATTTTTCTACTAATAAGAAATTACGCTGCTATAGCGGTTCCTTTCCATTTGATAAATTCAAATGCTGCGAATAAGCTAATTTTCATAAATAAGTTTTGGTATAATTGGGTTATGCATGTTGGATTTGGTTTTGAATTTTAGTGGATTGTTCGTTTGGATTTTGTCACACCTGTTACCCTGTGATAAGATAAAGAATGATGATCCCTCAGGAATCGGTAGAATTGGCTGTGGAGGATCTTGAATTTCAGACATTCGACGAGGTCTAGCCGATACCGTTTTATTATTTTCTCCATCATTTTCAATAATCTCTTTAGTTTCTTCTTCTTTATCTAGTTATTTAAGTGAGTGTTGATTCGAGACGAAACGAAAGAAAAAAAAATCAATTGAGCCATATTTCTAACTTAAAAATGATATTGAAATATTACACACTAGGTCTAGTGCCCTATTGAACAAGATAAGCAAAGTGAACTTTTTATAACACGACAAATATATCGACGATACAGTTGAAAAATCTCCCGTTATCCTTGCATATTTCGATGCCTTATTTCTTAGTTTTTGTAATACCAATGACAGTGTTGATTTACAATTTTTACCTGTTTGTATGTGGTATAAGGAAAAACGCTTTTTCCTTGGGCAGCGGCTTTGCCGCAGTTTTGATGCTCACTTCAGATAACCGGCGCGGTCGTGCTGTAGTTACTGTTTCATAATTATAATCTTTTCGATTTTCTATATTTTGAATTTTATCCAAACATTTAAACTTCTAAACATTTATTAACTATAGCTAAACAGCGAAACAACTGAGCTACACTTTCCTACCTCTAGCCAGTTTCATAGTGACAATATATAACACATACAATTGCATTTAACCAACATAAATTTTACCTTGACCATCGTCTTCATAACCTTCGTCGTCTTCTAAACGGATCTTTGTCTCCGAAAATGATTCTTCGTCACTGCGGCTAAATATTACAAATTGAAACAAAATTAATATCAACTAAAGAATTTAAAATTGTCTTCACTCACAAGTTTTCGTCAATATCTTCGATTTCGATATCATGTAAATCATCCAAATCGTCAATCATTGGAGTTGGACTTCGTGACTTTGATTTATTTTCATCTTGCTGAGAAATCGAGATGTATGTATGAATGAAACAATTAATATCTTAAAAATGTAGAAACATTCACACAAAAAAATAACTTTTAAAAGCTAGATGATGATTCGTTCAAAATTCGTTTGTGATGATTCGTTTGTATTCAGATGAGTCTTCGTTTAGTTTAATTGTTCGTTATGATAAATTCTAAACGAATCGCCATCTAATTTTGAAAAGTTATTAATTTGTGTGTTTATTCAATAACTTACACCCTCTTTGACCACTTCAGTAAGTGAATCAGCATCGGCCAGGTTATCAACAGCAATGGCCAAGAAGACGTTTAGTAGAATATAATTACCGCAAATGAATAAAATAATGAAATAAATGCTAGCGAGTGCACCTCTCCACCCAACACCGTCATATGCCAGAATGCCATTATACATAACTGCATTCCAATCTTCTCCAGTTAATATCTGTCATTTTCAAAAGTTAAAAATAAATGACTATGGTACCTAACGACTGTTATAATATTAGTAGATTGAATTAATGCCACGACATTCACCGAAAATAAATATTGATTCAAATCAATTGATTGTTTTTGGCATTATTTTAATCTTTTAAAAACTAAAAAATAGTTTTCATGGAATCTTATTTGGCATAGGCTGAAAATCTTACCTGAAATACCGTTAATAAACTTTGCCAAAATGTGTCGAAATTTGACCGTGGTTTGTCTTCTAGCTCATTGAAATTAAATCGGCCACCAAAGACTTGCATACCCAACAATGAAAATATAACAATGAACAAAAATAGAAGGAGCAATAGCGATGCGATCGATTGAATTGAGTTTAGTAATGAGGCGACTAAATTCGACAGCGATCGCCAATATCTTGTCACTTTGAAAACACGCAATAAACGTACACAACGCAAAACAGATAGTCCCAGAGGTGGCATTAAATCATATTTAGTTAATAGAATTTCAAATATACTGCCGAACACCACAAAACAGTCGAATCGATTAAACAATGACACAAAGTATCCCTGAAATCCCAAACTATATATTTTCAGTATCATCTCCATTGTAAATAACGTCACGAATACCATATTGGTTTTATCTTGAAATTCATTTAGAAAAGGAGCTTGATTGTGATGTTCCGTGGCCAAAACACCGGTATTTAAGAATACTAACAGAATAATAGTCCAATAAAATGCTTGCGATTTAACTGCTTTTCGGCAAGCACGTCGCATCCGGCGATTGATTCTATCAAAGTCTTTCTTCCATTTTTTCCACCATGTCTCTTGTAATCGTTCACCAATCTCTTCGCCTAGATGATCAGTGGAATCCATTAGATCATTTTGCACCTTCCCTTTGCCACTTTGAAGTATTGGTCCCTCAGCTTCAGGTTCAATATCTTCGGCTTGTGTAATCCAATCTAAATACCCACGCAAATCTTCTTCAATTTGTTGCTTTTCACGCAATTTTTGAAAGTCACCACGATTTTTTGCTTTTGTACGCTCTTTTGAAAACTCTCTAAAATATAAGAATCAAGCCGAATGAGTCTTTCACCGTTTTTTCAATGAAATTTTAAATTAATTTTACCCGCTCAAAACACCAAGAATTAGATTCATTACAAAGAATGCACCTAAAATAACCATCGACACAAAGTAAATCCATTGCCATGTATTTCCCATTGAATCTTGAATCCAATACAACACCTCAGTCCATCCTTCGAGAGTAATACATTGAAAGACTGTTAACATGGCCAAACCAAAGTTATCAAAGTTTGTAATGCCATCATTTGGTCCCTTCCAATCACCACCAGTTTTCACTGTACATGTGTAGCTTTGGTCATCAATATCTTTACAGTTAAAACCAACACCCGTTTCACTGCTACATGGTTGTGGATCAGATACCAGCTCTGTAAAGTGATTTAATTTAATAATAAAAGAAACCATGTCATCTCTAAAATCTAAATAAAAATATTATTATTTTACTATTGTTATGTTCTTACTATCGGTTTTTTTATCATAGCATGCGGCATGAAGTTTTCCAGAAAATAATTCCAAGCCAATAATAGCGTAAATAATAATGACAAATATGACTAAAAGGGCAATATGTAGTAAAGGCACCATAGCACGAAGAATTGAATTCAATACAACTTGAAGACCTGCAAAAGTCACGATTTTCAAAAAGTAGATATATACGCCATTATTGAGGGCGTAAAATTTGTATTTATATATATGAAACATACTTGGAACTCCAGAAACTAGTCGCAATGGTCTTAATACTCTAAATGCTCTCAAAGCCTTAACATCGAGACCTTCTGGCATAAAACTCTGTATAACGGTACTCAGCATCCTGCAATAATAATAAGAACCAAATAATTGAAATATGACATTCTTTTACAAATAAAATAAAATAAATTTCTTACCCAATCACTACAATGAAAAAATCTAATAAATTCCATCCATTTCGTAAATAAGAACCGGGATGCATCACAAAACCGAATGCAATAATTTTCATAACACACTCCGAAGTAAAAATAAACATAAAAATCATCTCCACTTTTTCTAGTGATGTATTTGTTATATTTGAATCACCGGAGGGGTATGGTGTGAATATGGCTAATGCTATGCAGTTCGCAAAAATGGTCAGCAAAATTATATATTCGAATGTTCTGTGATTGCGATTTTCAACAGAAGTTAAGGAAATTTAAGATTTCAATTAGGAATTTTAGAAGTGTAAAAATATCAAAAATTGGTAGCTTTGAAATATATGGGGGAATTGTGCTAGCAGTGGGACATGTTTTGTTTTTCGAAGAAAAAAATGAACCCTTAGAATATATCGAGAAGTTGTATATACCATTTTAATGTTAATGTCTGTTGCTACATTTTTTCCAAAGAAACTTATATGATTCCGTTTCAAACAACATTTCTCTTGACAATTTTCTGAAGAGATGATTTTTTGCCAAAAAAAATTTTCTGGCCACCAGTGGGACACTAGGTAAAACGCAATGGAGATTGCTGGAAAACTAGAGAAATGAACAAAAAACATCAAGTTACGAAAGTTTATAGAATATTTATTGAGTCAATTGTCCATTCATATGAGAACAAACAAAAATTATTCGATTATACTTAATCATCTACTGACCCGGGCTGGTGGACCGTGTGGGTGACCGTTAGAATATCGTATGTGATCGTAAGATTATTATTGAAAAGATGTGGTTTTTAACGGTGATCAGATGTTTACCATAGTATATCACTGATTCATACCTTTTTCCCACCAACAAATGTATAAAAAATTGTAAAAACTCAAATGATTCAGCCAGTTTTGGCGGTGAATAAAGATTATTATTATTATTATTAATTCCTTCGCATCATTGGTATATTTAGACTCACAATTTTTGCATGTGAAATAACTGACCGATTTGTTGTGGCATTTCAAGTTTTCTGGTGCATCGCACTCGTTGCAATGTATGGTGTTGTCTCGTGCCTGTCTTTGTGGCATTTTTTCGAGTAAACCGTACAAAGTTCTACACCTGAAGTGGTCGATGAAGATGACGATGCCTTTATCTTTGCTCGTTTTGCAATTTTCTTTCACTTTTCCTTTTGATGTTCACTTGACCGATTTTAGAATGGGACTGAGACAAGTGGGCGAATGTCACCCACTTATATACCCACCAACTAATTATTAGAATATTCTGGAAATTTCAAAGAAATCCAATAGAACGTTCTAGAAACTCATGAAATCGAGTCGAAATTCATTCAAAAAGCGTGTACCGATGATATGAAACGTATTCGAGTCAAAGCATTTACATACTGCAGACAAATGTCCATCAACATTTTTATGAAAACACACACAAAAAGAAAAAATTTGGTAAATTTAATTCGTTGTTGGTTAATTTTATATTAAATCTACCAAAATTGAATTAAAAATACCACATTTTTTCTTTCTGTGCATGTGATACACTGAGATGACTTCTAGTGGATGTCCCACTGCTGGACAAATCAAGTGTCCCACTGGTGGAAAATGCTTCATTTTGACCAACCAACGAATGCATATGAACGCTCTAGAATAAAAACAACTTATTGTTTACTCGCATATCGAAACGCGACTCAAAACGGTTGCATATCAAAGCGAGACAATATTTCGTTACCAAAGGAATAAAGAACATTAACTTTTTATTATACAAAATGTGTAAGTTTCATTTTGTGCTGATAACTAGCTACTGTTCTGTTTTAGTAACAGAATTTTGTTTCGCTTTGATATGCGACGCAGTTTAACGGTATAAATATTTCACACTCTCGAAGGCTCGGTATAGAACACACAAAAAGTGAAAAAAAACTTCTTATTCTCAAATTTCATATACAATCAAAGGCTTGTATCAGCGATTTTTATTGCGCAGTTGTCTGTCAATAGAACGTTGTTTGTAAACACAATGCCATGCATTGAGAAATTACATGTGAGGGTGAGCGAGATAGCATTGAACAACGATTTGGGTGACAGAAATAGCAAATTTTTACAATCGGTCGAACCAGATGATATAGGCGATTTAGTTGTGCATAAAAATTGAGAAAAAAAATCGGATTTTTTTCACTCTTTATACTCTATACCGAGCAAGATACCGAGTCTCCGAGAGTTTCATATGTACGGCTGGTAATAAAAGAGACTTTAAGCAGAAAAAATCTTAAAAGTGTCTCATAATTTGTATAGGATTTACATAAGATGGGGACGGTTTAAAAAAACTTAAAGTCACTTTTATTCTCAGCCGATCATATAAGGTTGCCATTTAGCAGGCAAATAACACCCATTAAATAATATACGAATGCCAATCGTGATTTGGATGATAAGGAATGCGGATTTTTTCATTCTGATTTAACCAGGTGACACAGAAAATTGAGCCAGTATTTGTAATTATTATTATTTTCCATTTTTCGTGATTTTTTACCATCTAAATATATGGGAAGCTTGTATGAAAAACACGGAAGACCGCTGAAATGGCACTATCGTACGTCCGCACATATTTTGTATTTGTCATTTCAGCGGTCTTCCGTGTTTTTCATACAAGCTTCCCATATAGTTGGTAAAAATTGGCGAAAAATGAAAAAAATAATTAAATTTTTTTCTTCAATTCTCAAATACTACTCAATTTTCTATATCACCTGGTGAAATCAGAATGAAAAAAATCGCATTCCATATCATCTAAATCACGATCTGGACTTTTTTCACTGTTTGAGTGCTCTATACCGAGTCTCCGAGAGTTTCATATAAACTTGCTATGTGATGCCTATTGAATAGTAAGCGATTACCAATCGTGATTGAATCAATAGGCGTCATTTGGCTATTGCAAGGCGAGTTTATATGAAACTCTCGGAGACTCGGTATAGAACATAAAAAGTGAAAAAAAATCCGATTTTTTTTCTCAATTCTCGAACACCACTAAATGGTCTATATCATTTGCTGTGAAAAATTTGCTATCTCTTTCACCCAAATCGTTGTCCAATGCTATCTCGCTCCTCCTTGTATGTATGAATGTTTACAATGGACATTCTATTAACACACAACTGCGCAATAAAAATCGCTGATACAAGCCATTTGATTGTATATGAAATTTGAGAATAAGAAGTTTTTTTTTTTACTTTTTGTGTGTTCTATACCGAGCCTTCGAGAGTGTAAAATATTTATACCGTTAAACTGCGTCGCATATCAAAGCGAAACAAAATTCTGTTACTAAAACAGAACAGTAGCTAGTTATCAGCACAAAACGAAACGTACACATTTTGTATAATAATAAGTTAATGTTCTTTATTCCTTTGGTAACGAAATATTGTCTCGCTTTGATATACAACCGTTTTGAGTCGCGTTTCGATATGCGAGTAAACAATAAATTGTTTTTATTCTAGAGCGTTCATATAATCCCTTTTCGAATCGTTGAAAAATGTTCATTTAATGGGCCCTACCGAAAACCTCGGAAAAGTCTTTTTAGAATTTATTTTGGGAGGTGTTTGGCATTGTATAATGAACGCGTGTGATCGCGCTAAAAACCATTTAGAAAGTGATTGTGCATTAATATTAAATTATCAACGTGAAAACATTGACATCTTTAGTAGAAAAAATCAAAAATATTTCACTGTCCCACTGCTGGACTAGTCCCACTGCTAGCGCAATTCCCCTACTTGCAACTTTAGACTCTTTATTTTTTATTAATAAAAGAATAAAACTGCAAAATGTTTGAAAAACATTGATTTCTGTCTGAAAGTGTTTCATAAAAAGGATACTTCCATTCCACTATTTCAATGCATACTTTTCGTATGCGATTTTTTAGGCCCAAACAAAAAAGTGCTCGTACAGGTCGTTCGGGTTGTGCCTTGCCTCCTCGTCGAACTGGTCTTTTTGGTGGGGCTGGTGTTGTTGATTGTGTGGCTCCCGCAATAGCTGTTGCTGTTGTTGATGGAGCTGGACATCCGCCTATTCCGAGTGTGTCACCTCCATTAACAGTACCATTATAATTACTCGCCATTTTCCGATTTCGAAAAAATATTGACCGCCCTCTGCAAAAAACAATAAATTTTAATATCGCGTATTCAAAATAGGATAATTTATAGAAAAAATTACACTAAATCGCTTATGTTCCTATTACAGTTATTATTAGATGATGTGAGGGGTGCTGTCACAGATGATATAGCAACAGTAATTGGTTTTTCTACCGTTACCGTCTGCCTTGATTTTGAACCCGTTTTGAAATTGTTGTCGAAAATAGATTCGGCTCGGATTGCTGTCGACGCTGAACTGCTGATATTGACTGTATCAGAAGATGGAGAGTATGCTTGTTGCTTTTCAGTTTCGAGTGGTGAAGATCCAGTGATATTAATTTGTTTTGACACTTGTTGAATAATACTAGTTGACGGGCTTTCACTACGTCCGTTGGGACAGTTATTATTTTGGTAAGCCTTATTGTTATTGCTGCCTTGTTGTGTTTGAAATGTACTTTTCCTGGCTGAACTACTTTTGGATGTCTGATTCGAATTGGAGTTGTCAGATTTACAAAATTCATGCTTGTCCCCTAGAATTGTACAGTATCGTAAATTTATTTAAATGATGTTTAATTAACTGTTTAATTACGGAAAATGGTAATGACAAGAAATCGATTGTAAATTATCTAGTTTCAATTAAGAATTTACAGTGGTATTGCGATATATGTTTGACCTTTACGGTAAATGGTATCGCATCAACTCTCGTGAATAGTGCCAAAATCATATCGGAATTTCAATCCACTGTCCAACCTCAATTGGAACCAGTGATGGTTTTTTCCTATCTGTATAGCGCTAGCTATTCGCAGCGCCTGTACAGCATTGCTGCCCAGATGCTGAATAGTAGCGGTTGCCGCACGCGCAACACACTTCGTTTGTACCACAAAGAGCATATACGTTCGCGTTCGTTCTCTGTTCGACATGCGTTTGTATACTGACTATGGTATTATATATATAGTGTATCATACTCTGCGAGCTCAGTGGTTACTTAGACTATATGACAATATGTTGTGTGGTACAAAACGCGTGCGGCATCACGGACCGCTTCGATTCAGCATCTGGGCAGCAATGCTGTTCAGACGCTGCGAATAGCTAGCTGCTAGCGCTATTCAGATAGGAAAAAACCATCACTGATTGGAACAATTGAAGCCCTCCAACGCAGCCACTTCGGCACAGCAAATTAATGGCGCGAATTCATCATTATCCGCCCCAATTTTGACACAGTATTCAGTAATTCATACTGACATTCCATCGACTACGATCAATCAGATGGAAATCGATACCAATATCATTGTTGATATCGATGCAAACAGTACCGATGTGATTGACCCTGTTGATAACAAAAAAAATGACACCAGCATAATTTTGATTTCGTGTGATATTTTGACCAATGATGTTCCGACCAGAGTATTGCTCAGCGCTGCTGCCATCCAGAGCATATTAAAATATCTTGCTGAGAATGCGTCGTCCGTCGCATGCGAAGGTACGTAGCAGTTTATACATCACAGTGAACAACAATACATGCATTGTTCTCTATTCAATCGTTTGAATGTTTTGAGTCACATAATCGTGAAGAGAACAATGGATTCATTCTTGTTCGCTGTGATGTATGAACTGCTACGTACGTTCGCATGCGACGGACGACGCATTCTCAGCAAGATATTTTAATATGCTCTGGATGGCAGCAGCGCTGAACAATACTCTGGTTCCGACCGTGAGACCAAAGCCAAAAGTTTTACGAGGGCGTCGTAGATCTGTCAGTCCATCGACTAGATTAAATGTGTCGACAAACACAGTGTCAAATCCACGCAAAAAAAGGTGAAGTGACAAAGGCTAGCTCACAGCCTAATTCAATGGCGGTTTCACATCTCTAGTCAAAAGTCGTTGGAAGGAATACTACAGCTACCTCAAATTCTAACAATAATTTGAATTCCAAAATGGCAAATTGTGATTTTGGGCATCGGGTCGGTCATACAATAAACTCAAAATTGTATAAAACAAAACGGTCTATCTTTCACCGTTTCGGCCAGATACTACCGTTGATGATGTCACCGATCATTTGAAATCACACCAGTGTTACAGTGTTGTAGGTGACTTGAAGGTGATCAAACTGGTGAGCCAAAATAAAGATACAAGGAAATTATCGTTCGTTTCCTTTAAAATTGAAGTGCCAAATCGTTATTTCGACATTATTATGGACAGTTCCATTTGGCTACCGGACGGTAAGGCCGAAGAGTTTGTTCAAAATTCATTGCCTAGCAATAAAAATTCTAAATCAGTTCCACCTCCCAAACGAACTGACAAAAATTCAAAAAACAAGAAACTCGCCTCGTTCAAGCCACCAATTCATGGTCGAAATCGACGAAAGTCACAACAAAGGCAAACCATGATACCGGAAATTCCACCGATTGCCAACTTGTTGCCGCTGCTGTCTCAATGCCTACTCAGTCCACTGATGGGATCGTACAGTCAGCCTCAACAAAATCGTCGCAACTAAGTAACACAAATCACTCACTCTCTCCTCCAACGACTTTGGTGTGCAATGATATTTATTATCAAAATGTTCGTGGCTTGCGCACCAAATCAAAACAATTTTTCTGAAATTCGTCGGCATTTGCACATTCGATTGTTGTTTTAACGGAAACATGGTCAACCATGTTGAACTAATCTCATTTTTCGTCAGAATTCTTTGACAATTCATACCATGTTTACCGTAAGGATCGTTTTGAGACTGGTTCATCGTTAAGTCGTGGTGTGGTGTACTCATCGCAGTCACCTCAAAACTAACATCCACCAACATTGTATTCGATGACTCAAGTAAATTGGAATATGTCTGCGTTAAAGTCAGCATTAATACAAA
>NW_022197545.1:0-1163 GCF_009176525.2 Contarinia nasturtii
CATGGCTAATACAAATAACAGTTCATCCACACACGCTGTATCTACAGTAGGGTGTTTCCACATGAAAAATATTAAAAAGTGGCTATTATCATTTTGAAGAGCGTTAGATTCTGTATAAGATGATTTGATTTTTAATACTGATTGGTTAGGTCCATGTCGTTGGCCCCCCCACTATTTTGTATCTCCAAACCAATGGCATATATATTTTGTATTTTTTTTGTATTTCCACGTGGTATACTCAAAAAAATTTGTATCCCTCTGATAAGAAAATTACAGCCGTTGAAAGTGAAAAAATCTGAAAAATCGCGATTTTTGTATGGAATTTTTTTTTAAACGGAATTTTTTTTTAATGAAATCTCAACAGAAATTTTGTATTTTTTTTGTATCTTCATAAAATATACTCATCATGACAATAGGGCAACGAAATTTTTTTTTCCAGCCATCGAAAGTGAAAAAAATCGAAAAATCGTGATTTTTGTATGGGAATTTTTTTTAAACTTGATTTTTTTTTGATGAAACCTCATCAGGAATTTTGTATTTTTTTTGTATCTTCATAAAATATACTCATCATGACAATAGAGCCACTGAAAAAAAATACCAGCCATCGTAAGTGAAAAAAATCGAAAAATCGTGATTTTTGTATGGGAATTTTTTTTAAACTTGATTTTTTTTTTTATGAAACCTCATCAGGAATTTTGTATTTTTTTTTGTATCTTCATAAAATATACTCATCATGACAATAGAGCCCCTGAAAAAAAAATACCAGCCATCGTAAGTGAAAAAAATCTGAAAAATCGCGTTAACATAAGCAACGTAAATTATTGGATTTATTCAAAAGTGACGTATATTTTTTCAAGTTTTCTAATATATAAACAGCATGGAAAACTATAGCTGCCACAAGTTTGATGTCAAAATGGTAATTAATTGCATCGATTTATTTTATTTAGGAAATTAGTTGGAACGATTGTTAAATACATTTAATAATTTATGTGTTTATTTCAATATATGGTTTTGATTGTAAAATGTGAGTATGTGAATCGCTATTTGGATTCAAAGTGCAATAGTAAATTTATTGGAAAATCCATTGATATTTTTTTATTTCTGTCATTTAAAGAACTGTCAACTGTCAAATGTGTTTGTTTACACTCTCTATGTGTCTATCG
>NW_022197546.1:0-1362 GCF_009176525.2 Contarinia nasturtii
ACTATAGTAAAAACTATCATATCACGTTTAGAATTTGCGACATATAACAGGCGGGCCGAAAAGTTCGTATCGTTTCTAAGAGAGGGCGCTACCATAACAAAATCCATTATGTTTCTGGAAAGTACCATCCTTTCAAGGCATACATACGAAATTTGAGCCATATCCGTCCACTGAGTCAGAAATTATAGCACTTGAAATGAACCAATCTCCAGCATTTCTCTTTGTGTGCGAAAAATCAATTTCAACCATGCTAATTAGGTCAATTTTTGTTTGATAAATCCATCAGCGAATCCAAAACTGAACACTTGGAGGTATTCTTTGGTCCCTCCACTAACATCTGAGGCTATATAGAGAGTCACTATTGACATGTATGTGGTCACAAACGCCAGAGGTGACGAATGCCTCAATTTGTCTTAAAAATGCGGGTCTTCGAAGAGATCCTTGAAAAAATCTAAGAAATTGCCCCGAAGGATGGCTATTTTTTTAGTGAATACTGAAGAATGGATCTCAAACATCTTGTAGAATACTTATTTCAATACATTACTCCAAAATTTGTGTAAAAAAAATTCATTCAAACAAAGAGTGCCGCATTTTCTCAAAATGACAACAAATGGAATCGAGTGGCAACTTTGAAGCGATCTAAAGTGGGTTTTAAGCATTATTCCAGTAAAAAAAAATTCTGAATGGTAACTATTAATGTCTTACAAAACCCATGGAATACATTTTGAGGAAATTTAAATTCCAACTGGTCACGTAACGACGAAAAGTCACAAAATCTGAGTTTTTGACCTTATCTCGCATTCCTTGCCACTATTTAGTACTGCGTTGTTCAAAATAGCTTTTTATCATCTTGGATGAGATGCGACAATGCCAAAAGAATAATACATGTCAATTTTGACATTTTTGGACAAAGATAATCCGGTGTTTTTTGTGAAAATGTAAGCTTTCAGAATTTCAGTGAAAAGCCATCTCGGGAAGTCATGCAGATGATGTCAGCATTTGATGTGTTTTGATACGAATCGATTCGTTATTTCGAATTTAGCTTGAGGGGGCTTATATCTGCGTCCTGGGTTGAAAAATAGTTTAAAAATAATGACTCCTCTTTCGAATAAAGCCATAAACTTGAGAATTTAGGTGTATTTTGAGATTATGTTCTTTCAAGTGCTATAATTTCTGACTCAGTGGATGGATATGGCTCAAATTTCGTATGTATGCCTTGAAAGGATGGTACTTTCCAAAAACATAATGGATTTTGTTATGGTAGCGCCCTTTCTTAGAAACGATACGAACTTTTCAGCCCGCCTGTTAATTTGAAAAATTTACTATAGAAAAAACTATCATATCACGTTTAGAATTTGCGAC
>NW_022197547.1:0-1019 GCF_009176525.2 Contarinia nasturtii
GAATATCTTGTCTGTTTTTAGTATGTTTTATTTTTGTGCAGTTGCTATTTAAAATCCGTTTTAAGAACAACAATTGCCATACAATGAGAAAAAAAGGTTTGAAATGCAATCAAATAAAAGAATCTGACTTTAATAAATTCAAACGAATTATTAACGTTACTTTTTGCAAAAAAAGTCAAAGTTGATTTGGTTGATATTGTTTAGATGTTTGTAAAAAGACATAAAATTGCTGCTACAAGAAGCGAAAGCAACAGTTTTGCTCTATCTCTCATGCACACCAGAATGTGTTCTTTATTCTTACCTGTGACGAAATTTAACTGATAAACATTCTTCAGACTCGACCAAGTTTTACTATTGAGGACAATTACTTTGGGGATTAAAACGAAAACATCCGCAATAAAACTAAAATGCTGAAGCAGACATAGACGACAATATCGAGAATTACTAACAAGATTAGCAAACGCATCAGCAACGAAGAGATATTTAAACAAGCAAAGCAAAGAAAATACCATCATCCTGTACTCAGTTTTTGTCGATTAGCTTGTTTATTGTTGACGTCTTTCGTACAACCGAACATAGTAGCAGCTACAAAGAATAGAAATAGAGACACAGAGCCATAATTACTGATTACCATGTAATAAAGTATAAACCTAGATTTTGAGCAACTTTGGTTGATACAGTGACGTGTTATGTCTGGTGTGATGCCCATGGAAAAAATTCAATTTTTCTTCCAAAAGTCGTATTTAATGTATTCTTGAACACTCAAAAATATGTATTGGGGGTTTTTTGGCACGAGAAAACCGAATATGACATTAGTTTTGCGATACAAATTATTTTCGACCCACTTTTCATACAAAAATTTCAAAAAATTTGGATTCTTGTATGGATGAAGCTATGCCTGTATGATATCGTAATTTGCACAGGTTATTTTATTCACACAGAAATAACATTTTGAGAGTTTGAAGAAATTTCAATGCATATTAGGGGTACCTCCCGAACAAAATTTTGGATTTTTTGCT
>NW_022197548.1:0-2137 GCF_009176525.2 Contarinia nasturtii
GACAAATAGTCAAGATAGCAGATACCAAATCTGACCCAATTGAAATACAGTGATAAAAATTTAATTGATTTAGAAGTATCAACAGTAAGACTGAGAATAGAGAATTATTTAAAGCAAAGCAGATAATTAAGAGATATTTGTTATGGATTGTAGAAATTTTGAGCAGTTGGAAAGTTGATTTATGAAATTTATATTATTATTTACATGAAAGGAAAGAAACAATAATTTTTCATATTTTCTCTCAAAAATGCTCGATAAAAATCAAATTGTATTATATTATATTTGTTTAATTAAATTATTTTCAATAAACCATCAAGGCGAAGGAACGCTGTTCGGTGCAGTTATTATTATTATACATGTGTTTGTTATGAGTATCTCTGTGCGGTGCAATGTGAGTGTGTAAATGTGTTACGGCTGGAACAAAAATGTGCTAGCGGTGGCACAAGTGTATTTACTCGACCGTAATCGACAGAACGGATAACTAACTTTCAATAATTCTGAAGAAAACTCAATAATATTTTTTAAAAATATTGAACTTAATAACGCTTAATGAAGTAATAACAAACACATGTAGTAAAAAGAAATATATTTTTGTTTGACTCCTTAAAGAATTGTAAATAATAAGAAATTTTTCCAATTCAATTCAAGAAATTTACACTTGTTTTTTTGAAATTTTCATACATTTTTTTCACTGTTATTTTATCATAATAATAAAATACATATAAAAACTCACAATAATGATTTAGAATTTCAAAAACTCAAACACAGTTCATATCAATAAACATTAATGTCACATTTCATGAAATGTCAAAACACTACTAATAGTGTTGCCAAAATTACTGATGGGCGCGTAAATGTGATGGCGCCACTAGGAAAAAAATACTACACTGCGCAGGGATGGGAGAATTCTTTCAATTTGCTAGGGTTTTTGGTTCCGAGAGATTTTTTTCCGATTTGCTAGGGATTTTCGCCTCAAAAAGTGACTTCAAAAAAAAAAAAAAAAAAAAACGAAAATTTGTCTGATTTGCCAGAGAATTTTTTCGTTTTGGGGCCCTGTAAAATGTAGCTCGCACATTACTGACGTACATTATCTCGAAACCAACTCAAGGATTTTTTTGGAAATTTTACCGATTTTAGGCCCAAGTCTAAGCTATAATATGGCGCATAGCTCATATCCCAGAAAATTCTTGTTTTCAAGATATGACCTTCGGTAGTGCGAATATGGCCAAAAATGACAAAAATAGACAAAAAATGTTACTTTTAATATTTGAAGTATTTTATGGGCCAACATGTACTCCAATGACACTGTAGATATGCTCTGTTACTAGCCAAACAAAATTGAACAAAATATCGACCGTTTTGGATGGCTTTTCCACCAAAAATCGGCCAAATGTACCGAAATTCGAATTTTAACAACAAATAACTACATGTTTGATAGTTTCCTCGCATAAGATCGATAAAATACCGAATCTTAAGTCATCAGGCCAGTAGGTGGACTATCGTCGGGAGAGGTGCATGCGGTTAGTCACAAATGAAATTAAAAGAAATCTACAAAAAGTTATTATAAATGGCAAACTATGCAAAAGGTCATGCAAAAATGGCCATTATTTCATATGGTCGCTGTGGGACCTAGACTTGACATAACCAGGACAAATGCATATTCGTTGGAAAGTTCTCGAGTGGTGCCAATTGCGACCTAAAAATTTCATGGGGGGTGGCCAAATTGTCCAAAAACCAAAAATTGACCGTTGGCCGCACACATAACGGACATTTTTTCGAAATAGACTGCATAGGTTCTCTTGAAAATTTCATCAATTTAAGCCCAAAGTCAAAGATAAAAAAAATATGCATGCCACACACCACAGAAAAAACCACTTTTCCCCATTATGAACCACAATTTATATGATTTTGATCCAAAAATAACCTTAAAATCCATATTTTCATTGTATTTGAAAAAGATACAAATTCATGTCTCTTGAATCTTTCACATTGAAAATAGCGCTTAAAAAACTATTGATATCAAATAAAATAAAATGTCTTACATCCGTAAGATGAACTTTTCCGCACTGTGGATCACAAAAGGTTGTTTGTTGACAGTTGACTTTGACAGTTTGATTTTTTTTTATTTTCTCTGATA
>NW_022197549.1:0-1021 GCF_009176525.2 Contarinia nasturtii
TGTATTGTATTTAAAAATCTGTGATCAAATTAGCAAAAGCTAAATTTTTATTATTTTTACTTCATGTCTTCTCTTGGATATCTTTATGGCCTTTTGAAAAAAAAGAGGTCAAAATCTACCTATTGCATTTTTTGTAGGGGAAGTGTCTTAAAACTTCATTTTATCGCAAAATAAATGTCATATTCGGTTTTCTCATGCCAAAAAACCCCCCGATAGTATTTTCAAAGCATTTGGTTTGGTTTGAAAATTTCTCGTACTGTACGTCATACAAAATGTTCCAAAATCTATCTATTGCATTTTAAGTCAAATTTAAGGAGTAAGCGATGCTCTGGGGATGTTATGATGTATGGGTATCTAAAGGTAATTTTTTACGAGGAATCCAAAAATGGGGTCAATTTTGGAGTCGGGGTCGATTTGGGCCCCATTTTGGCGTTTTTCTTCAAATTTCAGTACTTTTTTCGAAGTGTGGACCCGTGCCGCCCGAACTAGGTCTCCCGGGGAGGTCAAAGCAGTATGCCAGTGCATAGTACATAGTCATGGATAGACGCAACTTTTATGGGAAGAAACATATTGGCCCATTTGACCTTCAAGGGGTCAAAATCCCTAGGGGGTAGACACGTGGAATAGGATTAGACTTTTTAGTGTAAAAATTCGAGAAATTAAAGTGGAATTGAGAATTCAGTAGCTGGATTCACTAATCCTGTGTATGGAATAGCGAAAATGGGTTAATTCAAAGTTTTTGTAATCGATAGTACAGAATTTGATAAAAGCATTGAATTTATTTTGAGATAGTAATTTGTTCTTTTTTGAAATATTTTTTAGTTCAAAAGTCGATTAAAAATTTACAAAACAATAGATACACTTTCTCAAAATTTTATTGATGAAAAAAATAATGTTAATTATCAATAACAAAATGTCATACTCCAGTATCGATAAATAAGTTTTCAACAAAGTGAATAGCGGCGAAATGTGAGATCACATTTGACAATGAAATGACGGATTGGTGGAATAGTAGGATTAG
>NW_022197550.1:0-3155 GCF_009176525.2 Contarinia nasturtii
AAAAGAATTGCTGTTTAAGAAAAGTAGCAACTTCATTTTTTTCTTTTGCAAAGTGACTAGCAGATAGACGGGCCAATTTTTGATACGTTATTTCGATCCTTAAAATTCATCAATGCAATAATAATAATAATAATTACATTCTGTCTTCGGTTCACTTCATTACGTATGTCATCGTCTATCAAAGGCAAAAAAAAATTTGAGCAGAAAAGTTTTCGAAGAAAACAAAATTCATCTTCAACTGATGATTAATAACTTTTGCTTGTTTGTTGTATGCGCCAAATTCATTGCGGATAGCGTCAGAATTCAGAAATGAGAGAAAATTACTTGATCTTATTCAACATGACATTGATTAGTTGATTGAATCTGGGTAAATTTCTTTCGTCTAATCTGAAATCATTTTGAATTTTATCTCTACGTCTCTCTTTCTATCTCTCATTCCCACTCCATTTTTTTTTTTGCTTTATCCGTGTCTACCCAAAATGAATTGAATTTCTTTGGTCGAAAACGATGACTATATGTATATCGTTTAGAATGTGAATAAATAATGTTTCTTGCGAATAGAGCGGAAGCATCGCATGGATTATGACGTGAATATAACAAAAATTTAAGCATAAAAACAACATCGTTATGATTAATCATTTTTGTCCAACATATTCCAGAGAAGATTGAATTTATCCTAATTTTCTTCTGTAACCGAATTAATGTTTTTTGATGTTTTTTAATTTTTTATCTTCTCGACTTTTGAAATTAAAATTCAACTTGATCTTATTTTGCATTTTCTCTTTCAGATGAATACAGCGATAAATCAAAACGGTCTAATCAACAACAGTCAACATATACATTTTTATGATAAAATAAATATTACGTATGAACAACGTCCAGTACGTTTTTCTGTAGCGAAAGAACATGGGGTCATTTAATATAGTGTTTAAACCAAATAAATGCGATAATGAGACTAATCAAGAAAACACATTCGGTGTATCATAAACTTACCAAACAAGTCATTCTGCCAATCGATTAAAGACCAACAAAGTTCAAACTGAGCAGTGTTACATGCACGAGCTGTCACTGTTATTAATGCTACTGTGCGTGTAAGCAGTAGGCGAGCGCAAAAGCTTAATTCTTGAAACATCATCAAAATTTGCCAGCGGCAAAAGGAAGAGAAGACGACAACGACGAAAAAGCACACAAAAAATAAATGAAAATGCGATATAAAGTGAATTTTCATGCTTTACTGTATTTTTTGAGTATCTGTTCGCCAATGATGGGGAATCAAGCGCCAAATACCCATCTGAATTCAAACGATAGAAAAATCAACAGTGGCACTGACACATCTAATACATTTTTAATAAATTTGAATAATAATAATCACAGCAATGAGAACAAAGCAGGAAGTCAGCGCACAACATTTTTAGCTAGCACTTTGGAAAAAATTGCAAATATTTCCACTGGACTTACATCAAATAATGAAACAAATCGCGTAAAACACACTAAAATCCAAACGAGTAAGTTTATATTGTTAATAAATTGGGTTGTAAAACGAAATGTTGATTATTATTAAGTAAATCTAAAGAAATGAAAATAAAAGAAATAAGAAGAGTGGAATTCCGTTATGGTCAAAGAAATTGCATCGCAATATGTATATAAAGGCAGCTTTATGTTTGCATATTATCATCGTCATCACCATCACTGGTTGTCGGAACGAAAATGAAGTACAATGCTGTTGGAACCATTTTATACAGAAAGCATAATAATAATAATATAATATTTGTTACACGCCTTTTTTAGCCATGTGCTTTTCAAATAGTGTCAATTTCCGCAATCCAACTAATGAATCTTATTGTTTCGCGAGCGACTTCGTTTATGATTCCATTTCCTGATGCTGCATTGCAGTCGGACATATTTTGTATTCGCCAAGTGCACAATATAATTCAAAATATGGCGGTATTTCCTTTCGTTTACTCTCTTCTTCGCTCTTCTGAATGAAATATAATTTGCTTGCAGTTAACACAATTGCAGTTGCACAATTGGTGCACTAAAATGATCAACTTTTTTCGTTTTTTTCTTCACTTTTAGAGAATGGAAATAGCAGTGTGGCAATTTTCAAAACAACAGAAGCGTTGGAAGTCAAAGTGACAGAAAATCATCAACTGAAATCAATGTCATCGATAAAAGAGGCATTGTTGTTAGCATCACCTTGGCCCCCACCGCCAGTAAACCAATTGAACAACAAGTATTTTGTCAATCAAGTGCAATCGAACTTGAGTAGTTCACAACAGAATTCTAATCAAGTAACAGAAGCTGAATCAACGATTCCGTATGCCGTTGAAACATCTACAATTACAACAAGTCAAGCTGTTGCCGCAGTCAACAAATATTTTGTTAGCAATGCTTCATTATTATCGATAGAAAACGTGACACATAATAGCTTCTCAACAGTGTCGTCGTCTAAAACACTTTCTAAAACAACTTTAAATCCATTGTCTATATTGAATAAAAATAAAACTGTTCAGCAGCAACAGCAACATCATCATCATCAACAACATGGCAAAACAAATGGATCAACATCAACTGGTCGAACACACTTTCAAATCGCACAAAAGCAACTAACTCTATCCAAAAATATACGGACTGAACCTCCTCCAATGTTAAATCATATACTTGATTCTCTGTCTGTTTCGCATCTTCATCACGATCACAGGTTTGTACATATGAAAGTAAAACGATTTCGGAAATGTTTTGTGTATATTTTGAATGGGACACATATAATTGACAAAGTTTTCTCGGCATTTTGGACTGACACAACATATTTCTCCATGTCTCTGTACACCTGTATGCAGTGCGCAAGGACAGCGTCAAATAAATAAACTGGCATATGCACAAATAAAACTGGTCAAAAACGGCAGAAATGGGTGAATGGTGATACATTGTGTTTTACACAAGATTACCATCACCTAGGTTTATTTGGTTTCATTAAAATTTAATTGCTTTTGGCATTTTATGGATGCAGATAACGTGCCACAATATAGGGTTGAAACACAGGCGATGCTTAATTTTGGGTGATACTTTGAATTCAACAGCCAACAGACAGAAACATCTAATGACTTTGTTGTACTACGGAAAAGGCCATTTGCATAGTGTTTTTTCTTTTATTG
>NW_022197551.1:0-1114 GCF_009176525.2 Contarinia nasturtii
TTTCATACAAAAATCGAAAAAAAAAATCATTTTTGTATGAAAGACTTGCCTTTGTGGTACCGTAATGATGTAAAACTTTGAACAGGCAATTTTTTTGATTGAAATTGCTTTAAACTTGGTGTGATTATTTACTTTGATAAGAAAATAATATTCACAAGTTTTCACAGTAATTTAAGTTACTGCAACCATACATAGAACATAATTTCTGTTTATTCCCAAAATTTCGGTTCCATGCGGAAAAGTCAGCTTGCGTACGTAAGCCTCTTTATTTATTATTTGTATTACAACAAATAAACCGTGTGAAAAAAACTTCATGTTGCAGTATTATTTGGAGAAAAATAAGAGCTACTGTTTCGCCGCAACGATTCATATGTAGATTGACGCAAAATATAGATATTTCATATGTATGTGCGTATTGCGTCACTTGGGGGACTGCCGTCCCCCGTGATAAAAAAAACCCTAGGGGCGTATTACTACTTGTTTGCTCACACATTTTGTACTTTAACTTGTTTTTTGGGGAGGGGGAGTGTGTTTGACACGAAAAAATAAAATTTGACGTTAGTTTGGCGATACGATGATTTAGATGCACTTTTCAAACAAAAATCACCAAAAACACGGATTTTTGTATGGGAGCCATGCCTGTACGATGTCATAATGACATGAAATTTTGTACAGATTACTTTTTCTACCAAAAAATAACATTCTGAAAGTTTGAAGAAAATTGAATAAAAAGTAAAAATTTTGAGCGACATTCACCTATAAATCTAAGCGTGTTTGTCGATTTACAAACGCCATCTATAGCGAAATTGTACCATTTAAAGCTATGAGGGACTGGCGCTGATGTCAAGTTTTTCAATCGTACGTCTCACGTCGCGCTAATGTATTTAACACAGCTTACCAATCCAACCATTTCATCTATTTTGCTAATTTGATACTTTGTGTAACATATGTCACTTTTGCGTAACATTTGTCACACGCGTGTTTAACATTTGTCAATTTTGTGTAACAAAAGTTTTCTCTCGTGTCATTTGTATGTTTGCCGCTATGTCGATGTAATCTCATTTTGTGTCTTATATTGATTTCAAGTGCTCTCTATAGAGAGAGCTACTAACTA
>NW_022197552.1:0-1710 GCF_009176525.2 Contarinia nasturtii
GCGTTGAAAAATCTTCGATTTTATCACCAAATATCCACAGCACATTATGAAAATTCCAGCAAATAGGTACTTTAATACACGTACGTCTGCTGAAAGAGAGCTCTGTTCCACATTTATGACAACATGACGTTCATTGTCCATTTTTGTATCCACCTTTCCATCCCTCTCTGTTGTTTTGAGTGTACTGCTACCGGTTGTGGTTTTGAGTTCCGTTAAATCGAGCTTTGAATTTATTTCCATTGTTACTTCAATATTAATGGTATTTGATTTCTGTCCGTGACGACAATCGACTTTTTCGATGTTTGTTTTGTTCGTTGGATAAATAATTAATTTTACTTTATCTTGCCATGGTGGTAGAAACGTTGCCAAATAATCACAAGAGAAATGATTTCTTGAAATGCCCAAAGCAGATAGCTTCGGGAAAATCGCTCGATTCACACTATTTATCTCAGTCAATTCATTTCCTTCCAAACGAAGTGTTTCTAAACATAAGAAGTTTCTGTACAATAAAGTGAAATTGACTTTCTGCAGACGATTAAAGGACAAATCGAGAACTTCCAAATTCCTTTGATGATAGAAAGTGCTGAAATCGAAATTCGATAAATTTGTGTGGCTTAAATTGAGATACACCAAATTTTCGAATCTTTCGAATGTCTCGGCTATAATTGGTCCAATGAAATTTGATGAGAGATCGAGTGTTTTGATTGATGTTCCCACAAAATCGATGACTTTCGGAGCGTTTTTCAATTGATTTTCAGAAATATTCAAGAAAGTAAGCTTTTGGAACTTTTCCTTGCCTATAGGAAATTCGAAGCTCTTTTGTGGCACACGAACAATTATTTCATCTCTTTGATCCAAATTAAATTCGACTGAATTTTTGAAGCAACTTGTACTGAGCTCATCCACATTAGCCCAAGTAAAATTTACTACAGCTTTGTTCATTATTGGTATGAAAATATTGCAATCGACGCGCCTCAGTGGATTATTCTCCAAATGCAAACTTTTCATTTTTTTGTTATTTTCAAACAAGTGTTCATCGAATGTTGCAATTGAATTATGGCTCAAATCCAATGTGATCAGTTCACCAAGTTTGGAAAATGTGTCGGCATTCACATACGAAATCGATGCTTGACTTAAGTAAAGATGTTTTAGTTTGATAACTTTGCGAAATATATCGGCACTTAATGTGTTATCATGAAAAAAGTTGAACGACGCGTCTAATGTCTCTAATCTTGCACCAAATTTAGAAAATATCTCTTTCATGTTTGATATGTGATTGTTGGAGATATTGAAATATGTTATGTTTTGAATATTTCCTGTCAATATCATGATGTTTGGTCTGTCAATATAATCATAATAATGATTACGAAGCATGGATTCTTTGAGAAAAACTATATTTTCACCGTCAATTTCGATTTTTATTTGATTTGAATTAATTTTTGTTATGGAACTTATGTCGAATTCTCCAACATTTTCCCAGGAAATATACACCCTCGTAGAGTCTACCGACTTTTCTATTATGTTGTAACCAAATCGTTTAATTGGGTTATTTTTCAAGTGCAAAAATTGCAATTTTGTGTTGAATTTAAACGTAGCCCTATTGATAGTTGTAATGAAATTGTTGCTCAAGTCCAAAGTTGTCAATTTATTTAATTCCAAAAATGTATTGAAACCAAAATTCGAAAGTTGAGTGTTGCTGAGATTGAGATA
>NW_022197553.1:0-1795 GCF_009176525.2 Contarinia nasturtii
AAAATTGCTTTATTTGATGAAAAAATATCTGGCATTCAATATTTAAAAAATATATCTAGCATAAGTCACCACGGTCACTTTTTACATAGGCCAATTAACCAGTCCATTTTTGGCCAATTTTAATAAACCAGTCCTGAATTCTTCATTTCTATACAAAAAATGACACTTTAGTTAACCAAGAGTGATATTTTATACGTCAAAATTTTTCTTAATTTCTGCCGACATTATAACCATGATTGATGATTGTTTGCTTCCAAATATTGCCAGTCATCATTCGGAGCCTTTTTAGTTCCAATAAAAAACCAAAATTTCCTTCAAGGATCGATTTGCTGAAACTCTTGATTTTAAAGAAAATTATCCTAGTTTGGTTAGCGTCTTCTTTGTGCGATTTGATGACCATGGAATATATTTTGTGTAGCAAATTGAAGTCATTGGTCTATGTGGATAGGCGAGAGAAGTACTTAACTAAGACAATAACTCGAAAATAACACGATGATTATTGGCCAAAAATGGACTGACCGACTGGCCTAAAAGCGGTGGTTATATGCCAGAAATCTTTTATAAAACATAAATGCCAAAGGTTTTTCTACCGAATAAAACGATTTTAATGATTAAAATTAAAATCTTTAAATTCCATGTAGCAAAATGAGTCCAAAATAAAAATCCCACCAGAAATAAAAGATATGTTTGATCGTGTTTTTACATTGAATTTTATTTCGTTTCGCTTTAAAAATGTTCAGCTTCAATTTTTTCACAAGATTCATATTCATTATTCAGCTCAAACCGTATCCCTCCTATATTATCTTAATATTTTTTAGTCAGAAGTTCTGACTCAGAACGAATTACGCCATCGAGTAATATCGGTATGTACTAACTATAACCTGAAAGCTAAAAGTAAGTGAGATGGTATGGTATGGTAGTAGGAGGATCCGACCACATCCAAATTGTTCTGAAATTAATAAAATACGAGTCCATTAATCCTCTAGTGCATAGCTCTGCCTTTAGGCGGAGTGTATGAATTATTGTAAGTTTTTTACACATGAACTAAAACACACCAGAAAGGATCAGCCTTTCATTTTATATCCATTTGACAATTGGTTTTTGGGTAGGTATTTATCTGCAGACTCGAAAATGCAAAAAATCGCATGTCGTGAAACAATTAATTATTATACACTCTTAATGCATTTTTGAAACGATTTTAAACTAATTAATCCTCATTTCCTGGGCTCGGGAATTTTTATTAACATAGTTAGAAGTATTTCCTTTCGATATTAATAGAATTAATTAATTTTTTTCGTATGTGAAAATTTTAATGGCCAAATTCGTGTACCTCGACTGAAGGCAGAGCTATGTAAATCGATCAAATTTCAATATGGAGTATAACAATGGAACAATAAAAATAAAAAATATGAAATGCGACAGTTGTAGAAACATCTTTCAAACTTCAAGAATAATAAAAAAATATAATATAATTATAAAAAATAAGCTAAAAGAATGTAAACAGCAAGAAGAAAATGTGTTTCGTATGGCATTACAACGATTCGTGTGCATAGTTACTCTAAGATGACTATGGTATAGTGGATTAGTGCATGCGCTAAGAGTCGTATCGCGGTGTTGAGTTCGAATCCGCCTAAAAAATAATAACTTATTTTTAGCTTCATTTCGCTCTTTTGTCTTGTTGTTTGTATTATTTTGGCTTATTTTTTATCATTTGATTTCTCTAGAATAAAAACAGCATATTAAATGGTCTATATATCATAACATATATCTAGCATATCAAAGATGTTTTTTTTTT
>NW_022197554.1:0-1412 GCF_009176525.2 Contarinia nasturtii
AGTTAACATTTTCTATTTCGTATTTGTTTTCATCGCAGCATAAAATGATGCGATATAATTGTTGACCTCTATGTATATATGTGATTCTCATGCGTTTAATTCGCAATTTTCACTACTTTATCATTGGCATAAATTTGTTGAGGCCATGATTAGAGGAGTAACAAGTAAAACCAGACAAGAAGACATTTTGAGTGCGCACAGGAGCGAAAAGATGAAAACAAAACAATTTTGTTTTTAATGAGAAAATTTCCGAGACTGATAAAAGTGAATTAGACGCGCTTTGTTTAATGGAATTTTTCTTTTTCTTTTTTTTTCAACTTAAATTGTCTTTTGAGTAGCCAAGAGCTAAACACACAAAAGAATGATATTCGGGCTACTACAAAAATTACTAAATTACATATTTTTCAACAACATATAATTTTACTTTTCATTTCTTTTTTCTGTCTCTCTTTAAATGGCAAAAGATGTAAAAAAATGCTTGTTCATTTTTTGCAATGTGCTTTATTTGGTAGATATTTTCATTTTGCTTACGAACAGCATCCGATTCTAAACATTATTTTCGCGCCAAAAGCGCCGAAATAAAAAGATTTATTTCTCTTTTTTAATTGGAACTTTTTTCGTTGCTATAAAGCCATTGCATACTGTCGCTCTATGGGTGTTTGGTAAATTTCTTTTCTCTTTTTCAATGGTCATTTTCATTTTCAATTGTGTCCAACGACTGTGATCATTGTTATACTAACCAACCATATCCATTGCAATTGTTTTGTTCAAAAGAAATGTACACATAAATTGGTGTAAATGTTTTTTGCTACTCCAATCGCAATAGTAAAAACACACTAGATCACTGGACCAACTTAAATTAACTTCAATTTTCCCTTTTGCCTGTCAATTTTTTTTTTGATCCGATAGATGTTGCCGCTTATAGCACGATGATGAATGTAAAAAAGATTTGTGCCTCCAAACAATTGTGGCGTCAATCTTCTCGCCCTCTAATTATTATGTTCAACTCGTCGACGGATTTGAAGCTCAAATTTCTGAAGATGGGCTGATTTTAGCATTTTCATTTGATTAGAAAAAAATGTGTTTGAAACCATTAATCATTTGGTGATTTTTGCGGTTTCCGGACAAAACGGCAGTACTTTCGGTTTTTTTTCTTCTGTTCGTCGGAATTTTTGCTAGGCGATTTTTTGTCACAAATTAACGCTGAAACAATAGGCATTCCTTTCATTGATCATTTTTTTGGTCGATCAAGTTTCGTGCGAATCATTCATTCAATAATTTTGGATAATTTTTTCTGAGTTTTGAAAACCGTTTAAAACGATTCGATAGTATTGATTTATTACAATTTAACTGAAATTGAAATTGCTGTTGGATATTTGCTTTGGGCAAATATCCGGTGCAATTGTTTAGTC
>NW_022197555.1:0-4557 GCF_009176525.2 Contarinia nasturtii
TACAACTAACAAATCTCAGTTTTTCATCAACCTTTTTGCTATAACGACGACTTCAATTCATATCCAAACTGTACTTAATTTAAGATTTATTTTCATTTATGTGTGAATTTTGACATTGTAATTTATTTCAGAGCTCCAGGCCCGAAACAAGTTTAATCATTTTGTTTTTGAAAAACAGCAAACATGGCGCACATAGAATGCATACCATTGTTAGCTAAGGCCAAAACTTTATATTTATTATTGGCATTCTCTGTGTTAGAAATTTTATGAAGGGTCCAATTTTTTTTCGCCTTCAGACTGGCCGGTTAGAGGGTAAACTCAGGAGTTTCTCAGGGAAGTCACTTGGGCCCCACCCCATTTTTGCTTTTCTTTAACGACATTGTTAATTCCATTAAGGATGGCGACATTTTAATATCTCTGTTTGCTAACGATTTGTAATTGGCAACTTCAATCGCCAACACCAATGACTGTATCAAACTTCAAGTTTCAATCAATAAATAAGAAAATTGGTGCGAAGCAAACAAACTTCATTTGAATCTTGACAAATGCTCCTGTTATGTTAATTTCAAAGAAGAGAGAGCAAATCGTTAGTTCCTACTCTATGGCAGTCACAAATTCAAGAGAATGAGCGAACAAAGAGATTTGGGAGTCATTTTTGACAACAAACTCAATTCCATAAAACACATCGATTCAATCGTGGCCAAAGCAACATCAGCACTCGAATTCGTAAAAAGATTTTGCTACGTTATTCCTGTAATACTCTCAAGTCATTATACTGTGCTTCCTGTACAATCAATCTTGGAGTATGGCTGCTTAGTATAGCTCCCGTACCATGATATACACAAGGACAAAATTCTAAATGTTTGCACTCAAGGATTATCCAAGTGTTTCAAATGACTACAGGATATCATCGTACAACACTCGCCTGGAGAAACTAAACATGAAATCACTCCAAAGGCACCGTATCAACGCATGTTTTCGGTGTGTGCGGAAAAGTAAAAAGCATCCCAAGAGCTCAATTTGCTCTGTTCATATTGCATCACTTCGTGCCTTGCGTCTTATTTTTTATTCCCGTTTCTCATCTTTTTCTTATGTAGCGTAGCAGCCTTTGCCATGCAAACAGCTGAAAAAGCTGAATAACAAATGAGACGCAAGGAAAGAAGCGTATATACACATACACTACTTTCTTCGTGTCCCGCTCCGTATTCTGTTGTGTGTATTCGTAGCTGACGCACGGTGCGAATGCCCCGGGTGGACAGTGCAAATTGAGTACTTGGGATGGATAATTTATTTTGGGTCTAACGCTCTTATATAATGAAAGTATTGGAAATAATCGGCTTTACTTTTAATAATGCGCGAATAGATACTGGACTCTCATATGGGACTACGAAACCCAACAAGTACATAGCATTCCATACATAGCACCATATTCGTTGCAATAAATTCAAAAGGCGCCAAAATGGCCATCTAGTACTGTTTTTTCGAATTACTTCTTTTTCAACAAGAAAGATTGGTTGACTTGGATCTGATCTTGGTGTAACAATACTAGTGGCTTGTTGACAAATAACATTTGGAATAACTTCAGAGAAACCCTGAAAGTTTCGACGAACAATCCTAAAAAATATTAAGGAAAAAATGTTAAATTAAATCCAATAAATATTGATAAAAAATCATTTTTTTAATATAAGATTGTTTCAATAACAGCCACAACATTTGAATTCTTGTTGAGCATAATCAATGAAATTTTACATATCTGGATCATCACTCTCACAAGACAATTAAAATTTCACAGAGAATATCTATGAATATCGAAATGCGGACAGACCAACAAATTTTGATCGAAAGAAGAAAACGAATTGGTCGACAAAAAGCAATAAATCAATAACAGCTTTACGTTAGATGAGAAAGTTAGTTTTTGTATGTTTTTTTGGAGTTAATTATGATTTTTTATTGTTTTGGATTGAATTGTTAATGTAGAAATTCTACAGTAGAATCTACAATTTGTAGATCCAATGATGGGAACGATCAAACTTTGTTGAATGTCCATAAATTATTGCAAGCTCAATAAAATGTATTTCATCCACTCTTGATGTAAGAAAAAAAGAAAACAAAATCCTACCAGTTTTTTGGTGACCAGATTCGGCATGGCCAGCAGAAACATCTGGTCGGTGTCTTGATTTTTCGTAATTCTTCGACGAAAACTGGTTCTCTCTCCCGCATGAATGTTAAATCCCGTGATATAAAATATGCTGTTTGTTGAAGATTATGCTTTTGAGATATGTTTAAAGCTTCTTCATGAACAGACCATTTGCATTTGGAGAGTTTATGCAATTCAGCTGCTTTGAGTTTCATTTTAAGCCATGGTTTTACTCTTGATAGAACTGGATATTCATTCACTAAATGATTTTTTTGTTCGATTATTGAGAACCTTATATCTCTTTCGACACGTTCATACGCTTTTTGCATAATGACCACCGACTGTGCCTGCTGAACCAGGCAGTTTGAAATTTTGTCACCTAATTCAGCTAATTCCGGGTGTTTAAGTACAGAACTATAAACTCGTTGCAGATATTCTTGCATTACTGCAGCATTTACTTCTTCTTCAATCTCTGTGTCTGTCATTTTTTTATCGCGTAATTCCGAGATCAAACGCTCTCGAAAATGTAAAAACCACCCCCGTCGTTCACGTTCCAATATGTTCAAAAGAATTGGTAAGGCCTTTTTTAATCAATAAATAAATTACAACAAATCAGACCTATATAAACAGAGATAAATAATGTACGGTACCTTACGCATTATACTTCGCGAAAATAATCTGGATAATAAATAAAAATAATCTCCGATAAAAGGAAAGTCTTAGAAAAAAATAAAGTATTTTACCTCAGATCGATTTCCAGTTCTTTTGGTGTTAGAAATAAATATGGGATTTGTATTTCACAATCGATATCATGAATGTCAAATTTCTCTGTAGCTGCTCTCTGTAGTTGACTGCGTACGTATGTAGTCAATGAATCCATACATTCTTCGTGCTCAGGCTTTAATTAGAAAGTAAAATTGAATATTATTTTAACATTGAAAAATGTAATATTATTAGTCGTTCTTTGCCCATTATATTACAGTCAACAGTTCAATAAAACTGTCACTTCGGAATTAACATTACACCAATCGACATTTTTACTTTTCCGCACACCTAGTGCAGGAAAGATATTGTATTAGGTCAAAAAATTAAAGTCACCCCAAAACATGTTTTCTATGCATATTTCATGTAGAAAACTCGATAAGAGGCGATATTTGGCCATATTAATGTTACTCGCTGAGTAGCATGTGCGGTGTGTCCTGTGGCGTGTTGCCAAAATGTCCATATTTTGCATTATAGCTCATCACACACACAAATTTTCAAAATCTGATTTTACTGGAGGATTGGGGATTTCGAGGAGTAGATCTGGTCAAATTTTGAGCGAAATTGGTTAACCGGTGTAAAGTGTATACCCATAGGGGTATCCATTGAAAATTTTGGTTTTTCCACGATAACATTTACCCGAGAGACGATAATCAAAATCTGACTATACTACATGATTCGAGGCTACGTATCTACATCTGGTTCAATTTTCATCGATATTGAATAATGTGTGTAAAATGGAGGCTCTAAATAAGAGAAAAATCGACACATTTTTTGTTACTGGGATAAGTCTCCTTCCAAAAACTCAATTCAAATTCTGACTTTGCAGGATGGGGACGATACTGTTAAGAGACGTGCTGATTAGTTTTTGAGCAATATCTGATGACCGGTGTAATTTTTGGTCTGAATGGAGTACCCACATCCATACATTTTTTGACCATTTTCTAACCATTTGGTGACGTTATGGTATCCTGCTCAGACATGAAATTCAAAATCTGACTTTATGGGATGATTTGGGACTACAACGAATAGATTTGGTCAAATTTTCAGCAACATTGGTTGATCGGTTGGACTCGAATCTGACGTTAGTTTTAAGATGCAATCAATTTTTCACAGACTTTTCATTTGAAAATTCACAAAAAAAATTTGTGGTAGCGTAATGACGTGAAACTTTGCAAATGGTGTTTTTTCCACATTCCGAGAGTTTAAAGAAATTTCAATACATATTAGGGATACCTCCCATACAATATTTACGTTCATGAGCCACTACATTAATAATAATAATAATAACTGCACCAAACACCGTTGGTGTTAAATAAATATAATATAATTCAATTTGATTTTTATCACACATTTTTGAGAGAGAACATGAAAAATTATTGATTCTTTCCTTTCATGTAAATAATAATATAAATTTCATAAATCAATTTTCCAACTGCTCAAAATTTCTACAATCCATAACAAATATTTTGTATTTATCTGTTTCGCTTTAAATAATTTTCTATTCTCAGTTTGACTGTTGATAAATTTACTTCTAAATCAATTAAATTTTTTATCACTGTTTGGCATTTTTTTGGTATAAAAATCGTTGAATGAAGCAAGCATATAATTTCTATTGGTGAGATCTAAAAGAACGCAAGTGTGTTCGACTTTGTCGC
>NW_022197556.1:0-4398 GCF_009176525.2 Contarinia nasturtii
TGAGATTCTTTTTCAATGCCACCAGCTCATTAATTAGAACAGCATGTTCTATTATAGTACATCCTTGATTATTCATTTGATGTGATTTCTTATCAAAATTAAATAATTTACGAAAACATTCTAAAAAGTATTGAGTTTGCTAACGTTAAACGTGCGTTTATTATCAATTTGTTGTTTTGCATTGAAGATTTCTTAATTGATTTGCAATCTGACATTATTGATAAAGAGATTTATTTAGTTTTTAATGATTTTGGTAATTGATGTTTACAGCAGCGAGTGACACTAAATGCATTTGGACAATATTCAGGTACACAAGTGTTGTTATTACATTAAAAATGATTATGAAAACTCCCAAAAGTAGGCAATTCAATGGAATGGTTCCGACTAATAAAATAGAAAAATTATAAATTTCAATGAATTTTTGTTATTGAATAAATTTGTTTATCTTTGTCAATAATATCAATTTTGAATTTTAATTAAATTTTAACCAGATGCCGAGTGGAAGAAACAAAGAACAAGCTTTCGAAGACAAAAAGCACTGGGCGCTGGTATCGAAGATTTTTTGTTGAAGATTCAACAAATACGACATCTATTAAAAGACATAAAGATTTTTGTTACAAAGAACACACTGACTCTGATTTTGTGTGTCCGTTTGTATTGCAAATTCTGCACTCAGTTGTCAACCGTAGCTGCTTGTGCAAAATTTACAATACACACGCATACACAGAATCGGAGTCGTGTGCTCAGTACTAATACGTTTGCAATACAGCCATATAGTTCGCTAGAGCTGTGTCAACACAGCAGTAGTAACGAAAATCTTTATGGTCTTTAATAGGTTCAACAAATATTCCCATACAAAAAGTGCCTCACCAGCGCCCACCGGCAAAAAGTAAATAATCACATTTTTCAAATAAATTTTTCTTGAACATGTATATAAAAACCAATGCCATTTGATGAAAACTATCAGTACGTACTCTGTACTATTCTATTTCGTTTATTTTGAATAAAGAAGATGTTGAATCGAAAATTGTTGGTGTCTTTTTTTATTGCAATCATAGTTTCGGAGGTAAAAAATATTTCGATTTTCTTATAAATTTGGAACAAAAAAGTCCTTTTTGATCGTTCTTTCCACAACTCGTAGTTTCAAGCGAAGAAGCAGGGGATGCCAAAAAACAAAATGGAGAGAATAAAAAATCAGGAGTTGCTCTGAACAGCATAAAAAAAAACAAGTGTCGAAAGTGTTGCCTGGAAAGCAAAAACAGAAACAACCATGGTCATATTCTCCAGGAGGATATGCACTAAGCTTCGAACCACAAAAATAAATTTGCTCATAATTGACAATCTACCATCTCTATAAAGGGAAATATCAACTCTTTACATTTCTATAGAATTAAAGTCAATGATTTGAAAGAAATCGAATTAAATTAATCAAATAAAATCTAAATTTAGTTTTGTTTTCAGCCCACCTTTCTATTTTTCAAGATCTTGTCTGAAAAAAGAATTTAAATAAAAAATAATAAATTGAGTAAATAAAGAAATTCGGCTACCCATGAAATATTAAATATCTTTGAAAAAATGTGAGATTATGTGAGGATCAAAGAAATAATCTAATATAATAATAAATAAATAAAAAAAGTAAAAAAACAAATGAATTTCATATCAGTCAGCAATGATGCGAATGATTATTAAAAATTCCGAACAGGTCTGTTTTAATCATGTGGTTTGAATTATTCGCCTGGATCACAATAAGATACATCGTATTTTTCAATAGAGAACGTCTGAGAGAATCAACTACTATTTCAAATATAAAAGATAAATACCATACAAACTAAAGATACTCGACGAAAATGATCAGTAATATATTAATCATTGAACTACACACTTTATTCACGTTTATTCAATTTGAATGAGTCAAAATGTTGAGTTGAAAGTTGTTTTTATCACTTTTCATTGCAATTCTAATTTCTGAGGTGAATTCATTGTTTTATGAACCACAACTAAACTAAACTCGGTATTAAATTCTAAATTTTAATCATTTTACAGCTTTTAGTTACTAGCGTTCAGGGTTCAGAAGACTCCAAAGATTCTAAGAATTCGAAAAATGGCATGAAAAAATCCGCTTCAAGTCATATTGTGGCTACACTAAAAAGGATGACTTGTTGTTTTACTGGTGGTACAGAACTTAAGGAATCAAAACAAAAGCCATGGGTTTACTCACCTGAAAGTTATAAAAAGAATTTTGAAGAAAAATAACATGGCGACGAATGACTATCTATTATCAGATCAATATTTAATAAAAGAATAAACAAAATAGTATCCATGTTGAAAGACCTTTCTTTATTTCACTAAATATTTGAAAGCTGAAGAGAAGAAAGGTCACTCGGCAGATTTGCCGTATAAGTAAAAAGAGAATTAGATGTGAATATCGCTTGTACGTCATCATCCGAAAGTGTGCTTGTGATTATGTATTTTGGTGAGAAAACTGCAGCTGTAGGCTCACCATCAATACTCCCACGGATGACAACTTCATCCGTATCCGTCACGGATGCGGATATATATTTTATCCGTATCCTTTAAACTAAGCTTGCGAATACGGATGAATTGTATGTCCGTGCGATGTGTATCCGTGAAAAGTTCTTAATACATCCGTCGCTATTTCTGTATTCAAAGATAAAATATTTATCCGTATCCGTAAACAATATTTTTTATTGCTTTTATTTTATAAATCGGCTCAAAAATGAAGTTTAACGGATACGGATAAAATATATATCCGCATCCGTGACGGGTACGGATGAAGTTGTCATCCGTGGGAGTATTGACAGTGAGCCCAGATGTACACTTCCGAATACTTTAGTGCTTCAAAGGTGACCTGTTTATTTCACGTATTTGAGTTAAGTGGGTCCATTTCGACTGAATGATCTTCTGCTTTGGGACCTTTTGGTTTATCATCAGTTGAGTCGCCGTATAAGTCCAGATTTTTACCGTAGTACCAAACCATGAAATCAAAACAAACGCCTATAAATGTGAAAATTGCCGCAGTGCAATGTATGTAGTATCGAAATTTGACTGCATCATACAAAAGGCAATTGCCCTGCCGTTCACACTTATGGTTCCATATCAAACATGTGATATCGATTATGTAACCAAAAATTATTGGTGCCGGAATTAAAGCAAAAAAACTAGCCGAAAATACGGTGAAGCCTTGACCTAATGCTTCATCTCGAGGTTCGACCGATCTGAAAAATATTGCAAAGTGTCTCACTTTAGAATAAAAAAATATTCTTTGAAATAAAGAAGTACTATATAAATCAATAATAACGTCACTTTTTGAATGAAAAGAGCAACGACTACAAAATCCATTTTATTTTGGAGATGTTACTCCCTTACTAGACAACTTTAAAAATTTGACTATTTTAATTATAGTATGAGCCATATAATTACACTACCCGCTGATCGGATACTATATACCCGCTGAGTGGGTGATATAATAGTATATGAGCCATAATGCGCATAGTGTGCAGAAAAGAAATTTGGTACTACATCAAAACTTACGTTGAATAAAAGCAATAAAAAATATACTTTATCCGTGAATACAGAAATAGCGATGGATGTATTAAGAATTATTCACACCTCTCACGGACATACAATTTATTCGTATTCGCAATTAGTTTAATGGATACGGATAAAATATATATCCGCATCCGTGACGGGTACGGATGAAGTCGTCATCCGTGGGAGCCCAGATGTACACTTCCGAATACTTTAGTGCTTCAAAGTTGACCTGTTTATTTCACGTATTTGAGTTAAGTGGGTTCATTTCGACTGAATGATCTTCTGCTTTGGGACCTTTTGGTTTATCATCAGTTGAGTCGCCGTATAAGTCCAGATTTTTACCGTAGTACCAAACCATGAAATCAAAACAAACGCCTATAAATGTGAAAATTGCTGCAGTGCAATGTATGTAGTATCGAAATTTGACTGCATCATACAAAAGGCAATTGCCCTGCCGTTCACACTTATGGTTCCATATCAAACATGTGATATCGATTATGTAACCAAAAATTATTGGTGCGGGAATTAAAGCAAAAAAACTAGCCGAAAATACGGTGAAGCCCTGACCTAATGCTTTATCTCGAGGTTCGACCGATCTGAAAAATATTGCAAAGTGTCTCACTTTAGAATAAAAAAATATTCTTTGAAATAAAGAAGTACTATATAAATCAATAATAACGTCACTTTTTGAATGAAAAGAGCAACGACTACAAAATCCATTTTATTTTTGGAGATGTTACTCCCTTACTAGACAACTGTAAAAATTTTACCATTTTAATTATAGTATGAGCCATATAAATACACTACCCGCTGATCGGATACTATATACCCGCTGAGTGGGTGATA
>NW_022197557.1:0-1249 GCF_009176525.2 Contarinia nasturtii
ACACACTTCAAACAAAACAACAATAACAAAACGCAAATTACTCTGTTCTTCATTTTATTCGATTTTATTTAAATGCCGACTAGCTATTAAGTGTTCAACCGATCGTACTAAAGTGATCACTGAGATGTGGTACTTTTTATCAAATGTACATTATACAAGGCACGATTGCACTCGATGACTGATAAATAAGATTGCAATTTCCTTTGTTTCGCAAAGTTCATTTCCTTTGGCAACTTTTACATGAAAAATAATTATTTCAATTTAAAATTCTGACTCCATTAAAAGCCTTAAGTCTTTATTAAAACAATACTGATCTCATTCAGTAGTCACAACAGCTACATATTTGCTATCAATGTTTCATTGGTTCATTAAACGCGCTGAAACTATCAGAGCACAATGCACGCGCAATGGTAGGCGTCGAATGTTGAAACTGAACATACTCGCAATCATTTAATTACATGCAACAAACTAATCTCATAAACCATATTTCTATGGGTGAGACGAAAAGGAGAGTATATTTTTCTGTCCATAATATCCTAATAATTTACAATCTTTGATGATCGAACAAATGAATAGAACAAAGTATCCTTTACAATAGGTTGTCAAAATGCAAAAATGCAACTGCGATAATAACGCTGCTATAGCTGTAGCCACAATCTATCCACTGGTTTATATACTAATTAAGAATTTTAAAGGTATTTAAATCTTAAAATCTTTCCCTACACATTCTTTTTATTTGAACAATTTCATCTCAGTATATGAATGGAGCTTACCTTCATCAATTGAAATCTTTAGAATAACAATCGACGCCATCAAAGTGTGCTTTAAAAAAATTGAAGCAACCTCTGGTTGATTCTGAAACGTAATGCACACGAAGCTTGAAAGGTTTGTATGACTTACATTTACATATTTCAAATGATTGAACTAGAATATACAATTATTAATTCATCAAACGAACTGAAATCTAGTTCTTCAAGCATTTTGAATATTATTGAAACGTGTGCAATAATGTAAATTATATTTTATCAAAAGCTTGGAAACAGGAAACGTATAGTCGTCAAGCAGTACTGACTATGAAGACTCATATTGCGAATGGTATACATTAACGCCATCTGTTGGCTTGGAGAGATGGGAGAGATTGTTATATTGTTTCTGTAGTTGTACGTAATGTATTTTACGTATTCACAATTGTCAAAATAGACTTGACAAGTCACACACGAATGCCGGTTGTTTACATTTTGAAGTCGCT
>NW_022197558.1:0-2502 GCF_009176525.2 Contarinia nasturtii
GAGAAATAACGATTCGATAACGGCAGATAGTGAAAGAGACAGTGAGGGTGAGCGGAAAAAAAGGCCAAATTGGCGCTTAAAGTCTGAAGTTCATCGTGCCGAAAATGAGACAAAACCTCACTTATCTCAAAAATCACACGGTCGTTCGCACCAACCTCACTTTTCGAATCAAACACGAAGTAGTGAAACACAACCTCACTTTTCAGCGAAACCACATGGTCAAAAAACACAACCTCACTCTTCGGTAAAAGTACATGGGCGGTCAACATAACCTCATTCTTCAGTGGGTTGGTCAACAAAACCTCAATTTTCGGTGAAACCACATGGTCGAAGAACACAACCTCACAAAATGCAAGAAAAATGTGCTGAAAAACGTGGTCGTCAAAACAAAACCTTACAAATCGTCAAAATTTCGTGTACGTGATGCTCGTGAGCATTTGTGGTTATTTATAAGAGCGGTTAAACGACATTCTTCGTTCAAAGGTCATCGAGTGCGGACGCATTTAGTTTATTTTTTTCGAAAGTAATTTTTATCTCGAATTTGTTTTTTTACAATTTTCATCTTATTATAAGTGCGTTGAATAATATGTTGAATATTTTGTAATAAGAAGTGCTGGACTTTGAACGAGCGTAAATTTCGTCAATATTTTGAAACACTTGTGCAGAATTCTCCGGAATTATCATTTTAAGCGGATTTCTTCGGAGATATTTATTTGGGCAGATTTTTCGGGAACTATCGTTCGGAGCGAAATTTTCGAAATTATTACTTATGCGGAATACTTGGATACTATTATTTTAAGCGGATTTCTTCGGAATTATTATTTGTGCAGATACTTCGGGAAAGCAGAATTCCTCTGAAATATTATTAGCGGATATATTTGAGCAGAACATTATTGCTTAATCAAGCTTACATGTTAATATTAATATTTTTGAGCTGAACGTTGAGCTGAACGTTGGGGTAAAAAGCGAATTTTTTTCTCCATCATATATTTGAAATATTTTGTGCAGAACATTTTAAAATTATTGCTTTGTGCTGAAAATAATTGAGCCGTAAAGTGAACATTAAGCAATATATCATATACATTTTTTAAGTTATACACTTTACAGCATTTATAAGTAATAATTTGGACTAAATTATACATTGAGCAGAATTTCGGATTTAGTTTCGTCACAAAATGGAACTAAATAGAAGAGAATCACAGAGAGCAGTCATTGCGCGAATACACCGTTTTACTCAAAGCGATGAAGTAAACCGAGTAATGGTAAGAGTGCTGCATGAAAATGTGCGAATTTTAAAACAAGCATGTTATACCTACACAGAACATATGGCTGTTGTTGAAAATATTGCGCGGGCGGCAGATTTGGAGGTGCAAGATGATGCTCTCCAAGCAGCTCAAGACTTGTACATACAAGCATTGGTTGAATTGGAAACACGGATCGAGACATTAGAAACAGAAGCAGAGGAGCGAGATAGAGAGCGGGAGATAGCCAGAAGGAATGAAGAGCGGGCTGAGCGGCAAAATGGAACCGATGAAAATATCGGAAATCCTGATCAAGAAAACGCAAACGGTGCGGCATTTAATAACAATGATTTGGGCGGAATACAACATCGTCCACGCATGGAAAGAGATGATTTTCTATTGGATCATTTCAAACCACCAAAGTTTAATGGTTCTTATGCGGCATGGACAGAATGGCGATCTGCATATGATAGTATGATCCATAACAGTACACTTAACCCAACTCGGAAGCTATACTTACTAAAGCAATGCTTGGTTGAGCGGGTATTGAGCGGGTATTGAGCGGCTGGCAAGTGGTGGGTGAAAGTTATGCTGAAGCCTACAATACACTTTGTGCGGTATACGAAAATAATTACAGAATAATCATGTCATATTTGGATCAGCTATTTAATATGCCACGATTACAACAAGAAACACATGATGGTATTCGGTTAATAATTGATACAACAAATAGTGTCATCAGACAACTACGTGTGCGCGGTTCTCCTGTTAATGATTGGGATCAGGTGATAGTCCACACTTTACTATCACGTATGGCACCTCGTTCATTGGCAGTGTGGGAAGAAACGAAAGAAGGGAATGAAATGCCTTCGGTGCAGAATGTCTTGGATTTTCTTACGAAACGTGCGCGGGCTCAATTGAATCGAGAGCAAATACAACCAAGCAACAGAAATAACGATGGTGGTCAGTCCAACTCTAATAATGAGCAGAACAGAGTAGAAAATTCAAGTGGTAACTCAAATTCGAAACAATCGATCACTCAACACGGAGAGAGCGAGCCACAATGCATTGGCAGTTAATAATTGGCAAATTCCAACTTGGAGCGAACAACCATATACATTAGGTTCACAGCAAATTGCAACAACTGTGTACCAGCCACCGGGCATTCAAAATTCATCTCTCAATCCGGCAGCGCAAAGCTATTTTATCAGTGCTCCAAGTGACAATCAGAGCGGAGTTTTGGGCAACAACCCAAACAATT
>NW_022197561.1:0-17242 GCF_009176525.2 Contarinia nasturtii
TTTCGAAATTTTCGTAAATTTTGTAGGGGGACCCCCCTTGGGGGTGACGGGAGAGGATGGGCAATGGTCTAAATGAAATGTGCGGATAAAATTAGCTATAGTTGGCCATACATTTGAGTGCGAAATTCCGCACCCATAAAGTGAAAAGTCGACTTTTTATCATTTTACCCTAATGGGGGGGCTCTGAATTATTGGGAGACTTGGGGTGAATGGGCTCGAGACGAATATCATTTCTAGGGTATTTTGGCATGCTGATTCCGAATTTCGAGGTTTCAGGCTGAAAAAATCATACCTTGATGGGTTATGACCCTCCGACCCCCCTGGGGGGTGGGGGGACTTGGAGGGCAGGGGTCCTAAAAAATTTCTTTCATCATTCTGAACAACTTTGTAGTACATATTTTTTGATCCGATGAATTTTTGACATGGTGGGGTACTCCCCTGCCCCCCCCTATTTCGATTGGGCCCCCCTTATTTTCACAAACTTATTTTTTCGGCACATTACATCGATCTATATAGGTGAAATTGATAACTTTTTGTGACACTTTGGGTACTTTACTGGTTAGAATTAATATTTTTCTCATCCACCTTTTTTCACAAATTTTGGACCAAAAAAGTGTAAAATCGACTTTGTTAGATTTGAGGGGTCGAATTTCTGCTCCGATAGAAATTTTCTATTTTTTACCCCCAACATACCCCCAAAGGGTTTTTCAAAATTCCCACCCCCTAAGAGTGAGCCTATTATATGCGCCACCCTGTATAGCAAGTCGACTTTTCAACACACTAATGTGGTTTCGTCACTAGCGCAAACTGCCGTTCGCTGTGATTCCATTTCAATTTCTAGATTTGTTACAATAAAAGTATAATCCTATTCCACCTAGCTTTTCAATTGGTTGAAAATTTGGTCAACACAAAAAAGTGTATCGATTTGCTCCCACAAAATCGATTTGCACGGAAATTTAAATTTTATCGGGGAAAGAAATTTCATGGGGTATATTACATTTTGTTTTCACTTTTCGACCCGACGTTCATTTTTCTCACTTCTTATGAAAATTTTGGTAGTTCAATTCACACAAATGATCAAATGACTACACATCCAAAGTGAGTTATGTTTAATTCTGTCTAAAAGAGTATCTTACCGTCAGCGGACGGTTGTCAATGGTACGCCAAAGTGGTGGAACAAAAGTTTGTATTGATGTCCTCTATCATATGCTGCATCAATGTATTCGATAAAAAGAGATCAATCGTTCCACCCTAATATATATCTCACTATTCCTATGCCTGATATAATTCCACCTTAAGCAATAAACAAACATTTTTTGTTTTGAGAAAACACAAACAAGCCGATTTTGAGAAAAAATCACTTAAAAAAATGGTCAGTTTGAGACGCAAAATTGAGAAGATCGTCACTTGTCGAACTAAAGTTCACCATGACATATATTAAAAAATGTATCATTTATTTAAATTTTATTTGTAGGCCTCATATATTATAATATTATAACGAGTCGACTTTTCATCACAACAAAAAAAGGTTTTCCACTCGCGGAATCTACTTTAAGCTGTGACAGTTTTTTAAAATTAAATTTTTTCATTAAAATTACATTTTTTCATTAAAGATACATTTTTTCATTAACATGACATTTTACGGCCTAAGAAGAAAATAATAGCATACAGAAAATTTGCCAAAAATACAAATAGAGAAACATGTGCAAATAATACTAATACAAATTTTATTTCAGCAAAAACCAAATATTTAATAGTCTGGGTTGGAAAATCTACACGATTTAAAAAAAAAAAATGTAATTTACGTAGAATATGTATACTCTACATTTCATTGAAGATTATTATTCAAAATTAGATTCAAATTGTCACTGAAAACATTGTCTGAAGTTAGTAAATGAACGAAAAGTGTTTCTAACTTTCTATTGAAAAGATTCGTTATGTTAAATGTCCGATAGACACATTCTCAATGAAAACTATCACAAAAATTCTATTAAATTTTTGATATTTCAATACAATTTCTGGTGGTTTTAATACATTTGTTAGCCAACGTTGAATAATCTACAAATTTTGTAGATTACATGGGAAAAAATATGTAATTTACATGGTAGTAATCTACATTTACAAAATGTAGATTATGTATCAAAGTAATCTACATACCAACCCAGTTAATAATACAAAATGTAAACAAGCCTGCTTATTTGGTTTTTGTTTTAAAAATGTGCTCACTATGGTTTTGCGAACATTTCTCACTTGTTTTACTTTTGTACCATTAGAATGGATGACTTTTTCGAAAAAATTTATCAAAGCCCAGAGTAGTTGTATAAGCATTCTTTGATTTTAAAACAGCATGTCATTGTTTTCTTCTAAGGCCGTCATTTATTTTTGATTGTTATTTTTGTAGCACTTGCTGAATCGAGAGACATCAGTATACATTTGAATCCATTACAAAAACAATTCAGCCAAATAGAAGAGACTGACTTTTCTGAACTAAAACCCTTATTAGAGCCTTTGATGCATGTTATTTGTATCGTGTGGTCACAGTCACGTTACTACTGTCAATCATCCAAAATTACCGTACTTCTACGTCAAATATGTAACCTACTCATTCATCAGGTATAAGTTCTAATAATATAACTAAATCTATCTGCAAATGTTCAGAATTGCTCTACACTGCTTTTTTGATTTGATATTAATTGATGAACAATTTCACGGAATGGCGTGTTAATGAGAGGCATAGCGACGCGCCAAACCGTAACGCCACTTAGGCAGGTAGCCCAAATATAAATTTTGTATGGATGATCTTACAATTGTGTGATTTTACTAATAGAGTTTGAAACAATTATAATAAGCCTGTCAGATGTTTTCAATGTCGATCCGGTCCGGATTATCCGGGCGAGTTCACTCTAAGTCCGGGCGAAATCCGGGCGATGCAACTCAAAATTGTTTACTGAAAATCCGGGCGAAATCCGGGCGAATCATTGCCAAATTAATTTTCTCAACAAAAACAAAAATATTGGCAACGTGGAATCTTTGAAATAAATTTCGATTTCCACAAAAATGACTTGATTTTCAATGTTAATTTAATAAATGATGTTTCTATTGTTTTTGATAAGGTGGATTTGTCAATATCAAAAATACAAAAAAATCAACACATTTGAGAAGAAAAAAAACAAAAATTATTGAATTTTTTCGTGAAAAATCGTCGTAAACAGTAAAAAATCCGATCGAAATCCGGAGCTCTTATATCTGAGCATCCGGGCCGGGCGATTTTTCGTCCGGGTTTGGCCTCGGATTAAGGTTTTTCGTCCGGGTTAAGGTTTTTATAATAATAACTGCACCGAACAGCGTTCCTTCGCCTTCCTATAATACAATTTGATTTTTATCAAGCATTTTGAGAGTTTTAATGAAAAATTATTGCTTCTCTCCTTTCATGTAAATAATATAAATTTCACTAATTATTTTCTAACTGCTCATAATCTCTACAATCCATAACAAACATGTTGTATTTATCTGTTTTGCTTTAAATAATTTTCGATTCTCAGTCTAACTGTTGATAAATTTACTTCTAAATCAATTAAACTTTCATCGCTGGTTTGCAATTTTTTGGTATAAAATTCGTTGAATATTCTAAACATACAATTTATAGGCTCATATTTTGTGTAATCAGTTCTCCTAATTGGTAGATCAAATAGTGGTGTTGCTCTGGTATTATGCGCCGGATCATAATATTTCATACTGTTTGAAACATAAGTTGACTTTAAATCTCCGTGAATAATTTTGAAAATAAAAGAGACTTGCGCCATCTTGCGTCTCTCCTCAAGAGTAATTATTTGCAGAAACAGCAGTCTGTGTTCATATTTTGGCAGTTTAAAATCGTTCCAGGCCATTCTCCTCAGAGCATATATTAAAAATTGCTTTTGTATTGACTCTATTCTTATGCACATATTGTCGTAGTGTGGAATCCAAATTTCAGATCCATACTCAATAATCGCCAATACAAATGTAAAGTAAAGGCGTTTTAAAGTCCATGGGTCGACAAAATCCCTGCTGTTGAATTTTAACCAAGCAAATCTTAATTTTGCCTTTGCGACAACATGTTCGATGTGTTTCATCCTCACATCAAGCAATACTCCCAAGTCCTTCATTACTTCAACTCTTTCAATTTACGCGCCATCCACGTTGTAATTATATTCATATTTCAGTGATCCACGATGATGATAATTTTTGTAGCGAAAATTTTTACATTACATTCCATCACAATCATAATAATTACTGCACCGGAAAGCATTCCTTCGCCTTGGTGGTTAATTTAAAATAATTTAAATGAATACAATATAATTAAATTCTTACATCAAGAAGTTTTGAAAGTGATAAATAATGTTCGCAATTATGTTTTCACTTCATCTATTTTGTTTTAAATATTTTTCATTTCTCAGTTTAACTGTTGATAAATTTACTTCTAAATCAATTAAACTAGTGTCACTGTTTGGTATTCTTTTTGTATAATAATCATTGAATGTAATAAGCATATAATTAATTGGTTCATATTTTGTGTAATCGTTTCTTCTAATTGGTATATCAAAAAGGGGTATTATACGCTGAATCTTAATAATTTAAACTGTTTGATATATGACTCGACTTCATATCTCCATGAAGAATTTTGAAGATGAAAGACACTTGCGCCATCTTGCGTTTCTCCTCTAGCGTAATCATTTGTAGAAACAGCAGTCTATGCTCATATTTTATAATAATAATAATAATAATAACTGCACCGAACAGCGTTCCTTCGCCTTGGTGGTTTATTGAATATATTTTAAATAAATACAAAATAATTATATTCTTACATCTAGTAGTTTTGAAGGAGATTAATAATTTTCTCAGTATGTTTTCTATTCAATTCTATCTATTTTGTTTTAAATATTTTTCAATTCTCAGTTTGACTGTTGATAAATTTACTTCTAAATCAATTAAAGTAGTATCACTGTTTGGTATTTTTTTCGTATAATAATCATTGAATGTAGTAAGCATGTAATTAATTGGTTCATACTTCGTGTAATCGCTTCTTCTAATCGGTATGACTTGGTAAACCACATCGGTTGTTTCCTGTTGATTTTTGTCTTTAACTGTACATGTGTTTCAATTGTTGACTTAATAATTGTATAAAAATTATCTAGTCTCAATTGTAATGAACTTGTCAAAAACACTATGCCAATCTATATCAAGAAGCGACTCATTCATTCGCTTATAGTCTGCATATGTATATCAAAAAGCGGCGTTGCACGGGTATTATGCGCTGAATCATAATAATTTAAACTGTTTGATATATGGCTCGACTTCATATCTCCATTAATAATTTTGAATATAAAAGACACCTGCGCCATCTCGCGTCTCTCCTCAAGCGTAATCATTTGTAGAAACAGGAGTCTATGCTCATATTTAGGAAGTTTATATCTGTCCCAGTTCATTCTCCATAGCGCAAAAAGTAAAAATTGTTTTTGTACTGACTCTATTTTTTTGCACATATTGTCGTAGTGTGGATTCCATATTTCTGATCCATATTCTATAATTGGTAATACAAATGTAAAATAAAGGCGTTTAATTGTCCATGGGTCAATAAAATCCTTGCTGTAGAACTTTAGCCAAGCCAATCTTGATTTTGCTTTAGCCGTGACATGCTCAATGTGTGATTTGAAATTCATATGCCCATCAAGCAATACTCCCAAGTCCCTTATTACAAAGACTCTTTCTATTTGAACGCCGCCTATGTTGTAATTGTATTCAAATTGCAGTGATCCCCGATGATATGATATGATCTTTGTTTTGTTTACATTTAATTTTAATAAATTGCGTCCATAATAATCTGCTACACGATCCAAGTCATTCTGTAGATTAATGCAATCATCTGTTGAGGAGATACATTTTGAAATTTTTGTATCATCAGCGAATGAAAGTATACAAGAATCGCTAACAACGAATGGTAGATCAATAACAAATCCCAGATGTAACTTTGATTGGGTCAGATTTGGTATCTGCTATCTATACAATTTGTCTGCGACCAGACAAGTAAGATTCGATCCATTTTAACAGCTGTTCATTCAGTCCCATGATTTCTAGTTTTTGAATAAGCAATTTTAAGTTGACCGAGTCAAAAGCCTTGGCTATGTTCAAATAGATGACGTCTGTTTGATGTCCTCTCCCCATGTTATTAATTGTTTTTGAAGTAAATTCAACTAAATTTGTTATCGTTGACCTGTTCTTTATGAATCCATGTTGACTTTCGTGGATTATGTTTTTCAAATATAGATTGAGATGGTTTGTGACGATCGAATCGAGAATTTTTGACAAAATACACTGTAAAGCAACACCTCGGTAATTTTGAACGTTGTTTCTATCGCCGTTTTTGTAGACTGGTCTGACAAATGACGTTCTCCATATCTGCGGGACAGAGGCAGTTTCAAGTGATTCTTTTAACAGTGTTGAGATTGGCCCCTGCAATGAAACCAAACAATGCTTGATAAATTTGTTTGGAATTTCATCAGGACCACAGACAAGATCATGTGGCAGCATGCTTATATGTTGACCTACAAGCTCCTCGGTTATTTCGATCATTGATATTTCAGCACAAATATCACGTATTTCCGAGCTTTCATATCGCAGATCACCTTCTAAAGAGCTGTAAGCGTTGCCAAAGTGTTTTGCAAAAAAACTAGCAATTGTTAATTGATCGCTTGCTTTTTCATTTAAATAAGTCATCTCATGTGGTAGATCTTCACATTTCCCTTTTTTGAAATTCACGTGCTTGAAAAATTTCTTTGATTCATCATCTATCTGTTTCTCCATCTCTATTCTGTAATCTCTGAAAGCTGAGCGTGCACAACGTTTATATTTCCTTCTTATTTCTTTGTAATGTTCAATTGATTCAACTGTGTTGAGCCTTTTTTTATTTTGATGTTCTTTGCTGACCATGTTTTTCAACTCAACCAATGACTTGGTAAACCACATCGGTTGTTTCCTGTTGATTTTTGTCTTTAACTGTACATGTGTTTCAATTGTTGACTTAATAATTGTATAAAAATTATCTAGTCTCAATTGTAATGAACTTGTATCAAAAACACTATGCCAATCTATATCAAGAAGCGACTCATTCATTCGCTTATAGTCTGCATTTATAAAGTCGCGATATGTTTGTCTTGTTTCAATGGTTTTGACGACCGGCTCATTATATCTGATTTCAATTGCATTGTGGTGCTTTTCAAAATTCAATAAATGATAGTCACTTATTGTGCATTGAAACAACTCAACATCATTTGTCCAGATCATATCAAGCATACGACCATTTTGGTTGTAATTCTTGTTAATCTGGTGAAGTCCCAGTTCATAGCAAGTATCCAGCACTATCTTCTCTTTTTCACTGGCTGCATTGTCCTCATTCTCGTCAACAAACCAAATCAATTTGGGCAGATTGAAGTCACCAGATACTATTAAAACATCTTTTTCACTCAACTTTGAAGCTAGTTCTTTCAAAGCATACATGTTGTTTTCATATACTTTGAGAGTTGAGTCTGGTCTGATGTACAATTCAACCAAAAAGATGTTCCTTCTCATGCTGGTAACCTTTACCCAAATTTGTTCTGCTCCGAAATGGTCACCCGTTCCGATGCAAACTGACTTTAGTTTGTTGTTGACAGCAATCAATACTCCGCCGCCTCTCTCCTTTGAATGTAGTTGGTCTCTCTCTGTATTCGTTGAACGGTCACATCGATGAACACTGTACATTGGTGGAAAAATATCGTTTGTATTGATAGCGTTGTCCAAATGTGTTTCGCAAAGCATATAAATTGTTGACAGTTGAACAATTGATGATTGTTTGGCCATTACATCAGCAATAAATTCGGGAATTTTCGAACGTAGGCCATTCACATTTTGTGAATGGATGGTGAGCTGCATAGTCAATTTTTCTGGGAGACCACTCGCCTTAGTTTTCAAAGAAAAATTAGCAGCATCTTTTGAATCGATGTTTAATTGAAGTGCCTGGTCTGCCAACGATGTGCCGGCGGACGAACACCTCTCCGAAATCTTTGAAAATTTGCATATCGTCGCTCATAGTCATCAAAGCAACTACGGCAGTCACAATTTGCATAATGTGATTTATTGATTGGTCGATTTTCTGCAAAATTCTGCATGGAATTGTGGTTATTTCTCTGACGGTCGATGTTCTGGTGTCTTACTGTGACCCAGTTTCTCTGTTGGAACGATCGACTTGCCTCAAAATTTTCAGTTGGTGCCATTGATTGATGTTGGTTTTGCTGAATGTTGTGACGTGTATGTGTTTTCGGCTGATTTTGATGATGAAATAGTTGTTTTTGACGTGTGGCATCATTTGTTGGAGCGGTTGGTGGATGATTGTCGTGTTTATTTTGACTATTCGATGTGTTTGGGTCTGTTTGTGGCTGACGAGATGATGATGGACCCGGATTGACGTTGATATTAATTTTGTTTTGCTCTTTGTTTGCTTTCTTCTTCTTCTTATTTCGACGCGATCGTTGGTTTCTAAGTCTTTTCTTTTCTTTTTCACGTTCATCATTCGTTCTTACCTGAACACTTGCACCAATAGTTGTTGAATTATCGATCGTTGTGTTGACTGAGATGATGTCGTTTGATTCTTTTACAAAAAGAGACATTTCTATTTCATTTTTGAAAATATTGTTGATTGAGCCGATCACTTTGTCACCAACTTTTTTGATCATTTTTTCGACTTCATTTTTGTTAAATAAATGCTCAGTTGCATCATGATAATTGCCATCGTCAGTATTTGCATCATCTTTTTTCGTTTTGACTTTGAACAAATGCATGCATTTTGAACAACACACTGGTAACGGCGATATTCCATTGAAAATGTCATTGAACTCATCTTCTTTGTATACGTCGCTTGTAAATGTGAAATTGTTGCTATTTGGCATTATTGTACGTTTAATTAATCCAAATTGCATCAATAGTCTTTCCATTTGTTTATTTGTTTTGATTAAACACTCGATGTAAATGTTGCTTGCACAGAAGATGCATTTGAAATGCAAAGCATTATATTTGGCACCGGTACACTTGTTTTCGGTGCAGCAATGGTATGTTTTTTCTTCTTGTTGTTGTTTTTCCATTGTGTTGCTGTCACTGTGATTCTCAATGCAATGTTTCTTTTTTTTTATTTTTCTATCAAATCGACTAAATATGACTGAACTTCACTTTTCAACTATAGCAAATAAGTTTGTTTTGCTATTGTACAAATAATTTTATTTTTTAAGGAACTAAAAATATTTTTAAAAATGAAAATAGTCTAAATAAACGATGAGCGATAGAAAAAAACAATGCGATGTTGACCAGTATTGCGACACAGTCTAAAATTGACCAGTATTGCGTCTTCTAAATCAATTAAAGTAGTATCACTGTTTGGTATTTTTTTCGTATAATAATCATTGAATGTAGTAAGCATGTAATTAATTGGTTCATACTTCGTGTAATCGCTTCTTCTAATCGGTATGACTTGGTAAACCACATCGGTTGTTTCCTGTTGATTTTTGTCTTTAACTGTACATGTGTTTCAATTGTTGACTTAATAATTGTATAAAAATTATCTAGTCTCAATTGTAATGAACTTGTCAAAAACACTATGCCAATCTATATCAAGAAGCGACTCATTCATTCGCTTATAGTCTGCATATGTATATCAAAAAGCGGCGTTGCACGGGTATTATGCGCTGAATCATAATAATTTAAACTGTATGATATATGTCTCGACTTCATATCTCCATTAATAATTTTGAATATAAAAGACACCTGCGCTATCTCGCGTCTCTCCTCAAGCGTAATCATTTGTAGAAACAGGAGTCTATGCTCATATTTAGGAAGTACAAAACCGTCCCAGTTCATTCTCCTTAGCGCATTAAGTAAAAATTGTTTTTGTATTGATTCTATTCTTTTGCACATATTGTCGTAGTGTGGATTTCATATTCCCGATCCAAATTCGATAATTGGTAATGCAAATGTAAAATAAGGCGTTTAATTGTCCATGGGTCGACGGAATCCTTGCCGTGGAACTTTAACTAAGCCAATCTTGACCTGGCTTTAGCTGTAACATGCTCAATACGTGACTTGAAATTCATTTGCAATCAAGCTACACTCCCAAGTCCCTTATTACAAAGACTCTTTTAATTTTTACGCCGCCTATGAAATGATCTTTGTTTCGTTGACATTTAATTTTAATAAAATTGCAAAGCACGACGATAATGACAGCTCGGCAACGCTCTATTAGAGATTAGTACCGCTGGCAACCGCAGAACTATATAGAATCATATGGAGTCATTTGGTAATTTTTGCTTTGATAAATTGGAAGAATTTGAAAAATTGTAAAATTGAGCTAGGGGAGCGACGTGAAACGTATGATTAAAAACTTGACATCAGAGGCCAGTCCCTCATAACTAAAAATGGTACAAATTCGCAATAGATGGCGCTTATGAATCGAGAAACACGCTTACATTTTATCAGAAGAAAAATGAAAAATATTGAAATATTTTCAAAAGTTTTAATTTAGTGATTTTAATTTAAATATAGTGACTTCTAGTGCTTCTCTGACAAGCACCGTTGCTTGTGTATCTTGTCGACAGTCACCGTTGCTTGTGTATAATGAAATATCATATATGATAAAATAAATTGAGTGCTTAAAATATTTTATAAAATTATAATTATAACTATTTTCTTCTTTAAAATTTCTTTGCATTTTGAAAATAAACCAATACAACATTTCGAAACAACAAATATCACATTTGATATTTTCTATAGTACTTTAAAATTATAATCACATCTTTTAACTTGAGTTAAATTGAAATCTTTAAATTAACTACCTTAAAAATATTTAATTTTTCATTTTTCTCCTAATAAAATAAGCGCCATATATTGCGAATTTGTACCATTTTTAGTTATGAGGGACTGGCGCTGATGTCAAGTTTTTTCACGTCGCCCCCATGCATAAGCTGGAAGTGAATCACAATCTTTGCAGAATTTTTATAAAACATTCGATCATCATTACACCAAATAGTACTGGTTTTAAACTCGAAACCCATTTTGAAAGCACCAAGGATAAAATTGAAGTGTTGAATAAATCAGGCATCTATGCAACTCTTTGTCAAAATTGTGGTAAAGTTTACGTCGATAAGTGTTGTAGAGCGGTTTGTAAGCGATGTTATGAACATTATACCTATTGAATATTTCGAGAAGAGAGTATGTCGACAATATCTACAAAAGAATAGAATCAATACATATACAATTTTTACTTTTTGCGCTAAGCAGAATGAACTGGAACAGTTACAGGCTACCGAAATATAAACATAGACAGAGACGCAAGATAGCACAAGTGTCTTTTATCTTCAAAATTATTCATGAAGTCGAGTCAAATATCAAACAGTTTAAATTATTATGATTCAGCGCATAATACAATTTATTAATTGTAAATATCATATATAAATATAAAAATTGTTACAACTCTCAACGACTCTCAAAATTGCTTGATGAAAAATGTTTAGATTACCAAACAATATCAAATTATATTTATTTAAGTTAATTTGAATAAACCATCAAGGCGAAGGAACGCTATTCGGTGCAGTTATTATTATTATTATTATTTAATTCATTTTAAATAAACCATTGAGGCGAAGGAACGCTGTTCGGTGCAGTTATTATTATTATTTAATTTTTTTTATTTAAGTGAAATCTACGCTGCTGCAAGTCGTTACGAAGAACAATAATTTTATGATTTACTTTCCCTTAAAAGGCTAAACGCTTTTTAGATCCATCAACAATCTTTCATACTGATATTGATGAAGCTATGCAAAGAATTACACATACTATGCAATCACTTAAATATTTTCGCTCTTTGTTTGACAAATATAAAGAGAAACTGGACACATATTTTATACCAAACCAAAGATCGGTAAAAATTGATTTTCGAAGATGATACAATATGATATTAGAAAATTCTTTAATCATAAATTTTTCAATTAGGTTTTGTTTTGGACATTTCATCCTAATGCTGTTTTCGATCGTTTCAATGCATTTTTGGAACGATTAAACACAATACAATGGTTTTTTTCCACAGTCATTGAGTTTTTAAAACTAGAAAAGGGTATGTATTTAATTTTATAACTTGGACCTTGAATGATTTCATTTAAATATTTGTCGTCTGTTTGAACTTGTGATGACATCAAAAACAGTGGAAATTGGTGGACTAAAAGGCAGACAATTGAGCTCCAAAATAACAAATATTTACATGGATTTTTATCAACACTTTTCATCATTTGCATCCAAAACGTATGACGTACTAGATCCGGACGATCCAAAATTTATGCAAGATTTTTTTGAATTTGAAAAATTTATTCATGAATTGGACATAAAATTGGCGGGAATATTTTGTGCTGCTTTTAATGATTGTCATAGTCTAGAGAGTGCATTTAAATTAATCAACATTTTAGGAAGTGTTTTAGATCGACCAAAAATAAAGCATTCATTTGACGACAATTATAGAAATCTACTTAAAATGTTAGACGATGAACTTCGGTGTTGTGAGAAAATATTTGAATTTCAGATAAAATATTTCGAAATAAAAGGTCACTTGTTTGCTGATCGGCGATTTCCCAATATCATTTCAACTCTTAAATGGACCAAACAGCTTGGTATTTTTACCGCGTGTACACGCCCTATCAAACGAATGGTAATATATTAATTTTTATTTAAATAGGTATTCGAATATCAACACAAGTAAATCAATTTATGACACTTCAACATTCAGTTTCAAAGTCTAATAAAGCTAACGAGTTGTATCAGAAATATAATAATTTGATGCGTTTACTCGGTGAATTAGAAGATAAAATATTTGGCGAATGGGCAATTGAAGTGCCCAAAAATATAGATAACAATTTGGAAAAGTCACTAATCGGAGCAAAAACGTCAGAAAAAAAATTATTTTCAAATTTTGACAAACAATTGTTTGCCCTACTTTGTGAATTACGCCACTTGAAGGTTATGTGCAACGAAAATATTCCAAATGTAGGATTAAATTTTGCTGAGAAAAATGATATGTATCGGGAATTCACATTGAATTTAGAGAAAACCATCGAATGGTATAACGATGTAATTATTATTGTAATGTAGATTTATAACTTGAAGATAAATTAATCGATTTTATATTTAGATCATAGGAAAAAGTACACCGGTAGAATTGAATCTTATCAAATTTGAAATTGAAGAAATCGACACTGCAATAACGTTGGGACTGAACGATTTGTGCTGGAATTCAGAAAGTAAGAATTTAAAACAAAGTACAAAAAATGTTAAAAATTATCCGTCTGAATTTTCTCATTGAAGACATAATGCTGTATTTAAAAAATATCAGAGATCCAATAGAAAAAATTCAATTACGTATGCAGAAAACACAATTTAACCTTAGCAAAATTAACATAATAACTTCTACATGGATCAAACAACCGTTGTTTGAGCGAAAAGATGGAAAGAAGAATACAGTTTTATGCATAAATGAACGGTCTATTCGCGTCGCAAAAAGATATTCCGAAATTGAATTTGCGTCAAATACAGTACATAGGTAATTAATTCACTTGTATTTTAATATTAAAACAATAACAATATAACACATGGGCCAATAAGTTCGTAGAATGACACATGGATGGCGCCACTAGAACAAAATACTTTTACATATTACATATCTTTTAATGAAAATCAGTTTTCACGAGAAAACTGAATCTGTAATAATTTTGTGATAAAATGTCTGAACAAAAAGAACTGCTCATTTTTTGAGGCTAGGAACGAAAACGAATCAATCCAATTTTTGATACCTTCAATTGAAGTGAAGCGTATTCCAGACAAGGCATTCTGCATCGATCGAAACAAGTGATAGTCAGAAGGGGCAATGTCTGGGCTATACAGCGGGTGGAGCAAAACTTCCCATCCACTATTTTCCAAATAGTTTTTAACCGGCTGAGCAATGTGAGGCCGAGCGTTGTCATGATGGAAAATTATGGACTCATGTCTGGTCGCATATTCTGGCCGTTTTTCGTTCAATGCTCTCTTTAAACGGATCAATTGTGTTCGGTACAGGCCTCCCGTGATCGTTTCACCCGGTTTTAATAGCTCATAATAGAGGACACCCTTCTGATCCCACTAAATACAGAGCATTACCTTGGGACAATGAATATCTTGCTTTGGCGTTGATTTGGCTCGTTTTCCGCGCTTCACATACGATTTCTTGCGCTTCGGGTTGTCGTAATGAATCCATTTTTCATCACCGGTAACAAGTCGATGCAAAAACGACTTCTTTTTGTGGCGCTCAAGCAGCATTTCGGACATGCACAATCGTCTTTCAACGTCTCTTGGTTTCAATTCATGTACCCAATTTCCTTGCTTTTGAATGAATCCAAGAGCCTTTGGGCGATCGGAAATGGCTTTTTGACTTACTCCCAACGATTTCGCAAGTTCTTCTTGCGTTTGACCAGAATCTTCATCGAGTAATGCCTCCAATTCTTCATCTTCAAACTTTTTTGGCTGGCGAGGACGTTCTTTGTCCTCCATGTCAAAATCACCACTTTCCTGTGTCCTTGCTCGAGTCCGACCGAAGCCCGACCCGAAGTTTATTTTTTTTTACCGAAGCCCGTGATTTTATTATATACATTATTTTTTTCTATTTCGTGTCTATTTTTTACCGAAGCCCGTGATCTATGTGTCATCCTACGAACTTATTGACCCATGTGTTAAATATGCACTAAATATGTTTATTTTCTTATTTATATTTTTAATGACAGCTTGTTAAAGGAAAATCAAGACTATTTTGGAATGAACGATTCAAATGTTTCATGGCAAACATATGTTTCATTTGTTAATGATATTGTCTATGAGAATATTTTATCAACGATTGGCATTTCACTGGGATACATCGTCGAACAAATGTATCCTTCAAATAATTTGGCCCCTCTGTTTGAATCCCAATTGGAATTGCTAGACCCTTCATTGGTTTTTGTACCCTCGTTAGACCCAAATGATAAAGATGGGTTTAACAATTTACTGATTTTACTTATCGATGACATAATGAAAATGTCTTCAATTTTTAAGTGTCTCAAATCAAACGAGAAAAGCTATATGACAGCAATACTAAAAAACAGCGATATTATTGATATGAAATATGAAATATTGGAAAGTGTTGAAAAAGTTGTTGAAGAGGCAACTGAATTTTGCAATGGGTTCGAAAGATATTCCTATTTGTGGCTGGATGATCGTGACAAATGTATGGAAATGTTCTTGGAGTATGGTCGTTTTCTTGAAAGCGATGAGCTTGACTTTATTGTTATGAGAGATTCAAATGCACCGCAACCATGTCAACCATCCATCGAGGCGTTTCGTGAACAAATCGAAAACTACGAATCGCTTTATGCTGAAATTGAGAAAATTCACCCATTTCAAGTTTTCAATACATGGTTTCAGGTAAAGCAAAAAAGTGTATTAAGAAGTGTGAATAAGTTCATTCATTTGGAATTATAAATTATTTTTATTCAAGTTTTCGTTAGAAAATGTGCTGGGTGGTGGCGAATTTTGAAAACACTAAGCTCATTACAATTAGAACTGCTTAACGCCGACTTCAATGCCGACACATGCATCAATAAATCGTTCCGCTATCATTTTAAATAATAATACTGCATTTTAAACCTCTAGTGCCTTTAGGCAGGGTGCATAAATTATTGTCCAAAATATATGATTAAAACCAAATGATTCTATTTATGAATTAAAATATAGTCAAGCCCTGCTGACAAGCTTTCATTTTTCGGTAATTTGACAAGTGAAAATAAAGCGGTTGTTTAATTATAAACACAGATGTACGCGAAAACAGAAATTTGACAAAAAAAATTATCTCTCTTCGTTTATAGCAATTTTATAGCAGTTTAAATAATGGATTCGATTGTTCTCCAATTTTGTCAATAGCATTTTTTGAGTAAACTATGCATTTTTCTGTTTATTTACACTGTATTTACAACAACAACACACTTTTTTCAACAGTGTTCTCCTTCTTTGATTTATTTTTCTTTTTTTTTTACTTCAATTTTTCATAATCAATCGTATTTCGATGAATCGATCTCTGTGTTTTTTTTTTTTTTTTTATTAACCTCTTATATTTTTAATATTGAAAATCCTTTTTTTTATCAAGAGCGGTGAAAAAAACAATGTAGCTTTGACAGCTGTCAACTCTCTCTTCAAATTTCTTGCTAACAAATTTTGCGTACGACGTACAACGTACGACGTACAGATTAACATAAACCATGCTCAAAATGGCCTGATTTGGGTTCTCTGACCTCGCAAACGTCCAGAAAACATGTTTCTGAAGTTTTCAAAATTTTGACCGATTACAATACTTTTCACCTTACACTATGTGTGCGGAAAAGTAATAATACTCAATCAAGAGAAAAAGTGAAAATAAAAGTCAATCATAAAATGAGTGAAAATAAAAGGCAAACACAATTTATGATCGATTTTTATTTTCACATTTTTCCTTGATTGAGTATTATTTTCATAGCACTTCATGATTGAGATTTTTTTTAAGTTTCTACCATTATCAAATTTTATTCTAAGCGGTTCATATGGAAGAATATCCCGGGTTAGCAAATTCAAACTTTTGTTTTTCGGGTTTCTTAATTAATAATTCCAACCACCCAGCAAAGTTTCTAGCGAAAATTCGAAAATAAATATGATTCAATTGATAATTCCTTATTGAATAGTGTTGATATTTTTTACTAAAATAATTTATTCCGTTCTTTAGGTTGATGTGCGTCCATTTCGTCAGTCTTTATTGAATATTGTTCGTAAATGGGGTAACATGTTCAAAAATCATTTGGTGAATCGTGTGACTAGCAGTTTAATTGATTTAGCCAATTTTATAAGACAAGGTAAATAACCTTTAAATAATTGTGTCCGTAAGAATAATAATAATAATAATTATTAAATAAAACCTCTATCGAGGTGAAGAACGAATGACGAAACCAAAATTTGAAACACAAAATTTCTGATATCAATTTTTTGACGAAAATAGTTGGTAGATAATTGCTGATAATTGTTGGCGGTGTGATAATTATAATAATAATAACTGCACCGAACAACGTTCCTTCGCCTTGGTGGTTTATTGAAAATAATTTAATTAAATATA
>NW_022197562.1:0-4065 GCF_009176525.2 Contarinia nasturtii
ATATGATTTTTTATTGTTCCATGACAAAATATAAAGATTACGCTATTTCTGATTACACAGCCATTTATCAATAAAAGACGTAGAAGCTCATTTTTTTTTTAAATATGTTTGTAACGCTTATAATTTTATTGCAATTGATAGAAATTCCGTAATTGTTTTGTAACTAATCTCAACGTATTCGAAGAAAAATAAAAATATTTAAAAAAATATATCATACGATTTTCTTCTAATCACCTTTCCCCCCATTTTGAACGTGTAAATTTAGCTTTGGATCGGAATCCATCATAAAATACTATGGCTCTGTTCTAGATCAAATTTTTTGATATAAAACTCTTTTTTTATTTGTTGATTATACGAAAGATCTGCCTTGATTTAAATGTTTTTTTTTTAATTTACTTTTATGTATGCTAAAAAATAATCCGAAAGATTACAAACCTTTATTAGCCTTTCGCAGTCAATAAATTACTAATCCAGCTATTCCACTAATCCAAAAACACAAATGTCAAATCGAAACTATTTTTCCTATTCCGCACTATTCCACTAATCCATCAATAAACGTCAAAAGGATTTGAAGTTAAACAATTTTTGTGTTTTTGTGACGATGTTTGAAAATGAACTGAATTTCAGTAAACTCAGAGAGTAGTTACGCACTCTATTTTACTCTATTTTTGGTGTTAGTTTCATCGAAGTAAATGCATCACAGTGAAAAAGAGAAACATGTGCAGTACATATGTACGTTGCAGCATGCATGCAACGAGTTATGTTTCAACAACTGATACACACAACTGACACATAAAATACAAAATAAAGAAATACAACAAAAAAACAATCAACAATTGATAAAAATTACATCCATTACAGAATAAAAACCGAAGTTCAAACAATCCATCTCATTTTCAACAAAAATCTTATTCTTTTTTTTTTTAATTTTTGAAACAAAATCATGAATCGACCACAAAAATAAACAGTTTCTTGTATTAGAAAAGAAGGGAAAAGATTAGTAGACACATGAAGAAATGAAAAGAATAATATAGGAAAATATTTTTAGCAAAAAAAAAAAACAAAACATCTCTCAACACTTGTTAGAACACTTTATTTTTCTGTAATCGTGGACTCGATTCACTGTATTCATTCTTTTCGTTTTACATTCGAACTATTCGATTCATCCATTTAACAGATTTTATATTCATACACACAAACACACACCCACAAAAAATCATTACAAACAAATATCTTAACTCGTAAGAATCTAATTTAAAAAAAAAAACAAAGTAATTAATAAAATAAATGATAAAAAAAAATGGAAAAGAGGAAAGTTTAAAAAAGTAAAATAAGTAAAGTAATAAATCAATTTGAATGAAAACAAACAACATACATACACATACATACACATACATATACATATACAAGCAGAAGAAAATGCGAGGTGGAAAAGAAAATCAAGAGCAAAACACAGTTTTTTCCGTTAAAATTAAGCGTATTTAGTGGATTTTAGATCCATAGATTTTTATCTCTTCGATCAAAATTGTCGTGTTTCGAATCTATTTCAAATCGATAAAGAGCACATGGAAATGTTCGAGTTTCAATCATAAATTCGTTTCCATTGTTTGTGTTTCAAAACAATATCATTCATTCAATTGCACTTTTCACGTGAGATCATCAAAAAAGAAAAATCAATGTGCATCATTTTTCATGTGTGTTAAGCATAATGATTTGTTGTGTGGTGTTTAAAATAAATAAATGCGCGTTCGTTTGCTGACATTCAGTAATCACTCGAAATAGAACATATCTTACGATTTATTTTGTTTTTTAATCGCATTAAAAGAGCTTTGTGTTCAAACTCTTGCCGATTTCCAATCCATCTTCAAATCCATCGATTTATTTACAAAGTTCGATTTTCATTTTGTTTTCATTTCGAATTTTGTTTATTAATTTATTCGATTTTATTTTTTGTGCTATTTTACTGTTTTGTTCATATACTTCGATGTATATTATCTTTATATAAAGCAATGGGAGGAAATGACAGCAAATTTTAAAATTGGCGCGCTGTTTAGTTTCGATTTGAGTTGTAAAATTACATTGACGTCCCCTTTGAAATTCGATGCGCCACCGTCGGCTCAAGGAGACTTGAAGTCTTCACATCCGCTCATTGATATAAAGATACAAAAACGAAAACAAACAAATATGACAAAAATGCTGCTTGAGCTCTTGTTTTGAACGATTGAAATGTGCGCATCTCAATATTTGATCACTTGTTGGATTCTATTTATTTACGCTAAGACAAAGTGTGAGAAACAGAAAAACGATATGTGGCGTTTCAATTTTTTCCACAGTCGCACATGTTAAAAGTATAATTGCCACAATCTCTAAATAAATAAATAGAAACTTAGATCAAATATTCACGTGCCCTGTACTTACTTACGTATACGAACTTTATTTAATTAAAGAAGAAAAAAAATTAAAAGATTAAACAAATACAGTAACGATGAAGAAGAAGATGATGAAGAAAAAAGAAAAATAAAACCGTAAAACATCGGTTTGTCTGGGATTTTTCTTTGTGTCTTTCTGTAATTCAAATGAAATTCTGTCAAATCGGAACCACGAAAAAACTACCGTCTTATCTTTGCGTGTTGAAAGGAGAGGTGAGTCTGTGAGTACTGCAATTCCAGTTGAAGTCGTTCATTCTCTATTTGGATTGGTTTATTGTATTCCATTTGAACACAAAGCTCTATTTTTTGCTCTACTAGCAGTAGCAAACGATTAAAAATAAATGTTGCAATTGTTTGACACTGCACGCGATTCCCCAATGGAAACGAACTGATTTTCCACATTGTTCTCATTCTCATCAACCATTTTTCTGCTATGTGTGCAGACATTTCGCATGTTTTCCTCTCTCGCTCGCTCTATTTTTCGTTGGAAGTGTTGTAAACTGATTCTTAATCGAGAAAAAAAGAGTCGAATCGAAATGACATGCAATCGTGCGTGATTTTCGCACGAAGAAGAAGACGTCAAAAATTGTATGACAGTACACTTTTTATTTTGGCGCAATTTTTTTATGTTCAATTTTAAAAGAGTGTGAGTATTTTGATCATTTCATGTTGTGACCACCTGTTATATCTCCAACCAAAATAGTGCATACGAACTACTTTTCTTTATTCATCCGAACCAAAATCACCTTCCTCAACACATATTCACACATTTTAATCTATCATTTGATTTTCGGATTGTATTTGTTGTTGAACATTTCAATAGTCGACAAGATTTGATCAATCTTCATTGTTCATTGTCGAAATATAATCTATTATGTAATTAAAGGATTAACAACATTTGAGTGAAATTTGTCGATGCGCCGGGAATTCTATTTTTGGTAAAATGAGTTGCAAATATTATATGCTATGGAAACAATTGAAACAGTTTGTATAATGTGTAAACATTCATACGTTTTCATCAATCGAATAATCGATTCGTATGCATAAAATAATGAGAGAATTTTTTTTAATTTCAAACTGATTGCCCATAATCAAGTTGGAAAGTGCAAAATAATGTTGGAAAATTCAATGGATTCGTGGTTTTTTCTCTGTCCCTATCATTTGGAAAATCAATTTGAAATATTGAAATCCACTGGATTGACAATGTAAAATATAATATGAAAGCATTTCACTGAAAATCATGATTGACAAATCAAATGGATTGGTGAATTACGTTCCGTGCGACTGAATAAATCGATCGATACAGTCATTAATACAATAGGAAAAATGATGGGGGTTGGATCAAATAGGCGACTGCCTCTATCTAGAACAATGCACTTGTCGATCCAATAGTCCACAGCATTTGAAGTGGGCAAGCAGCAATAAAAAAAAACTGGTACCATATAATATAACTAAATATCAATAAAGCGAATGAACGCAACAAAAGAAATTTCACAGTTGAAATTCGTGATAAATAACAATTCTTGATAAATCGGTTTCCAGTCGCTGGCATAGAATGTTTCACATAGGCATCTGGCATAGAATGTTTTCGTGTGAAAAACGAAAGCCAATAATTTAATAAAACCAATTTGAATGA
>NW_022197563.1:0-3908 GCF_009176525.2 Contarinia nasturtii
AGAGATTGAGAATGTATGGAGCCTATAGGTAATTTTTCACGAGGAATCCGAATATGTAATTAATTTTGGGGTTAGATGGGGTATGGACCCAATTTCGGGGTATTTTTCGAAATTTTCGTAAATTTTGTAGGGGGACCCCCCTTGGGGGTGATGGGAGAGGATGGGCAATGGTCTAAATGAAATGTGCGGATAAAATTAGCTATAGTTGGCCATACATTTGAGTGCGAAATTCCGCACCCAAAAAGTGAAAAGTCGACTTTTTATCATTTTACCCTAATGGGGGGGGCTCTGAATTATTGGGCGACTTGGGGTGAATGGGCTCGAGACGAATATCATTTCTAGGGTATTTTGGCATGCTGATTCCGAATTTCGAGGTTTCAGGCTGAAAAAATCATACCTTGATGGGTTATGACCCCCCGACCCCCCTGGGGGGTGGGGAGACTTGGAGGGCAGGGGTCCTAAAAAATTTCTCTCATCATTCTGAACAACTTTGTAGTACATTATTTTTTGATCCGATGAATTTTTGACATGGTGGGGTACTCCCCTGCCCCCCCTATTTCGATTGGGCCCCCCTTATTTTCACAAACTTATTTTTTCGGCACATTACATCGATCTATATAGGTGAAATTGATAACTTTTTGTGACACTTTGGGTACTTTACTGGTCAGATATATATCTGAGCTTTTGTAAATATCGGCAAGACCCTCACCAAATTGCTTCTTTTGCAGAAATACATTTTTTAAATGTCCAAAAAGAATTACTGGGGTCTGGTAAGGAACACCCATGCATCCAATATGAATATTTGATTGCATGTATAAAAATGAAGTCACAATAAAAGTGACTGATAGCGATAGAAAATCAAGAGAGCAGACATTCTATTTAATAACTTGTTAACTCGAAGTTTGTTTATAACTAAATGACTTTCATTCAATTGCGCCGTATTTATTTCGTTCGTTGAGAGTGTGCGCTCTATACGTGACGATACTTGAGTCAAAAAATGAGTAATTCCCCCCTGTGATTTGGATAAGAAATTTTTTTTCACGAAAATTATTCGAATTTGCTAGGGTTTTTGATTCTAAAAGTGAAGACCTTTTTTTTAAGCTCATCAATGTAGAAAATTGAGGAGAATTCTTTCAATTTCCTAGGTTTTCTGGTTCCGAGTGAATTTTTTCCGATTTGCTAGGGTTTTTCGCGGAGAAAATTCCTTTCGATTTGCTAGGGATTTTCGCCTCAAAAAGTGACTTCCAAAAAAAAACGAAAATTTGTCTGATTTGCTAGAGAAATTTTTGATTTCAAAAAACCACCTCCCCCTGAAAAATTTTCCTCGCACATTACTGTTATAGAGATATTAGTTCTACTAAATAAATACGTCATTATTATAACGCGATAATTTGAGTATAAATCTCCCACTGAAAATATAGCTAATATACAAACATTTTACTCAATATTGTCTGAGCTCAAATCTATGTCATAAAACTTCAATGATAGAAATATTTAGATGTTTGCACTTTTAGGTATAAGAATTAGCGATTTTGATACAAAGATCATATTTTATTTATTTATTTAAATATAATTATAACTTTTACAATAATCAATCTCGGTGATCCTTTGTTTAATAACAACGTAATGAAAATAATAGATTTAAAAGATAATTTTATATCATAACTACCTTTATATTGCTAATTTATACGAATTTATATAATAAATGTCCGAATACCAAACTTAGCAAGCTTATCATGGAAATTACGAGACAATTGGAAGACTTTTGACAAGATTTCGATACGGTCGACTCGGATGGCACTCTGTAATAAAGTAACTCATTAAATTATTTCAAAATGGCATATGACGAGTTTTATATTTATTATCTACATTTCTTCTTTTTGTGAATGAGTGCTGGGCAAAAATGCTTCGATTTCTCTCCAGAATTTGGTACGCTCTTCAAAAATGCCATTTTCTTCCATTCCAAACATAGGTTTGCCATCAAAATTAAGATTACCAAAGCGATAGTATCTCAGCGGAAATTCTTTTGCTTCAATCCATTTTGGTAAATTACTTGACTCAGGAGTTGGATTACTGCGAGATGCAAAATTTAAACATTTTAAGTTGCTGTTCTCTTAATCGCTTCAACAGTTGAATCACTTACCCAGTACGAGCAAAGTCTACCCACATTTGTATAAGCGATTTGCGCATTTCGTCATCTTCTTTTGTTGGCAATGAATTCGAAAAGACTGTGTCCCTTTTCGGAAAGAAATATGGCTGGTCATCACCATGAGATACACCTTTAAAATTCATTCCATATCTTATCAATTTCGATTTAATTCTTTGATTATCAATTTACCATAAAATGTCTCCGGATCACCATTAAACACTTCAGAAAAACTGATAGATGCTTTATGAGTTAGCAGATATACATAGGTAGGTGCAGCATCTGTGTGTGAAAGTCTCATTCGTAAATAAGAGTCCATTGCGTCGAGAAACCATCCATCGCCGAATAACTACAAATTCACATAAATTTTCATAAGTTCATAAGGCATTTTTGATGAATTCAATGATGATTTACAGTCGTCAAATTCGTAAATTTATCCTTTGAAAAATTGTTTCCGAAATAAAAATCATCGATTTGTTTTGTTATCGAGTCTTGAATAGACGAATTATGGTGGTCGTAGTAGAGAGAAATGGATAGGGCACGTTTTAAATTAGTGGAAAACTCTTCAAATACTCCTGGGTAGTTCATGATGGCTAGAAACGTTTGAACATATAGAAAACTATATTAATTTGAATTCAGTGAATAGAAAACTTAGAAGCAAACTCACGCAATGATTTCATAAGACCCTCATCGTAGTTGACCCCAGTAATGAATGGTATTTTGGAGGAAGTTTCGGCTCTTTCTTCACGTGGATGTTTCGTTATGAATGCACCAGGCACGTCAGGCTCAATAACTGGTGAAAATACTACCACGGGATCAGTGTCGAATTCCTATATCAAAGAAAGTATTTAAAAAAAATCCAGACATCCAATAAACACTTTAAATTATGACAGTTACGAAGAAATCATAATATGATGATGAGATGCTGGCAGCGGGTACATTTCGTAAGCATTCAATAGTTTGTGTCCAATTATTTGGAGAGTAACAATTGAAATACTCTGCAAATTGTTTTGCTCGTTTTTTGGCAACTCCTTTGTGAGCTGGTTGTGCCCATGGTGCTAGATTTGTGCCTGACATCGCAATTGCTTTCGAATATAAACCTAAAATGTTGACCAAAATCAAAATTTCATTATTCTATAGGTGTTTCAGCCTTTGAAATTTTTTGAATACCCTCAGTTAATGGAGACATCATTAGATACGTAACACTTGCACTGCCAGCACTCGATCCGAATATGGTAACACTTGATGAGAAAAGTCATTCATTGAAAACGAAATAGATGCACTCGCCAGATTTGAAATCACAAAATAAAATATTACCTTTCTGGATCGCCACCAAATCGTTGAATATTCTGTTGAGTCCATTTAAGCACCATCGCTTGATCTTTAATACCAAAATTTCCTGGGCAATTGGCGTCCTCCGTACTGAGAAAGCCCAATGGACCCCCACGATAATTTGCCGTAACTAACACAATGTTGTGATCAAGGAAATAAGCAGGATCGTATTGCGACTTGATATTAGAGCCAGATACAAATCCACCCCCATAGTAATACACCAAAACAGCCAAATTCGAAGAATTTCCCTCAAACTAAAAAAACCATTACACTACCAAATGGTTTGAAATAATTCCTTGTGGTCTTACCGAGTGTGGCACATATACGCTCAAAAATAAACAATCTTCATTGCCTTCATCAATATAACTGTGTGAAAATGTATTTTTTTGAATGCATGCTGGACCATCTTTCACTGCTTTGTATTCATCAT
>NW_022197564.1:0-4134 GCF_009176525.2 Contarinia nasturtii
TACTTTATGGATTTTCACCAACCGCTTTTTTATTGGCTCAGAAAAGATAAAGTTGCCGTAACAGTACTGTAATATGAATATAAAAAAAACAATGCAAATGAACTGAAAACAATGGAATAAATAAAATTAATTCTAATATTTATATTATTTTAATCTTATTGTATAACAAAACAAGACACCGAAATAAAAAAATAATAAAATAAAAGATTTTTCGAGAAATTTTACTGCATTTTATTGTATTTTCTATACCCATATAGGAACAATTGCACTTTTTATGCACTGTCACACACTGCAGAAGATGTCAAAATTTTCATGCGTAACAAATGTTTAAATTATCAAGAATTTTATATTTTTTGTTGCGGAATGTCCATTTCCACAAAAGAACAATTGTGATTGACAATATAGCAAACATTGAAACTTTCCTGTCACACAGTGACTTTACTGGATAAATGGCATGTTGCAGCTACTCAATTAAAGTATAAAAAGCCAGCACCGATTCTTGGTGCTTAGTCAGTGTAATTTTGTGTCTATTGCTGGTAAATGGTAAATTGGTAAAAATGAATTCGGTGCTTTGGTATTTAGCTGTTATATTAGTTTGTGTCGGTGGCTATAAAATTAGAAGTGTTTCAAATGTTAATGATAATTATTCCTTTTTGATTGCAAATCAATCAACATACGATGCATCACCAAGCGATTTTGAGGCCAATGATCAAAACGAGTACCAGAGAATGGGTACTTCAGGTACTTCGGAGGCATTGATTAAAAAATTCCATCCATTTGTTTATCCCAAACAATTCAACATAGTCGATAGGCTGCCTGTCAATGAAACAAATGAGAATTTGATGGAAATCCGAAATGTGGAAAGTAACCAACAGAATGGCGAGAGATTTGATGATAACTATGGACAGGATCATAAACTACCAATTGGCGATATGATTCCAATGTCATCGCATATATCGAAACATGGACATTTTCCATATTTTGATAGACCACCGCATCATAATCAATTTACATCTGGTGGTAATTGTCATCAATTGCTTGGACTATTGCAATGTACCGATCTACCACTACTTCTATTAGGTATTTTGGGATTTGTTGCATTCGTTCTGAATGCTGTTTTGGGTTTAGTTGATCGTCTGAATTTACCATTACTTACACCGGCAGCTGCAAATGGTATGGCAACAGCCGCCACCAACGAACCACTAACAAAGGCTTTATTTTCTCAACGGCAAAATTTTGACGATAAAATCGCTGAGAGTCATCACAGATTACTTATGGATTTCGAGCGAAAACTAAAAATGGCCATAGAAGCTTACGAACATAAAATTAATACCATTTAATGTGGATTATTCAAAATGCCTTGTGTTGCATCAAATGTTTAATTTTCAAAATATTTGTTTTATTTATGACAATTTGACATTAAATTTATTTTAAGAACAAAAAAACTATATAATTAAATATTTCAATCAAACGGTGGCTTGCTTTTGGGCCCGTTGGTTTTTTTTATTTGCTGTTGTTGTTGTAATTTTTGAATTTTTAATTTATTTGCTTTCAATAATCTAGATTTTTATAGCTACAAAATGGAAACATATGTAAAATTGCCAAGTGTTCCAATGTATAACATGAAAATTATGTGGGAAGTACGGCACTTTTACGGAAAGGACACAGATTAAATAAATCCGAAAACAGAACAATTGAAATAGACAGATCATTTTTAAAGGGGTATTGCCAAAATGTGATGCCTCAGAGGAGGGTAATTCCCCCCCTCCACCCCCTGTCTGCCCAGCTATGGGGTGGGGGAGTTTGAGGGCAACTGACCCAAAAAATTTATCTCATCATTCTGAACAACTTTGTAGAACATAATTTTTTGATCCGATGATAAAATCGACATCAACAGAAAAAAAATTAGAAAAAAAAGAAGAAAACGACCATTTTTGTCAGTTTTTGTATGGAAATCGTAAAAAAACGTTATTATATGGCAAAATAAATGTCAAAAATGGATTCCTCGACCCCAAAAACCCCCGCATACACATTTGGCTAGAGAAAAATAATGTTTTTTTGTCTTTTTCAAATAACATCTAAGTCGATTTTTGAATATTTTGGAAAATATCTATCTAGAAAAAAGCGGAGGCTCGAAATTAATTTTATACATATGGTTTCTTGGGCAAAAATTCTTAAAATGATCCAAAAAACACCGTGAGGGGGTACGCTACATCGACTTTTTCGGCCCCCTACAAATTGACCCACCCTAATACACATATACGCTTTCTTCATTCTTTCATTCCATTGTTATACGTATCTCACTGGTCAACAGATCTATGTAGCCATGTTACTGTTGTTCTTTTTTTTCTCTTTTTCGATTCAATTCATTGTAACTAAATTGAGTTCAACTATGGAATACAAGATGGCACAGATGAGGGGAATTCGCATTTTGTCTCTTCATAGCGCTCACCGCTTGGTTCCGCCACCCAAAATATTCAATACAAAATTCATTGGCACAGATCGAGAGAGAGAGAGAGAGAGAGAGAGAGAGATAGACAGATCGGTTACAATTCACAAATTAACGGCGCAATGAGGGAAGAGAACAACGTGAAAAACTTCCTGAATTTATGTACGCAATTTCACAATACGTTTTAATGAAACAAAAACAAAATCTTGATTATTTTTTGCACAGAGGCGACTTTTCAAAGGTATAGAAGGTTTAACAAATCAGTAAATGATATCAGTTTGAAAAATGAATCTACTAATAGTATTTAATTTCGTTTATGTAACCAACATATTCCGAAGAGTAATTAATTGTAAAAAATGGTTGAAATCTTCATTTTTGGACGTTCTAGTATATTAATGAAATAATTTTTTTAGTATTATTTCTTCTTCTGTCACTCTTCTGTTCACCGTGATTTAAAAAAAAATTCTTTGTATTCTAGATCTTCTGATGAAATTGTGGGAGACAGAGTTAGCAAAATCTTCCGTGACCAGAACGAATAACGATGGATTTGAAAAATAAACTTAAGAGATTCTAGGACGAATGTATTGAAGATCGCTTACCCAATAAGTTTGACAACAGATCCCCCTCTATAACGTATAATAGCTGCATGTGCATTTTAATAATGAGACATCCCGTTCGAACAATCAGCGCCTTTTGAAAGGAGCCCGTGCCTTTTCTGCGCCTTTTAATGAAATGACGAGAAAAAGAATAAACAACACGTCGTATGATTCGTATATAAACAGCTTGTACGAAAAACAGCATAGTAGGCGCAGATTCATTAGATTTTTGGTATTTCTTGTTCCTCTTTGTGCGGATCTTCGCCGCACAATGAAGATTCAAACGAAGAAGAAGTATGGTCTTAGCATTTTAGCATACATAAAATCGAATGAACTACTATGCTGTTTTTCGTAGACGCTGCTTATATACGAGTCATACGATGTGTCGTTTATTCTTTTTCTCGTCATTTCATTAAAAGGCGTAGAAATGGTGCGTGCGCCTTTCAAAAGGCGCCAATTGTTCGAACGGGATGCTATACGTGATCTGAAGCATGTTGAAGAACAAAAAGTAAGAATCGAAAGATACGCTCCTGATTTGCAGCAGATATTCGAAGCACCCAAATGTTGGGTGGAATTAAAGCAAACAGTCGGATGTGCATCTATAATCATACTTGACAATGGAAAGGAACATTGTAAAACCTACCATATTAACTCAAATTCTGCATACACACCGCAAATAATTGACACCCCATTGATGGGTGAACATATCTCAGTAGTTTGAGACTTTAAACCAAGTGTATTTTTTTTGAAAAACAGCACTGATTTGACAACAAACGAGTACATACGAAAATGAAACGTAGTCATATATTCGATTGAATTGAAGAATAAAAAATATAATTAAAAGCAGAAAACTTTTATTGAATGAATTTTTTCCATTGAATCCTCCTCCGATTCTTCCATTCTCAAGCAACTAATTTACAATATGCTTGAAATTCTATGATTGCTTCGAAAAAAAAATCTTCTGAGCCCAAAAATGAAACTCAAAGAATATATTTAACCGAAAGAAAAATTCCGGAAAATTATTGTAAAAAAAACTCTTCTAACCAGTAAAGGTATCGAAGTGTTAATAAAAGTTTTCAATTTCACCTA
>NW_022197565.1:0-3245 GCF_009176525.2 Contarinia nasturtii
CTTTTCGGTACTCTCTTTCTTAAATGCTTGCATAACAATGGACAACAGCCACACGAAAAGGGAAGAATACGATCATGATCGCGAACGGAAGCTCCCGTGCGCACGAATGAGAAAGACATATTGAACATCAACAGTGTCGACTTTAAATGCGACAAAACGAAATATTTTTATATTATTTATGATTTTCTGTCGATAAACTTGTTGATCTGAAGCGGTTTTGAACAAAAAAAAATAAAATAAAAATGAATATAATTAAAAAAAACACAAATAACGTTGATTTTTTCTTCTGCTTTCTCTCTCTCTCTATCTCTATCTATCTATCTTTCGTCTTTCCACCGAGCCCAAATTATGTATTTAATTTCCATGTGTATCTCTTGGTATACGAACTCAGACTGGCCATTCTCATCGGCCGTATGATTAGTTGCGTTGCATTTCTTTCGTTCTCTTGCCAGTCAATTTTGTGCAAAAAGAAGAACAACACAAAACAAATGGCGATTCGTGAATGGAGATGTCAGTTTTGGAATCACTTCTTTGATTATAGCCACAAAACAAAATCACAACACATACTGGCGTGTAACAAACACCATATAACAACAATATAATAATAATGTGTATTCCATTTCGTTCTTTGTAAGAAAATAGATGTGCCGCTTCTTTTCTTCGTGTCGTTTTTCTTGTAACAACATCCAAGGGGCTTACGACTAATTCGAGTCAGTGCTGACTCGTGAAAACCGCTACACGTGTCACTTCATACACAATGCACACAAATGTATGGCCGTAGAGCGAGTCAAGAGTCAACTCTATCTCTCTCTCTCTCTCTCTCTCTCTGTGCCTCACTGTTATTCTTGCTGTTCCTTCAATCAGAGTATTTTTTTTCCTTATCTCTGTATCATTTGGTTCGACATTACACAGTCGATTTTCCGATAACAAAAGACCAACAACAAAATGAAGAAAGAAAAAAAATGACAAAAGTCAACGAATTTGAATCGAAAAATGAAACAAGCAACGATTTTACAAAATGAGAATCGAATACATTGAAATGCCTTTTAAACTGATAGGTGACGAATCATAAATTATCGACAACATTTTGACTTCACTACCAAATATTCGCAAATGGGGATAAAATGACAACTAAAAAGAGCTCAGAAGAAGAAGAAAAATATAACAAACGAGCAAACCAATCTGTGCATACAAGGAATTCAATGAAAACGACCAGTGAGACAACTAAATTGGCGACACAACACAACACATACCGAGCATTGGCTTCAGTGGGATATCCTTGTTAGCCAAATCGATCATATAATCATGTTTTTCATTGTTTTTTCTTTTGCTCATTTGAGCCGTTGTAATCATTTTGTTCTTCGGTCTTTTTTGAAAACATTCTTCGATTTGCGACTCATTAACTTATATACAAAAAATTTCTTTAGGAAAAATTTGCCAAGTTCGAAAATTCAAATTTTATATGTATTTTAAACAAGTTAGATATCAGCATCAGTTGTCCCATCACCAAATCAATTGATCCCATTTTGTTGGTTTTGTTGGAATGAAAACGAATGATGACGGCAATCAATGTGATTTACAATTGATGCAACATGTTCGATGAGTATGGTAACATTATTTCCGTTTGAATTTCAAAACAGGTAGTTCAAGGTAGGAAATGTTTCGTACCTGTTTCGTTTTACTTCCTGAATATTAAATCTATAAAAAAAATCAAATTCTGTTATAAATTATTCGAACTCAGACGAACTCTTCATTGAAAAACTCATCACTTATACAACAATCTTATAGATGACATATTCCATTGTTTCAATTCCATGTTTATTGTTGCCCATTTATTGCCATGTTTCTTTTCAACCTCTCACACTAAGGAACAATTTTAAGGAATCTTTCGAAGGAACAAAAAAATCCCCTTTTCCTTTTTGTTTCTTTGTAAGTAAACCGAAAGGCGTTTCCAATGTTCAATTTAAAAAAAACACTTGTGGAAAGCGCCCAGATGTATACATATCTACATATTTTATATTTCAAATGTAGTTGATTTCAGTTAAAGCATAAGAAAATTAAAAAATTAAAGTTGTGACACATTGTACTGGCGCTTGTTTGCATATGATCGCTGTATTGGAATGAATTTAATTGAAATATCAACGTACAAAATCAAACGGGTCAACATGTTGCAATAACAAAAAAAATTCGTTGTGAAGATCGTCGACCAGAAAATCCAGAGTCCTCTCAATTTATGCAAAAGCGAATTATTATATTTATTGTGCTGCTATTTTAATAAAATCATTTTTATTCTTCCATTAAAATTGAATGGCAAACTTGATATGAATGGTCGAAACAAAACGAACAACGATGCACTTATCGTAAGGCTGATTGAAAATTAAATGAAAAACAGAACAATACAGAAATGTAATTGATAATATTTTGCAGTTCATTGTTCAGATTTCAGAAATTAAATACGAATGGATGTCAATGCTCAGTTGCATGAACTTTATATCACCAGGATTGACGTTCACATTAATTTTAGTATAAATATTTAATCAATGCAATCGTTAAAAAAATCGGTAATTTATTACGATTTAGGACAAGCATGTCATTTGTGATAACTCATCGAAATTCACGATCATTAGAACCATATGGATAGTTCGAACAAGTGACACATCATTTGCTTTTGCTTGTATTACTGTGGAACTGCCACAAAGAAATATGCATACCATGACTATGATCAATTGATTTCTATCGAGCAAAACTCCATTCTCCGATCTAATTTCAAGTTTGAGTAAAGTACTTCTGGAAGAAAAATGTGCGAAAACAAAACAAATACCGATTTATTAAATTTCTACTGTTTATGACCAACAGAAGCAACTAACGATATTTTTATCAAATCTAAGGAGCTATTTTAATCCACATAAAAAAAATGTAACGCATGAAAAAATGAATGGTCGAATCCATACAACAAGAAAAAAAGCAATTATCATTTTGGGATTATAACGGCCAATGTATTGTTATCATTAATCTGTGTAAATGAAATTCACATTTTCTTTCACTGTATAGAAAATAATATATTCTCGTTTAATAAGATGAAAATCGAATCAAAAGTGAACGACACAATCAAATAATTTTTTTGATTTATTTTTAAACGATACAAAAATTAAATTTATTCGTACAAGAAAAACATACACTGCCGCCCAATAGTTTCGGCACTTTTATCATTTCACACAAACGAACGAATTTTACCAAACACAATC
>NW_022197566.1:0-13160 GCF_009176525.2 Contarinia nasturtii
AATCCACACTACGACAATATGTGCAAAAGAATAGAGTCAATACAAAAGCAATTTTAATATATGCTCTGAGGAGAATGGCCTTGAGCGATTTTAGACTGCCAAAATACGAACATAGTAGACTACTATTTCTGCAAATGATTACTCTTGAGGAGAGACGCAAGATGGCGCAAGTGTCTTTTATTTTCAAAATTATTCACGGAGATTTAAAGTCAAAATATGTTTCAAACAGTATGAAATATTACGATCCAGCACATGATACCAGAGCAACACCACTATTTGATCTACCAATTAGGAGAGCTGATTACACAAAATATGAGCCTATAAATTATATGCTTAGAACATTCAACGAATTTTATACCAAAAAATTGCAAAACAGTGATTTAGAAGTAAATTTAAGTAAGACTGAGAATAGAAAATTATTTAAAGCAAAACAGATAAATACAAATTGTTTGTTATGGATTGTAGAGATTATCAAATAAAAAACCTCTATCGAGGTGAAGAACGAGTGACGAAACAAAAAATTTGAAACACAAAATTTCTGATATCAATTTTGTGACGAAAATAGTTGGTAGATATATTTTCTGTGAACTGTGATATAAACCTAATATACATTTGTATATTCAAAACGTTGCAGAAATTCTCTCATTTTTACTTTGAGTTCATACTGACGCAATGAAGCAACGTTCCGAATTTACAATTGAACCGCTTAGAATAAAAGTAGATAATGGTAGAAAGTTAAAAAAAATCTCAATCATAAAGTGTTATGAAAATAATACTCAATCAAGGAAAAAAGTGAAAATAAAAGTCGATCAAGAAAAAAATTGAAAATAAAAGTCAAACACAATTTATGATCGATTTTTATTTTCACTTTTTTTCTTGATTGAGTATTATTATAACTCAATTTAGGATTGAGATTTTTTTTCACCTTTTTCTTGATTGATTAGTGATTTTTCTAGTTGACCATTTAGTGGTGTTCGAGAATTGAGAAAAAAATGTCTTTTTTCTTTCACTTTTTGTGCACTGTAACGAGTCTCCGAGAGTTTTATAAACTCGCCTTGCAATAGCCAAATGACGCCTATTGAGTCAATCACGATTGGTATTCGCTTACTATTCAATAGGCATCACATAGCAAGTTTATATGAAACTCTCGGAGACTGGGTATAGAGCACTCAAACAGTGAAAAAAGTCCAGATCGTGATTTGGATGATAAAAAATGCGATTTTTTTCATTCTGATTTCACCAGGTGATACAGAAAATTGAGTAGTATTTGAGAATTGAAGAAAAAAAATTTAAGAATTTTTTTCATTTTTCGCGATTTTTCACCATCTACATGGGGGGCTTGTATGAAAAACACGGAAGACCGCTGAAATGGCAAACGCCAAATATATACGGACCTACAACAGTGCCATTTCAGCGGTCTTCCGTGTTTTTCATACAAGCCTCCCATGTAAATGGTGAAAAAATCGCGAAAAATGAAAAATAATATTAAATTTTTTTTCTTCGATCACAGCGGACGGCAGTTCGCGCGAGTGACGAACCACCTTAGTGTGTTGAAAAGTCGACTTGCTATATATACACGTAATTTCCAAATTCTAGCCTGGAAGGCCTTTAGCCGCGATTGGTGTATGGTTGGAAAGCCCTTGGGCTATAGATCAAGAAAAAATATAAAAATTCGAAAATCGGTCCACCTGTCTTCAAAATATGGTCCTTTCAAGAAAAGGGTCAAAATTCAGGTTTATGGCCATAGATGGCACTAAATGAGATCGTCGACCCCTGAAACATCGATATTCGAATTCTAGAGCTCAATACCTTTCCAACGACCCCCTAACCGTCAAAATCGATCAATCTTTTCGAAAAATTCCGCATTTTGAAAATTTCTTATGATTTTCCTATAAAAGTTATTTGGTATATCTGTCTGTGCGAAATTTTGCGTAGTTGTTTTTGATCTTTTTGAAACTTTCTGTGATTAAAGTATATAAAAAACTAAGACTTTTTTGTTCCGGCACTTTTCGATATGGCCGCCATGTTGGCCATGGCCGGCCTCTAAAAGTCACTTTTCGACTTTTTTCCCTATGGTCACCGAAGCGCCATGACTTGACACCCCCTTAGACATATGCATATCATTGGAAAGGTCTTGAAGTCAGCTATCGAATAGAGTCATTTGCGGTCCGAAAATTTCAATTTGGAGTGGCCAAATTGGCCAAAAACCAAAAAGTTACCGTTTGGCCGGACACATAATGGTCTATAGCTCGAAAACTAGCCCTTCATGGTCACTTGAAAATTTCACCCATTTTTAGGCCCAAGTCTAAGCTATAAAACGCCGCATAGCTTATATCCCTAAAAATTCTTGTCTTCACGATATGGCCTTTGATAGTGCGAATATGGCCAAAAATGGCCAAAAAGGACAAAAAATGTTACTTTTAACATTTGAAGTATTTTATGGGCCAAAATGTACTCCAATGACTCTGTAGATATGCTCTGTGACTAGCCAAACAAAATTGAATAAAATATCGACCATTTTGGATGGCTTTTCACCAAAAATCGTCCAAATGTACCAAAATTCGAATTTTCACAAAAATGTCTGAATGTATGAAATATGAAATCTTAACCACAAATAACTACATGTTTGATAGTTTCCTCGCATAAGATCGATAAAATACCGAATTTTATGTCCCCTCCCACCGGGCCAGAAGGTCAAAGCACGACGACAATGACAGCTGGGTAACGCAGCAGCTTCATTATGGTTGTCACTGTTTATGTTTGGTGACACAAATTTGTACCGTTTTTGATTTAGGCGATCGAAATTTGTGCCATTTTGTAGTTTTGCTGGCAACCGCACCATGGCGCTACGGTCAACGTTGCTTATCATCGTCGTGCGTTGCAGAAGGTGAATTATCGTCGGGAGAGGTGCATGCGGTTAGTCACAAATGAAATTAAAAGAAATGTACAAAACTGTTAGTATAAATGGCAAACTATGCAAAAGGTCATACAAAAATGGCCATTATTTCATGCGGTCGCTGTGGGACCTAGACTTGACATAACCAGGACAAATGCATATTCGTTCGAAAGGTCTTAAAGTAAGCTCTCAAGTGGTGTCAATCGCGACATAAAAATTTCATGTGGGGGTGGCCAAATTGGCAAAAAACCAAAAATTGACCGTTGACCGCACACATAACGGGCATTTTTTCGAAAAAGACTGCATATTTTCTCTTGAAAATTTCATCAATTTAAGCCTCAAGTCAAAGATAAAACAATATGCATACCACATACCGCTGAAAAATACCTCTGTTCCTCATTATGAACCATAATTTGTATAAATTTGGTCCAAAAATAACCTAAAAATCCATATTTTCATTGTATTTGAAAAATATTCAAATTCATGTGTCTTGAATCTTTAACTTGGAAAATAGCGCTTACAAAACTGTTGGACTTACATATGTAAGACGTATTGTTTGTAAATAAGAAAAATAAATAATCTACATATTCTACAAACTACATGTAGATTGTGTATATTTACATAATCTACGTAAATTACATACAGATCCTTAAAAAGATGTAGACTTTACAACCCAGAGTATATGTACGTTTGACACTTGTTCCTCACCTCGTAAGAGGTTTTTTTATTTTATAATATTTTACAGCAGATATATTGTTAAGATACAGTGCACCAATTTATTTTATTTCATTTTTATTTTCTAAACATATTTTCAGAAATTAGCTGAATTATCGAAAACAATTACCGTAAGTTCGATATTGCTATGTAAATACAAATGCTTGTACGCTTCTAAGCTTATAAAATTTTACTTTCATTTGACGAACATAGTAATATAATAAGTATTTAGATATATTTTGGTATTTTCAAACTCGAAAAAAAAAATATATTGTTTTGAAATCTAATTTAGGTACAGTTTATAATGGGAAATAATACGACATTAGCTGAGCTACTTGGATTAAATTTGCATGAATGTGAAGAGGAAGTTAAGAATATTGTAGATAAAGCTGTAAAGGAAATGTCTATGGAAAAAATCTTACGTGATTTAGATACAACTTGGTCAAAAATGGAATTTGAACATGAAATCCATCAAAGAACACAATGTAGTCTACTAAAAGGTAACGAATTTTTGATAAATCTGTAGGGTATTTTACTAATTTCGACATTTTTAAAGCATCGGAAGAACTAATTGAAACGCTAGAGGAAAATCAAGTTTGTTTACAAAATTTAATAACATCAAAATTCATTGCACACTTCTTGGAAGAAGTTTCTTCATGGCAGAAGAAATTAATGATAGCTGACCAAGTTATAACGGTATGTTGACTGAATACTATTATTAGATTTTATTATTTTCAGTTTTTTCTGTTTTTTGGGTTCAAATTTAGGTTTGGTTTGAAGTACAGCGAACTTGGTGTCACTTGGAAAGTATTTTCATGAGTTCAGAAGATATACGAAATCAATTGCCTACTGATTCTGATCGATTTGATGGAATTGATGCTGATTTTAAAATTTTAATGTATGAAATGTCAAAGCGATCTAATGTAATAGATTCAACAAACCGGACTGGTCTATGTGAACGGTTGGAGGTATATATTAAACTGAAAAAAACTTCATTCAGGAACTCAATTTGTTAGTGCCTACTAGACTGTTTGATATCATTTTGGCCAATTTTTCTAAAGTATTTCCATTATAGAGAGATTGACTTTTTATAATAAAACTCAAGAGTTTTACAACATTATTTTATATACATTTTATTGAGTATTAGGGGGGATGAATTTTTCTCGATTTGGCTCCACAGCCCAGAGTAGTTGTATAAGCATGAGCTGATTCCAAAACAGCCATTTTTTGATGGGGTTATATGTCATATAGGGCGGCGACTTGAACTAGAGTGAAGAGAACTTTTTCAAAAAATCGAAAAAATGTGATTACTGAGCCATGCTGATTACTGTGCGGGGTCCAGTTACAGAGTTTTCCTTCGTTCTGGGGTCTGCACGTCCAAGTTTTTTTGATTTAAAAACCGGTGTTTACCGGTTGAAAGAGAATTGTCAATAAAACTCTTTGTTTAAAATGTTCATTTTAAACAAAGACTTTTAAACAAAGAGCTTGATTGTAATTACGGAATTTCAACTGTATGGACTTTTATACATAAACTTATATACATTGATTTCTTTTAACGATAGAAGGGTAAATTTGTCAATGAAATCACCATTCCAAAGATTATCGGATATGAAGAAAAATGAAGAAAGTGGTCTTTTTTTAGTCGAAGTTTTGAATATACACCACCATAATTTTTATACCACGAGATCGATTAAAATGTTTATTATGGCATTAGATCGCTATGGACTTCAGTATTAGAAAGGAGTTTTGGAATTGGAAATATTATCCGTGTAAATTCAGTGTTGAGTTATCTCATACTGGCTTTGGTAAATATTGACCATTTTCTTTCAACCGGTGTTTAAAAAAATTCCGATGTGCTGGGATCTAACTGAGCATGATTTTAGTATCAGAATGATTCACGATTCATGTACACTCGGCACATCTTCGCTGCTGAGGCGAATATCAGCAGTAGAAAAAAATATTTTTCATTTTTAAAAATATTTTTAGTTCTTTAAAAAATAAAATTATTTGTACAATAGCAAAACAAACTCATTTGCTATAGTTGAAAAGTGAAGTTCAGTCATATTTAGTCGATTTGAACGAAAAATCAAAAAAAGAAACATTGCTTTGAGAATCACAGTGACAGCAACACAATGGAAAAACAACAACAAGAAAAAACATACCATTGCTGCACCGAAAACAAGTGTACAGGTGCCAAATATAATGCTTTGCATTTCAAATGCATTTTCTGTACAAGCAACATTTACATCGAATGTTTAATCAAAACAAACAAACAAATGGAAAGGCTATTGATGAAATTTGGATTAATTAAACGTACAATAATGCCAAATAGCAACGATTTCACATTCACAAGCGACGTATACAAAGAAGATGAGTTCAATGACATTTTCATTGGAATATCGCCGTTACCAGTGTGTTGTTCAAAATGCATGCATTTGTTCAAAGTCAAAACGAAAAAAGATTATGTAAATACTGACGATGGCAATTTTCTTGATGCAACTTTATTTAACAAAAGCATTTATTTAACAAAAATGAAGTCGAAAAAATGATCAAAAAAGTTGGGGACAAAGTGATCGGCTCAATCAACAATATTTTCAAAAATGAGATAGAAATGTCTATTTTTGTAAAAGAATCAAACGACATAATCACAGTCAACACAACGATCGATAATTCATCCACTATTGGTGCAAGTGTTCAGGTAAAATCGAATGATGAACGTGAAAAAGAAAAGAAAAGATTTAGAAACCAACGATCACGTCGAAATAAGAAGAAGAAGAAAGTAAACAAAGAGTAAAACAATATCAATGTCAACGTCAATCCGGTTCCATCATCATCTCGTCAGCCACAAAAAGACCCAATCAGATCGAGTAGTCAAATCAAACACGGCAATCATCCACCAACCGCTACAACAAATGATGCCACACGTCAAAAACAAACATTTCATCATCAAAACCAGCCGAAAACACATACACGTCACAAAATTAAGCAAAACCACCATTAATCAATGGCACCATCTGAATGTTTTGAGGCAAGTCGATCGTTCCATCAAAGAAACTGGGTCACAGTAAGACACCAGAACATCGACCGTCAGAGAAATAACAACAACATGATGCAGAATTTTGCAGAAAATCGACCAATCACTAAATCACATTATGCAAATTGTGACTACCATAGTTGCTTCGATGACAATGAGCGCCGATATGCAAATTTTTTCGGAGAGGTGTTCGTCCGCCGGCACAGCGTTGGCAGACCAGGCACTTCAATTAAACATCGATTCAAAAGATGCTGCTAATTTTTCTTTGATGACTATGGCGAGTGGTCTCCCAGAAAAATTGACTATGCAGCTCACCATTCATTCACAAAATGTGAATGGCCTACGTTCGAAAATTCCCGAATTTATTGCTGATGTAATGGCCAAACAATCATCAATTTATTTGCTGTGCGAGACCAGATTGGACGAATCAATCAATTCCGATGATGTCTACCGCTGTGACCGTTCGCATTTATCGGAAAATAATCAGGAGGGAAATCGGCCGAGAGGTGGTGGTGTACTTATTGCCGTAAAAGAAATATATTTCTAGTACAGTTCAACATTCGACCGAAGTCATCTCTCAAGGTCTACCAAAACCATATGGATGCTTTGAAAAATATAATATCGAGGATAAGCACAAATGAATCGTTGCGGCGAAACAGTAGCTCTTATTTTTCTCCAAATAATACTGCAACATTAAGTTTTTTTCACACAGTTTATTTGTTGTAATACAACAAATAAACTATTCATAAAAAGCTTTATGTTGCAGTATTATTTTGAGAAAAATAAGAGTTACTCTTTCGCCGCAACGATTTAAATGATGTACGTAGGCTGCTCCATATATTTCTAGAAAAGCATATACAACGCAATCGTTTTTTATCAAAATTGGCTTTATTGTTTTATCATACGATCGAACCACTTGCCGTAGCATTCATGCCACTCCGAAACCGATATCTCCAAAACGTGTATTTTGAACGCATCAACTGCTTCTTCTGGCGTCGAAAATCGTTGACCACGCAGTTTTTTCTTTACGCTCGGAAGCAAAAAGAAATCGTTGGGTGCTAAATCAGGACTGTACGGTGAATGACCCATTAATTCGATCTTTTGAGCGGTCAAATATTCAGATGTGTGATGAGATGTGTGAGAGCTCGCATTATCATGATGAAGACTTATTCTGCGACGGTGGTTATTTTTTCTTTATTCACCAAACACTTCTGGCAAACAAATGGTGGTGTACCAGTCAGAATTGACTGTTCTACGATCCTCTAGTGGAACTGTTGCCACATGTCCAATAATTGCGAAAAAACAGGCGACCATTTGCTTCGCAACACTTCGAGCGCGAACAACTTTCGTTGGATTATCTTCACTTTGGAAGACCCATACTGTCGACTGCTGTTTAGTTTCGGGCTCATACGCATATATCCACGATTCGTCGCCTGTGACGATGTTATAGACGGAATATGATGCACCGCAGTTATATTTGTTGAGCATTTCATTGCACCAATTCACACGAGCTAATTTTTGGTCATCGGTCAATTTATGTGGAATCCAACGAGAGCAAATCTTTTTTACGGCCAAATGTTCATGCAAAATCGTGTGTATGCTTCTCATACTAATGCCCAAGGATGCCTCAATCTCACGGTATGTGACATGACGATCTTGCTTTATCATGTTTCTGGAACAACAACCAATTTTGGACGACCTTCACGGAATTCGTCGATGAGCGAATGACGACCACGATTGAATTCAGTAAACCAGTGATATACAGTGGCCTTGCATGGAGCTTCATCGCCAAAGACCAAATGAAGTTGATCAAAACACTGTTGTTGAGATACACCCAATCCAAAGTCGTAGTAAATTATCGCATGAACATTTTCACGAGTAAAATTCATTTTTTTGTTGAGACGCAATTTAGATGTCACTGTAAACAATACAAATAGCGCGCGTATGACAGAACGTTCTGAGATCGTTTATGCTACCAAATGTTAAACTTAACGATTATGAAAATGGTTTGTACGGGACAACACTAAATATTGCCAATTCTAGAAATATATGGAGCAGCCCTCGTACCACTTGTGTCCTGTGATTTTTATCTGCCCAAATTGCTTTGGTATGTTGACGAAAGTGACGATCCGAATATCGCAATAGCCATCAATGCAGCCAGCGATGAAGAAAAGGTCGTGCTTGTTACGAACTAAATCTTCATCAAATTAACAAAGATTGCAATCAAAATGGTCATTTCTTGGATCTCGTCTGGACCAACGTTGAAAAGTTGGGGAGTTTTTCCAATGTTACGTGAGCGATTAACATCTATTGGACGTTGAAAAACATCACAACGCTATAGAAATCAAATTTGAAGGGGCAATTGCATCGAACATCGAAACAAAGTATACTTATCGCGATTTCAACAGTGCCAATTACGATATCATCAATGATCAACTTATTACTGTGGATTGGGAAAGAAGTTAAGATTCGTCATCTTTAGACTTGAAATTAAACAACTTTAACTCAGTCATCAAGTCAATCATCGCTGAGCATGTTGAACTGAAAACGAGAGTTGAAAACCATCATCCAAAGTGGTTCAACAAATCTCTCGTTGATCTAAAGAAAAAAGTCAACAAAGCGCATCACAATATCAAACAGCATAGAACCATCGAATCAACAAAATTCTTCAGAGATATTCGTCGTGAATATAAACGTTGTTGACGCTCAGCGTTTAAAGACTACGACGATTTAATCGACAATGATCCGAGGAGATTTTTTCAACATATCAACTTGAAAAAGGGAAAGAATGACGATCTGCCTCGTGAGATGGAATATTTGGAACATAAAACGGATAACAAACAAATGATTGCAGATTTTTTTGCGAATCATTTCACTGTGGGTGAGTGGTTTTGCGCGGGACATATGGTATGGTGGATATGATTAGTCTTGGTCCCCAGAACACGGAGGTATGTTTGGTTTGTCTATTCAAGAAATGACCCCATACATTACCTTCAAAAAACTGTTTCTTAAGAAACCACGATTTTGGGTGTTTTGATTATTTTTATTCTTTTTAATTGAAAATGTGTACTGGGGGGTTTTTTGGTACGAGAAATTCGAATCTGACCTTAATTTTTTGATCCGACAACGATCCTTAGGCAAAAAATCCTAAAAAATCACGATTTTTCCCATCAAATGAACATTTTCGGTGTTTTTCTATGAATGAATTTATTGCGATTTATTATAAATAGAATGGAAACATTTTTTATTTATTATTTAGAAGGATAATGGAGTTTGAATGAAATCAAATATATGAAAAAAATTTAAACTTTGTTTCATATCAAAGACAAACGACTACTTCGTAACTCTGTTGAACTTTGTGTGCGCGGCATAAAACCCATTGGAAGACTTTGTAGCTCTTCTTCCTCTTCGAAGGAATTCCAGACGTATTCAGCCAACATGTTTTTGATGGCCTTTCCTTGAAAACGCTCTTCGAATTTCTTAATCTGTTGATGGAACCTTTCACCGTGTTCATCAGATATTTTTCTTAGATTTTCTTTGAAGAAATCGAGATGTTGGTGCAAGTAATGCATTTTGGGTGACATGTTAATTTTCAATCGACTGAAGCTCTGCAGCATGTTATGGATTATTTCCTTATAAATTCTGCTTGTCGCTTTTTTTGAGATGAAATGGTTACGCCAGCGTCAAGTAAATTGTTATTTTTGAGTAATGATGCATGAGTTGCCGATTTTCGTTAACCAATTTTCTAGCCATGTGATCCAAATACGATTGAGTGACAAGTATCGGTGTTTCGTGACGGAACATACTCTGAAGTAGATGTTGTGGGTTGATCGAGATCCGTTGGCACTTCTATTTCCATGGCATCATCAGTATCGACGGGTTGTTGAACTGGATTTACAAGCACATTTGAATGGTTGAGAATAATAATGACTCACGCCGAAACCGACTCTTTTTGCTCGGTGTCTGGTGGCTAAACCGAAAGAGATAGTTGTAAAATTTCTTGGTAAAATTTGAGATCACTACTAAATCTCAAACTACATCAAGAAATTTTACAACTATCTCTTTCGGTTTAGCCACTAGACACCGAGCAAAACGAGTCGGTTTCGGCGTGAGTCATTATTATTCTCAACCATTCATTTAATGGTGGGGATTCTTTGGCATGTTCCACAGGCAACACAGTGTTTATTGTAATGACCATTTTTTTTTCTTTTTGCTCACACCCTTTCCATAGTTTTTACAAAAATAACATTAATTTTCGTCATGGTCACCGGGATTGAACCACGTCATCGGTTCTTTGTATTTCGGTTTGATTGGCGTTTCGTTTGCTTCATTTTTTTAGTACTCCATCGACTCAATGAGGAATAGCGTGTTGAGCATCCTTGCTGTGGTGCGTAAAATTCGTCAATCCACTCTCTTTCAAAATATGAACGGAACAATTGCGCGAATTTTTCATTTTTGCTTCGTTTTGTATGACAAGAAACAAACTGACCGCAAACGAAACAAAAATATATTTTTTTACACAAAAATCCATGATGAAATGAATTCTCTAGAATAAATACAGCGTATGATACGGTCGCACACCAAAGTTTGTTTTTACATACATTTTTTGCTGTATTTTGTATGACGGTGTTTCGCTTTGAAATGCAACCGTTCCATACGCTGTTTTTATTCTATAGCAATCAAATCGTTTTTCGAGTCACTTGTATCGGCGATTTGGTTTGTTTTGGTTTAAATATTGACAGATACATTGAATCATTTTTATAAAAATTGAAAACAGATACATCTATTGCGAAGTATTTTCATTCCTTTTGAACATATTTGAGTTGAGTTTGACAGTTCATTTGACAGGTTGCACTTTTTTCGTCGCGCAAAATAAAATTTATTAAAATCGATTTTAAAAATAAAAAAACAAATAAAATAGTAATACAACTGATATTAAATTGAAGAACAAGAAAAAACACAGCAGAAAACAGTGAAGTTTTATCAAAAAACTGGAAAATAAAATCAGTAAATAGTGTTGAAAAATTTCAGTTCGTGTTGTTGTTGTTATTTAATATAAAAAAAAATGACAATTCATTCTTGTGTTGACAATATGTGCACCGGTGTGTATTACAAGGGTTTGTTTGTTTTGTGCGCGATATGTGAGCAGAAAATTTTCATTGAGTGCATACGAAACAAAACCGAAAAAATTAAAGATTTTATGGGTTTTCTGGGAATTATGCACAGAAATACTGAAAACCAATGGAAAATGTATGGAACAATTGACATTGAAAGTGCACAAGCCAAATTAAATGACGTTTTTGACGGAAAATCACCATTCGGGTTGTCATGTGAAAAATGCAAACAAAAGTTTAAAAACAATGAAAACGAGGATGATTTTCATGATGTAATGGAACCAATAAATTATGACACTGTTGAAAAAATGATTACAACAAAAATCAATGAACTTAAAGAAGTGCTGTTGACTGAAAGAAACAAAAAACAATGTCGATGATCAGATCAACAGTGGCATTAACGTTGGCGCAAGTACATCAACAGCGACAAGAAACACAAAAGACAACGAAACAAACACAAATCAAAACGAGAACAGTTCAAATACAGATGAAAAGAAAGAAGATTCACTCTGTCAACCAAAGTGGCTCAAAATCTAATGGTTTCTATTCCTCGGCACCCCCAATCATCCTGTGAAGTCAGATTTTGAATTACTTTTCTTGTTTGAAAGTTATCGTGTTAACAAATTTTTGCGTACAGCGTACAGCGTACAGCGTACAGCGTACAGCGTACAGCGTACAGCGTACAGCGTACAGCGTACAGCGTACAGCGTACAGCGTACAGCGTACAGCGTACAGCGTACAGCGTACAGAGTACAGCGTACAGCGTACAGCGTACAGCGTACAGCGAACAGAAGACACAAAAACACAGTACCAGCAGCAGCAACAAAATCTACAAAATCAGCAGCATAATCGTCTAGAATCAAGAAATGATCATGCACAAACACACAGTTATCCATTCAGACGTTCATTTCAAAGCAAGAATTGGGTAACTGAGCGTCGACGAGGCCATTGGAATGATGGTTTTGGTGATGCGGATTTTCGACGAGTTCGGAGGGGTGGTTCATCGCAAAGAGAATGGAGGAGGAGTCTTGATTGCTGTTGAAAACAAATTGAAGTCGATCAGCATCGGAACGGGTGACCAGTTCGGTGCGGAACAGATTTGGGTGAAAGTAGTTGGCCACAAAAGGAACATGTATTTGGTAGAATTATATATTCGACCAGATTCAACACTCAAGGTATACGAAAACAACATGAATGCCTTGAGAGAAAACGCATCGAAGCAGACTAAGCAAACATATTTAGAAACTAAGCAAACATATAGAGACTACATAAATGCTGACTATAAACTAATAAATGAGTCACTCCTTGATGTTGACTGGAATAAGGAATTCGATGTAAATTCATTAGAATTAAGACTAAACAATTTCTATACAATTGTAAAGTCAACAATCGAAACTCATGT
>NW_022197567.1:0-20373 GCF_009176525.2 Contarinia nasturtii
CAGATATCGTCAGGAGCTGAAATTTAGTGTAAACAATAGAAGTGATTGTTATGGTTATAATTACATTCAAATTTTTACAACCACTATAACAATCACTTTTATTGTTTTCACTCCATTTCAGCTCCTGACGATATCTGGCTGAACTGATTCATCTGGCTGAAAATATCTCATTATAATGTCTGGTGAAGAGAGCGATACATGGGATTCGATACAAAACCCAGAGGATATTATCCATTCGTTTCCAAAGCGTGCTCGTAAATCATTTAAATTATTTTTATCTTTTAATTTGAATTCAAATTTATTCAACAATTTGAATTCAGTCAAGTAATGGCACACCTCTTCAAATGAATATTCTCCATGAAAGTTTATTGTCTCTAATGCTGGTAATACACTCGCAATTTTCTTTACATTCATCTCATCTATGTACAGTAGATTGCCAAATGTCGACACACGACCAAATGTCGGAATACCAAGAGGTGAATTGAAATTAAAAATTGAAAATTCATTTGAATTGCATTTTTAAAAGTAAATTATGAAAGATCAATATCAAATCTCTTTATTATAATCCAAATTTTAATCAAAAATCTATTATTGCTTTCACAAATTACGTTCAAAAAAAATTCGGCATTTTTATCACTTTTTCACGTCAAAAGTTAAACTATGTCATTTTGAGACAAGCCGGTAAAATGCGTTTTTTTATATGAAAAAATAACTAGTTTGGAAAAAAAAATTATATCGGCGAATTGTAGATAGTTTAATTTAATTATTGAACAGAAATTTTGAAAATATAAAGAAAAACAATTATATTTATTTTTCATTTTTCACTGTAATATTATTCCGGAATAAATCGTCCAATTGCCGACACATAAAGCACCGAAGTTTCAAGTGAAACACTTTGGATTTGACAGATGTGACAGTTAAAGTCGTATTTGGATCATTGTGAAATTCAAACCAAAAATATTCTAGATCAGTGAAATAACGTAATATTTTTAAATATTTTTGCCACTTTACTATAGAAAAATAAGTAAAATAAAATATGGAGCAAAAATATATCAATCTAATAATTTTAACTCCAATATTTTGTATTGTTTACCTCAATGTAAATAGTGCGTTCATGGGCTGTCAAAACTTAAAGTTTACAAGTTTCGTAGTGAAAATGCATGAAATATGTCGAGATTAGGGAGCCGAGAATTGGACGACGAATATCCGACATTTGGAATTTTCGATGTTATGACGAAAAAATGGAAAAAAATAATACATTTTTGGAAATTACTATCTTTTGAGAAACGTGAAATGAAGCACAATTAAATTCTGCATCGAATTGTGTATAAAGTGATATTTTTTCATGAAATCAAAAATGTTAAATATTAAATTGAAGTTGAAAATTCAAACAAATAGTCCGACATTTGGGCGAGTGTCCATACATATAATGCAAAAGTGATAGATAATCAATTGTTGGACATTTGCTGATGAATTTGAAGAATTCATCGCTGTATCGACAAATTGTGCGAATTCCTAAACTTTTCAGTCGATCGAATGAAAATGGAATTTTGGGAAATAATTCATCTTCCTTTAGTTTCAAACTAATATTGAATTTATTCAAACTTTTAAAATGAATTGTATCCCCTTCGTAGCTTAAATCTTCCTTGAACTTGACATATATTTGGAGAATTGCAAGTGATTGTAAATAGTCTGCAAGTAGCTGCATATTCAATCCTGACCCCAAGTTCACATTGAAATAAAGAGTTTTACGGGAGTAAGATGAACTTTTCCGCACGGTGGTAGTTGCGTATTTTATTAAGAAAGTTCAAAATAATTTTTCAAGACTTTCATGATGAACCCATTTGTACGACATTTGAAAGTATTCTATTTTCTAACAAAACACTATAAAAAATATGACTGACGTTAATTTTGCCATAAAAATTATTTTTGAAACACTTTTCATAACTAAAGTCACAAAAAATTTGAATTTTTGTATGGAAGCCATGTCTGTATGCTACCTTAGTGGCGTGAAACTTTGCACAGGTTATTTTTTTCACAAAAAAATAACATTCGGAGGGTTTGGAGAAATTTCAACCAAAATTAAGAGTACCTCCCATACAAAATGTTCGTGTTTGAGCCAAAAATTGAAAATTTTGTATGGGAGGTACTCCTAATTTTGATTAAAATCTCTTCAAACTTTCAGAATGTCATTTTTTTGTGTGAAAAATAGTTTTGCAAAGTTTCACGTCACTAAGGTAGCATAAAGGCATAGCTCCCATACAAAAATTAATTTTTTTTTTGGTTTTTTCAAGAAAACTGTATCAAAACTAACGTCGGATTCGGTTTTCTTGTGCCAAAAAACCCCCCAATACATATTTTTGAGTGTTTAAGTCGACATTAAGTATGACTTTTGGACGAAAATTGGACTCTTTTTCATAGGTATCACTCCAGGCATGACATTTTTTTCCATCAACCAAAGTCGCTCAAAAGCTAATGATTTCTATTCCTCGTGGCCCCCAATCATCCTGTAAAGTCAGGTTTTAAATAACTTTTCTGGGGGCGAGAGTTATTGTGTTAACAAATTTTGCGTACGGCGGACAACGTGGAACAGACCCACAACAACCATGCTCAAAACGGCCTGTTTCGGGTTCTATACCAACTTTTGTTTGAGATTTTTACAAGAAAATGAACTCTTAAAGTTATAGAAATATGTGAATTAAAATTTTTCTTAAATTACGTCGAATTTTGTCATTATCTAGAATTGAAATGCTTTCCTTAGTTGCTCAATTTCATGTATTCGCATATAAAAACAATCATCAATTTATTTTTTTCATCTTTAAAACAAACAAATGAGAATGAGTCATTGACATTAAGTGTAATGCTTATTGTTAGCATACATAACCATCTAAAATTACCCAAATATCTCAAAATTATCAATAATAATTTAATTTCTTCCATACAATTTCAGCTCACATCGGGGGCACGTCCACCTCGTGATGTAACAGATGAACCTGATTTATCAAATGCCTTGGAAAGCTTTGGTAAAAGCTTAAAGGAACATCAAGACACCATTCAACAAGAGTTTAACAAATATGCCACAAAAGAGAATTTGGACGTATGTATCGCAATTGTTTTGTGCAAAATTTATTATGATTTTTCCGTAATCTTTTTTAACCTGGTTTTGTACTGAAGAAATTTATTAATTTGTTGTTTTTTCATCATTTTACAGAAATTATCACAAGCATTCCAAAACTTAGGCAATAATTTAGGTAAAACATTCCAGGATGGGTTGAACAATTTGCAGACCCAGTATGGTGAATTCACAAAAAACCAAAAGAAAGCAGATTGATACCAAACAATTTCAGCAGAATCAATGATAATTAATGGAACTCTTGATTCGTTATTTTTTGTTCGATTTTTGTAAAATATACGAACAAATTATTTTATAATTTGCTGATTGAATAAAATATTTTTTAACAAGGCAAAAACTGTTTGAATTTTAATTTTTTCAATTTCCATTTAGATTTTACTATTTTAGATAAGATCTTCCTTTGAAAGAAATTTCAATCAAGTTAGAATGAATCTTGATGAATATCCTATCAATCTTTTTCTGAACTATATGACCACACAACGTTTGCACAGCTGCACCACTTTGTTTGTTTGGTATTTGTTGGCTATTTATAGAGAGAGTGCAAGCTTGGTTCAGCGTCGATACATTATCAGTGACTCCAATTGTATTTAAAACATACCGAACCAATTCGAAGAGCTGAGTCGTTAGCTGATCGCTGAAGAGTTGACTTGAAAAATAAAATTCAAATCTTTGTTAAAATGGCAAAATTGGACCTTTTATTTATTACTGTATTCTGTCTGGTCCAAGTAAGTACAGATGTTTTTAAATCAAACACATGATAGGTTTTGAACTAGTTGGAATCGGTCGGAATTATATCAGTTGAACGTGAAACTAATTGTTCAATTATCCATATTAATTGAATAATATTTGTAGAAAAAATCTACTGTATAATTTTTCGTTTTATTTGTTGCATAAACCAAAACCTTTTTTAATAATTTAAATTAAGAATTGACTTGGTTTCTCAAGATTCGCTTTCAATTTTGGTGAAAAGAAATAAGTGTTGATTTTTTTCATAATCGTTATTTTAACTAAAATTGAAATGCTTTCCCTGTCCTTTCATTCGCGCTTTTTAGTTTTTTTTTATCAGAGTTTTGAGTACATTTGCTCAACTTCGTGACTTTTCATATAAAAACAATCATCCATTTATTTTTAAATTTTTAAAACAAACAAATGATAATGAGTCTTTGACATTATATGTAATGCTTATTGTAAGCGTACCAAACAATCGAAAAAAAAACTTATTTTTGCGCCTAAAAATACCCAAATATCACGAAATTATTAATAATATTTTGATTTCTTTCATACAATTTTAGCTTATATTGGGAGCACGTCTACCTCGTGATGTATCCTCGGAAAACGTTGGTGCGAGAGCAAATAAACATTTTGACGAACTTCAACAAGAGATTAAACAAACTTTCACAAAAGAGAATTTCAACGTATGTATCGCAATTGTTTTGTGCAAAATTTATTATGATTTTTCATAATCCCTCTTAACCTGGTCTTGTACTGAAGAAAGTTATTAATTTGTTGTTTTTTCATCATTTTACAGAAATTTCACGAAGAAGTCGCAAATTTGGCCACAGTTAATAATAATTTACTTAAATCAATCCAGCATGAGTTTAATAACACTTTGCAGAACGAGTTTGATAAATTTCAGCAGAATCATTGACAATTCTATTAAATATATCGAGAAGAGAGTATGTTATTCAGCGCTTTAAACTTGGTGTGATTATTTACTTTGATAAGAAAATAATATTCACAAGTTTTCACGGTAATTTAAGTTACTGCAACCATACATAGAACATAATTTCTGTTTATTCCCAAAATTTCGGTTCCATGCGGAAAAGTCAGCTTGCGTACGTAAGCCTCTTCATTACTTTTCCGCACACACCTAGTGTGTAAGGTAAAGTATTGGAATCGGTCGAAAAATTAACACCCTCAAAAAACATGTTTTCTGGGTGTTTTAGGAGCCAGGGAACACGAATCTAGCATTTTTTCGATGTCCGAATGTATGTGCGTGGTACCCTGTACGCTGTACGCTGTACGCTGTACCCTGTACGCAAAAATTTGTTAACACGATAACTTTCAAACAAGTAATTCAAAATCTGACTTCACAGGATGATTGGGGATGCCGAGGAATAGAAACCATTAGATTTTGAGCGACTTTGGTCGACAGAGTGAAGTGTCATGTCTGGTGTGATGCTCATGGCCATCCATGGGAAAAATTCAATTTTTCTTCCAAAAGTGATATTTAATGTATATTTAAACACTCAAAAATGTGTTTTGGGGGGTTTTCGGGTACGAGAAAACCGAATATGACGTTATTTTTACGATACAAATAACTTTCGATACACTTTTCATACAAAAATTTCAAAAAATTTGGATTTTTCTATGGAAGCCATGCCTGTATGATATCGTAATGAGCTGAAACTTTACACAGGTTATTTTTTTCGCACAAAAATAACATACTGAAGGTTTGAAGAGATTTCAACGCATATTAGGGGTACCTCCCGAACAAAATCTTGGATTTTTCGCTCAAAAACGAAATTTTGTATGGGAAGTACCCTTAATATGTATTGAAATTTCTTCAAACTTTCAGAATGTTAACTTTTTGTGAAAAAAATAACCTCTGCAAATTTTCACATGATTACGATATCATATAGGCATGGCTGCGATACAAAAATTCCCATTTTTAGTAGTTTTTGTATGAAAATTGCTTCGAAAATTATTTGTATCGTAAAACTAATGTCAGATTCAGTTTTCTCGTGAATTCTTTGAGTTAAAGATTTGTAATAAATGCATGTTATGGATCACAGTGCGGAAAAGTTCATCTTACGGATGTAAGACATTTTATTTAATTTCGTTATAAATGAGATATTCTCATTAGCTGCATTTACACAGTCAAGTACACAATGTCGTAAATCATGTGTATACAAATGTCGTAAATCAGGGCAAATATTTGCAAATGTGTACAAATATTAAAAAACTTGCAAATATCTTCGGAAATACGCAAATTTTTTGCAAATACAGAATATTTGCAAATGGTGATTTGCCCCTAGACGAACAATAAATAAAGTCGATTTGAGATTTGGATGTAAAGTAATTCATTGTCAAATTTCATCAATTTAATATTACTTATGTTGCCATTGCAGTTTCATCTATTCCCTTTATTAATCACAAAAAACGGTTGCTCCATCCAATTCCATTTGCAAAAACTCAATGCTCAAACTGCTCCATGAACACCTCGTTCATGTTTCAATCTAATTTCACACAGTTTGAACATTCGATCGCAATATCTACAATCTACATTGCAACGTCTTATCTCCGTGCGTTTTTTGTGAATAATCAAGTATTTGCTGGTCGCATAATTCTTTTCACAAATGTTACAATTGAACAGTCGCAATTTCAGATGGATTGCATTGATGTGCTCCTTCAGTTGATGTGGTTTGAAAAATGACCGGCCGCAATCTTGGCACGAATGGTCTCGTCGTTTTTCATGTGTTCGTATTTCATGCTTTCGTCTCGTCGACGTCGATCGAAACGATTGCCCACAAATGCCGCACAAAAAAAGCCGCTCATCGGTATGCGTTCGCATGTGAATAATACGATTTAAATTTTGTTTGAACATTTCTACGGGCGTAATTCATCATTATTGACTTTCATGTGTTTTTCATAGTTTCTCGGCTTTATATGCATATCGTACACAGTTTTTGTTTCGCTTCTTTGATGTGACGACTCATGTGTTGTTTCAAATTACCTTTGTGATTGTATACGACTCCGGGACACATTTCACACTCAAACACGGCCATTGGATTTGGTTTCCATTTTCACAATCAAACACGGCCAATGAATTTGGTTTCCATTTTCTTTTATTTCTTTGATCGCCTGATTTTGTGGTTGCGCTGCTCTTTTTCGCCTTCGACCATGATGAATTGACTTTTCATAGGCTTTTATTTCGGAATTTTGTGAGAGTTTCCTTCAGCTCCTTTGGGTTCGACCACATTGAGTCTTCATCTATCGACTCATTTGGAATTTTTTCATCGAATTCACCTTTGGCACTTTTTTCGCCTTCGTTTTGGCAATGGTTGATCAATTTTTGATTTAGTGCCATTTTCACACCAAGTTTTAACATCATCTCCATATGATGCGATTCCATCACAACACTCTATTTTTGATGTAATCGTTTCATTTATTAGCAGCTCCTTTGTTAGGAAATAAGCTTCCGTTTCATGCTCGAAACCATTCACAAATACACTCTCAATGTACGGCTTGTCGTCTTGGTGTTTTGATAGAATATGCTCCTCCAAATTGCCTCCTAAATCAAATTCACTGTGGCAATATTTACAGTAGTACAGGAATGTGTTGAATTCTTTCCGCAGTAAAAATCCACAGAATTCATTCATTTGATCGATTGTGTAACACATTTTTATTTAATTTCGTCAATTTTTATTCTTTTGTTATCAGTCATACGTTTTGTCACTCGATTGTTTACATTTAGTCATTCAGATGAAATGTCATGACCAAATTCGAAACTGGAATTTCAAACAATTTCGAAATAAACATTTGAACCTTCGGAAAGTGAACTTGAAATTTCGAATGCAGGGGAATATGAATAACGAATGAAGAGAATTTAAATAAATTGGTCAACTTAAAATGAAAAGTTCAGATTTGCGATAGAAGGTGACTTGATGTTGAAATTTATTGAACGTATGATAGCTTTTCCATGTGTGTTCGAGTAAAATGATTAAGGCTCATTCGATTTTTTGGGAAATGTCACCCATTACAAGCTCAAAACCAAAAAGGTATCCAAATATGCAAAAACTCCCATGAGAATGGTCTTCAAGAACTCCTCGTATTTCGAGAAAATCTTAACATTTTTAGAATTGATGACTGAGTGGGAATTAAATTTTATTTGCATATGTCCGCATTTTAACGACATTTTATGATGATAATCATAACAAGTTCAACGCAAGTTCTACGTACCAAAGGTCTTCTCGTAAATTGGTTATTAAATAATTCGATCATGTGCATTGTTGGGGAAAATTCTACGGATGCAATAAAAATGATAAAATCATTAGCAATTTACTACTACCGACGGCGTCACAATAATGAATTTGCTTTGCGTGATTTTCAGTTCAATTCTATCGGACGCTCTTCAGTAAAAACAACCTTTGTTGCATATAAACGGTTGGTATTTATCCATGGGGCGAATCACGCTAGTGAATACTAGAAAAACTAGTAAATCTAGTGCGAAGAATGACGTCACAAATGAAGCCAACTTCACACCGAAGGCCATATAATTTATATGAAAAACTACTGAGAGACAACTTCACGCACTAGAATTTTCTAGTTTTCTAGTGAAATTTTATCAAAAACTAGACGCACTAGAATTTCGTGATTGACCCACTAGACGCACTAGAATTTCGTGATTGACCCCATGTATTTATCTAAAATATTCATTATTCATTTTAATATTGGTCATTACTACTTCCGGAAATCAGTACAAAATCACCGTATTATTCATATTTCGAGCGAAAAAGATATATATTATTTTTTTTCACCAAAAATCGTATAAAAGCTTGAAACCAGAGTCATTATTTTATTCAGACTTGACAAGACTTTCATTGACTAGACTTGAATAGACTAACATTGTTGTTTTTTTCCCGTTTACAATTTTATTACCAAAATTCACGATGTTTTGGTTGATTCTTTCTGTTTGTTTATTATCAAACACCGCACTAGCCGCAAATGTTGGTGATTTGAATCCAAGCACCGATTGCAAGACGCTTCTGGCTGAAAAATCTAGCGAACGAGAGAAAAATCCCGATTTGGTAAGAATTTAAAAAAAAAGTTTCACATAAAACCAGCTGGAAGTGATAATTTTTTGTATTTTCAAAGGCTAACCAACTCACTGCTAACGATGGAATGGATTTTACAAAAGCGGCATCGATTTATGATTTCACTCCAAAAGATACATTCCTTAATGATATTGCACTGGGTGACTTGTGTAGTGGTTTTGTGACAATCATTGTAAATATCGCATCGGGCTGTGGATTCACACCAGTGAATTATGAACAATTGACGCAATTAAATAAAGACTACAGCGACAGTAGGAGAAATGATATTTTAAAAAAGTCACTGAATTAAAATTTGATGAATTTTGTTACAGGGCTACGGATCTTGGCGTTTCCATGCAATCAATTTGCCAGCACTATGCCTGAGGGTGATGGCGATGAAATGCTTTGCCATTTGAAAGAACGCAACGCTGATATTGGAACCATTTTTGCAAAAGTATGAAGTCTATCGTTTTGCAGTGTTCGACGTCTAATTTTGTTTTGTATACAATCAGGTCAATGTAAACGGAGTTTCCGCCATTCCATTGTATAAATACCTAGAAGGACAAATGAGCGGAGTAAATGGCTCCGATGTTGAATGGAACTTTGCGAAATTTTTAATCGATAAAAGAGGTAAAGTGGTCAAACGCTATGAACCCACTACAGAACCAATGGAAATGCTAGATGACATCAAGGCTTTGTTTTGAAATTCAATTTCGGTCACTAAAATATCAATCGCTTATTATTAATTTGGTGTCAGATCACTTAGTAGCGGGATTTTCTATAAGAAAATACACATTGATTTAAACTTTTGAAAGAAAATACACATTGATTTCAATTTCGCTTTTGGAAATAAAAATCTTTTATTTTCAAAAAAAAAAATCGGTTTTTATTCTAATCAGGCGAAGATGATTGGAATTTGGTTTGAAATACGATTCATTAAGCCTTTTTTACATTTAAATTCGCATTTTATAACATGTACGATAAGTAGAGGAGCTATGTATGCTCTCGTCCCCTTTGAGGCAGGTCAGTGTCTGAACATGCACAGTTACGTATTGGAGAAAAAGTATCCTCTTTCTCTTGCTCTTTCGTATTTCTCTGTATATCCGTGAAATCTGTTAACACTCTGACCTACCTCAACGTGTGCCATAGCTCATCTACTACGATAAATAGACACTTTTAAAATTTAATTTATTCTTCATCACTTCAAAAACTCTGTGAACACCTTTTTCATGCAAACATCTGTTATCGGCCAATTTGAACATTTTTTCACAGTATCGCCATTGTTTCGTCTTCTTTCCGTCGATTTACCATACACGTTAAATAATTGTTTATATATTACTGGAAATGTCATTGAAACGTCAAATCCATGGAATCATTGGAAATTCGAAGTGTCAGACAGTGGAAATTTGTACAACGGAATCTGGAAAAAAATTCAATTGAAAAAATTAAAAAAGAAATTAATATCAAAACTGATTTTTGATTTCAAATGTTTACCATATTTTTTAGTTCATCACAAGTAAAATCGAGTAAAATATTCAAAACTTCAATTGACTTCATCATTCCACCTCAGATCATTTGATGAATGGCTTTTTCATGGCTTTGTCTCGTCCGGGTTGTTTTGAAGCTTTTTTCGCAATATCGACATTGTTTGGTCCTCTCTTGGTGCGTTAGCTTGTGTCTTCGCAGATAAGCTTTAGTCGAGAAATTTTCACCGCACATTTCACAAGCGAATGGTCTTCGTGAATAGAAAAAAACGATCAGTGAAAAAACCAATCATGGACGTAAGTTTGAAAAAAAATCTGATAAGACTACTTACCGTTCTTTGGTATGAAATGAGAAAATATGTTCCTTAAGACCGGATGGAAGTGTAAACCTCCGTTCACAGTGTGGACATTCATGAGGCCGCTTCTTTAGATGAACACGATTCTTGTGTTTAATCTTCGAGCTTTGAGTTCGAAACGATTTGCCGCATACTTCGCATAAAAACGGCGTTTCGCCGGTATGAGATCGTTGATGGTTGATTCTGTTATTGTTGGTCCGATAAGATTTATGACAAAAATCACATTTATACGGACACAATTCACCGTGATTCATTTGCATATGCTTCTCCAAATTCCGCGGTTTTTTATTACAAATCGTACATGCTTTTGGCAGTCGATTTTCACGATGACGTCGCATATGCTGTCGCACAATGTCTATCGTACTGAGCGTTATACCTAAGGGGAGAATCACAAAAGAAAAGAATTAATTGGAAATAATCGATAAGTAATCGACAAATAATCGAAAAATAATCGTAGCTTACAAGTGTATATATCAATAAATTGAAATAAGGCGACCACATAAATAAAAAGAAATCTTAAATGAAAACTTTCCATTACTGAAATCGCGATAGCTAAAAAATAGCTGAAAATTGAGATTTTTATGATTGATTGATGATCGTTGTAGCGGAGATCTGTGCATAGAGAAAAAAAAATGGAATAGCAAATTGTGTGTACAACATTGATTCCATGTGTGTTGTTCTCTCCACTGCTACTACTACCACCACAATCAAATCTCAATTTTCAGCAAATATTTTTGCTGTCGCGACAATAATGTAATAAATACATGTGGTCAAGCCTTACATTCTAATGGTTTTCAATAATCTCTCACTCACTCAGTCGCCCAGACACACAGTCTCTCTTTCTATCCTACATACATTCTGTTTTCTTCATTGTCATTTGGCAATGTCATAGTATGGATATTAGAATTAATGTATAATCGACAAATAATCGAAATAATCGAAAATAATCGAAATAATCGAAAATAATCGCAATAATCGAAAAAGAATCAATAACAATTATTAAATAATAGAAAGGTAATTTTTAAGTGAATTGTGTTGAATATATTTTTAAATCAAACATTGTTTTCATATATATAAGAGAGACAAATAAAATTTCATTGTCATTCATTCTTTGTCAGTCAACCTGTGTGTTTCATTCATAATATTAAGCATTCTCTGCAAATTGCCCCTAGGTTATACCCGGGCACATATCACAATGGAATACATTGCCGGATTTTGTCTTTCTATCTTGGGGCGGTCGTGATCTTCGTTGCTTCTTCAACACCATCGGTGACATTCTACCATTATCCATCGAATCTTCATAGAACGGAAGCATTGAATTACATGGTCCAACCTCGACTGGCTCAATTTTTATTTTTTCGTCAAGAACTTTGTCTGCTTTTTCCATTCCATGACTTTTCCCTGGACATGTTTTGTCTGATTTCCGATCTTCCAATTCGAATGTTACTTTTTGATACGACTGTTCCTCAAAGTCCACAACAATGCCATCATTCACAAACACCCGTTCAATATGCCGTTTGTCGTCTTGATGCTCAGTCAGAATGTGCCCTTCCAATGTCAATCCCGACTCAAATTCACACTCACAACTTTTACAACAGTAAACAAATATGTTGAACTCATTCAACAGCAGTAGCCCACAGGCTTTGTCCAGTTTCTCGATGCTGAAACACATTTTGAAATTTGATTTTTCCAAATTAGCGTCAAAACAAAGTCAAACTCCAACAATCGAAGTGAAATATTTAAAATCCAAATCACATTTTTGACCGTCAATGATTTTATATAGTATAAAACTTGAGAGATGTACGTCTTGAGTTGTTTACATTCCACTGAAAATAGCGACAGAACATCATTCGATGTAAAAAAAATTGGAATTTCGAATCAAATGTCAAAATAGCAGCCAATTTCGAAATGGTTCGAATTACAACTAACGAACAAGTAGGAAGAGAGGGGGAACAACGGTAAAATAGAAAGTAAATTGAAAATGAGAACATCAATCTGAAACAACAAATTACATTCAATTGAGACATATAACCAGTTTGATTATTCAAGAGAAAAAGTACACAATTGATCATCAATATAGACTTTTTTGGAGCAAATCTCTTTATTTCAATATATAAATGTCATGGATTTATAACAGTAACCAAGTTTAAAATAATATGAAAACATATCACCTCTTTTATTTCCTAAATTAGTCTCTAGTTGAGTAGATTTTTTTTGTTTCTCGTTTTTTTCCCATTCCAAATTCAAACATCAGTCCAAAAATTCCATTTTCAATTCCTAAACTATATATTCGTATTAATAATAAAAAAATATATCAATTTTTGCACTTTAAATCCTCCCAAATATCACTTTCATCCTATAGCCTTCATCCAAAGTCCACCACCATAAAAAAAACCTCAACGAAAATCTTAAAACTATCCAACGAACGCAAATCAACAAAATTATCAAATAAAGTCCAATAGAGACTCTTTGGCGGCTCTACATTGGAGAGTATAAAAATGAGTATTTTTTGCAGTCAAATATGAGCATTCTCTCGTCATTTCGGTAATAAGCCTCTGAAACTATATGTCATCCAACCCTTTATCTCTTAACTAATAATAAAAAAATAGTCTTATTTTCTGAAAAATCCATCTTCCCAACCAAAATATACCGTCCCACCCAAAAATACAAAACAATGAAAAAATAGTGGCCAAGTAAGTAGTAAATGTGTCGCTGTCGCAGGCTTTTACAGCGCTTTGTGAACCGTTCTTTCATGCCATCTTCTGGTTTCGGTGGTTTTGAATTTCTTGTCGCAGTATTTGCATGGATGCGTTTTCTTGCCGTGCGAATATTTATGTCTTCTTAAATATGTCCTGTTCGAATAGCTATTACCGCAAACATCGCAAGTATACTGTAATCAGACCCAAAAAAAAAAACATTAAAATATTTTAGTCAAAATGAAAATGTCTACTGCAAAATTGTATACCGGTCGAGCATCTGAATGTAATGCGTATGTATGCTCTTTTAGTTGCGATGGGCTGATGAAAGACCTATCACAGCTGTGACATTGATGTGGCAATTTTTCCGTGTGCATTCTCATGTTGTGTTTGTTGCGTTTATCTTGCGATGTGAACGATTTGCCACACGTCGGACAGAGAAATGGTTTCTCGCCTGTGTGTGATCTAATATGTATAATGCGGTTGCAGTTGTTTTTGAATACCGCATCGCAAAAGTCGCATTTATATGGTCGTGAATCGGTATGATTCACTTGCATGTGTTTCTCATAGTTGAACGGGGTCTTTTTACAAATTGGACATTCCTTGCGTAATGTAGCGAATTGCTTCTTTTTTATGTGAAGCTTCATATGTTGACGAACATTTTCTATGCAACTAAATGACACTTTATTTGCGGGACACATGTCACAATAAAACACCTCGGATTTGGTTGTTTTTTTGGTGCTTCGTTTGCTGTATGCTTTTGGTTTCGATGGTTTTTCGTCGGTAGTTTTTATTTCGAGTGACGCATCAGTGGTGCTGTCGCTTTCTTTCGTTGATTGAGAAGTATTGATTTCTTTTTGCACTGGCACCATCTCATCACTTGTTGGTACGCACAAATCGAATTCATCTTCTTCAGTAATTGGTTCATTTTTAATTATAACCATCGACAATGATTCAAGAAGACCATCGTTTACAAAAATATTTTCAACATGCTTTTGGCCGATGGGATGCTCGGATAAAATATGCGCCTCCAAGTCTGATCCACACTCAAAATTGATCAAACATTTTTTACAACAATAAATAAAGACACTGAATTCATTTAACAACAAAAATCCGCACGCTTCATCGATTTCATTTATTGTTATACACATTTTTACATTGAGAACTTACAGCATTTAACTCTTATTCGATGTGTTTTTCTTTTGATATGGTGAATGAAAGTTGGTTGGAAAGTGTTCGAATGTAGTACTGTCAAATATCAACTGGAACTTCGAATCAACAGTTTCCAATGGAATAAGAAGTCTGTTTGGAATGGTTGGAATGGTTGGAATGATGAAGTAAACACTAAACAGATTCCATTTCAAATAGAGGGGAAAATTATTAACGTAAAAATCGCATTCATGGTTTTAATTAACAATTGAGAAGAGATAATTTTTTAAATAAATTGCCTTTATCTGCTTTCAGATAGAAAACACTACAGTGGATACTGGATTGTATTCACATTAACGGATTTGATGAAAGTTGTGTAAAGAAGCCGGTTCAAAAACATACATACACACAAACGTTGTATGAATTGCCGAGTTCAAAATACACATATTCCTATCTTCCTCTCTTCTCTCACAACGCACAGTGCGTGTGTGGATTTGAACCGGATTTTTTACACTACTGATGAAGTGTGGAGTACATTGGTATCTACGTTATTTTTAATGCATAGTTCTACCGCTTTTCTTTGAAAGTCTGGTAAGAACTCTAAATTTAAAGGGAAAAATACAGCCGGTGTATATTTGTATGAGATTGGAGACTTTTTTTTGCGAATCTCGCTAATGAGCGCCATCTGATTTTAGTGTGAATTAGATGCAAAAACTGAATTTAATTCTGTAGCATTGAAATGAAAAAGTGAAAAAACAACAACAATAGCACGGCCACACAGAGCTGTACATCTATGCGTGCTGATGCATACATACACATATACGCTTTCTTCATTCTTTCATTCCATTGCTATACGTATCTCACTGGTCAACAGATCTATGTAGCCATGTTACTGTTGTTGTTTTTTTTCTCTTTTTCGATTCAATTCATTGTAACTAAATTGAGTTCAACTATGGAATACAAGATGGCACAGATGAGGGGAATTCGCATTTTGTCTCTTCATAGGCTTAGCCGGTTGGAAAAATATGTATATTATTTTTATTTCACTCGAAACTTTATTTTGTTTTTTTTCGGCTTTCAAAGAGCTGTTAATTCTTATAATTTTAAGTCACTTTAAAACTTATTGGAATACCAAACTGTGAAAACCTTAAATCAGTAGGAGAAAAAGCGCACGATTCAGTAAGGTCATACATTTTTCGCGTGCGTCTTATCTTGTTTGGACAATAAAAAAACATCATGAAATTAATGTGTCTTTTACTTTTCCGCACACTCAGTGTAGGAAAGGTATTGTATTAGGCCAAAGAATTAAAGTCATCCCAAAACATGTTTTCTATGCATATTTCATGTAGAAAACACGATTGGAGATGATTTTGGGGCATATTAATGTGCGTCGCTGTGTGTGATGTGTCCTGTGTCCTGTGTCCTGTGGCGTGTTGCCAAAATTTGTTAACTCGATAAATCTTCTTCCAAAAACTCAATTCAAATTCTGACTTTGCAGGATGATTTGGGACTACTAGGAGACGTGCTGATTAGTTTTTGAGCAATATCTGATGACCGGTGTAATTTTTTTTGGTCCGAAAGGAGTACCCACAATCCATACATTTTACTTTTTTGATCATTTTTCAACCATTTGGGTGACACGATGGTTTCGTGCTCAGACATGAAATTCAAAATCTGACTTTACGGGATGATTGGGCATTACGAGGAATAGATCTGGTCAAATTTTCAACGACATTGATTGATCGGTGTAAAACTTAGACTCTGAAGAGGCACTTATGAGAAAAATGCCTGAAAGAATGTGTAGTGAGAGGTTTTCTGGCACGAGAAACCCGAATCTGATGTTAGTTTTAAGATGCAATCAATTTTTCACAGACTTTTCATACAAAAATCCATAAAAAATTTCATTTTTGTATGAAAGATTTGCCTTTGTGGTACCGTAATGATGTGAAACTTTGAACAGGCTATGATTTTGATTGAAATTTCTTTAAACTTGGTGTGATTATTTATTTTGATAAGAAAATAATATTCACAAGTTTTCACGGTAATTTAAGTTACTGCAACCATACATAGACCATCATTTCTGTTTATTCCCAAAATATCGATTCCATGCGGAAAAGTCAGCTTGCGTACGTAAGCCTCTTTATTTAAAACTTATTTATGGTTTACTATTAAATATGTTTTTTTTCCATTGTTTATTCACATGCTTTTAATCCGTCCTATTTAAGTATTCAAACATTGGTATAAATGTACGGTGATAATCTACAAAACAACCATTCACATTCGAGAATTCAACTGTTACGCTAAATTTCGTCGTTATTTGTTCGTTATAACATTCATTTATCACCTGATATCAAAAAATTGGCATGATATAACATTCAGATTCCTAAAAATCGTATATAGCTAAAAAGTGATAGTCAAAAATAAAGTCATACAGAAGAGGAAGACGATGAATCAAACATTTTTACCGCCTCAGTGTGCAGCACAAAGTGTTGGCACTGCAAATCAATTGTTCATTCAATTGATTCAAACGTTAATCACTGCACACTGTACAATTCCACAGTCAAATATATGGCCAAATGACTATGGACCAACGGCAGAGAAATCCGGTAAAAATGATTAAAATATCATCACTTCAAATTGAAACCTGAACATAATCGGTGAAACGAAAAAATTTCAACATTTTATTTAAATTTGTTTCGAATAGATGGTGAATGGTTTGATTTTGTGGTGGTTGGTGCTGGCTCGGCCGGATGTGTGGTTGCAAATCGCTTGAGTGAAAATCCGAAATGGAAAGTTTTATTGGTAGAAGCAGGCGGCGATCCACCTTTTGAATCGGAGGTAAACACAATGCACAAAATTATGCCTCTTTATAATGTATTTATTTAAAAAAAAAAGGTTCCTGCGATGTCCTCAGCAAATCAGCGAACCGAATACGATTGGCAATTTTATGCAGAATCAAATACATCATGTAAAGCACTGAACGACAGTTGCTATTGGCCACGTGGAAAAATGTTGGGTGGTTCATCGGCTATGAATGGAATGTTATATGTTCGTGGTAATGATCGTGATTACGATCGATGGGCTGAAATGGGCAACAAAGGATGGGATTTCGAAAGTGTTTTGCCGTTTTTTAGAAAATCGGAAAATAATCACTTTTCGCAATTTGTTTACGGCGACAATGGAAGGTATCACAGTGACTCAGGCTCACTAAATATCGATTTCTTTGGCGAAGATCCGTTTGAAAAAACAATAATAGATGCTGGTATCGAAGATGGCTACAAATTTCTTAGCGATATAAACGCCGACAAATATATTGGATATACGAAGTTACAAGGAACTTGTTATCAAGGTCGTAGACAAAGTTCGGCCAAAGCATTTTTGGCAACGGCAAAAAATAGAACGAATCTTCATGTGTTGAAATATGGTCTGGTTCAAAAAGTTCTTCTGAACGAAACGAATCGAGCCTACGGCATTGAGTACAGAAGAAATGGAAAAATAATAAAAGCTTATGCAAAAAAAGAAGTGATTGTGTCGGCTGGTGCGATCATGTCGCCGGTAATTTTAATGTTGTCTGGCATTGGTCCGAAGGAAGAATTGAAAAAGCATGAAATTACACCAAAATATGATTTGGCCGTTGGAAAAAATCTATTGGATCATATTGCCACAACGATTTTCTTTCAATTTGATCCAACTTCAACTGACCCACTCGCTGCTTATGATAACACATACAACTTAGCTATTCACAGTACGGGTCGATTGACAAATGGACCAATTTCAACCTTATCTGCCTTTATTAATATCGACAAAGCAAAAAAAATTCCAAACATTCAAATTCAATACTCTTTTTTTACCAAAAATGCGTCCAATCTTTCAGCTTACATTAAAAAATGTCGATTTTATGATGAAATCGCTACCAAACTTATTGATATTAATCAAAATCATGATATCGTGGTGATAATGGTAACATTGCTTCATCCGAATTCAATTGGTTTTATGAATTTAAGTGGAAGCTCGATCTATGACAAACCAAATATTTTTCCAAACTATTTTGGCGCAGGCGACGATTTAAAAACGATGATAAGTGCTATTCGGCATCAAGTTTCCTATGAAAAGAGCAAATCTTATTCGGGAAAACATGGAAAATTTGTTAAATTGCCGCTGAAAGAATGTGAGGGAATTGAGTACGACACCGATGAATATTGGGAATGCTACATCCGGTACATGGCAGCAACTAACTACCATCCTATCGGTACTTGTAAAATGGGTCCACAATCAGACCACGAAGCAGTAGTTGACGATCGGCTCAGAGTTCGCGGCGTAGATGGACTTCGCGTCATTGATGCTAGCATGTAATTAATATTACTTTGATTATAAACTTGATAGGGTGACATTATTTTGAATTTTCCTATCGTCTTTGTAGAATGCCGTACATCACATCTGGAAATACAAATGCTCCTGCTATTATGATTGGAGAGAAAGGCGCTGAAATGGTTATTGAAGATAACAATTGATATTGTTCAATCTCGTTTTTCTTTTCAACTCCAGTAAATTTCAACATCGTCTGAATATGAAGACGAGAAATCTATTAATTCTCAACCTTAATCTGCATAAATTGGGAACATTAAATGTGAAAAATGAACAAAATTATGTTAAAAAATAAATTTTAACTTAAAATACAACAAAATTCTTTATTTTTCCTCATTTTCAATAGGTTACAAAACGTTAATCTACGATTAATCGTCCAATAAATAAAATCTTCTAATTTAACTCTCTCGCTAGTTCTTCCTTAAATCAACTGCAAACATTTCAAAACGCTCCATGAACTCCTTTCTCATGTATGCGTCTGTTATCGTGTAACTTGAACATTTTGTCACAGTATCTACACTGCTTTGTTGCAGAAAAATGTGTGAATTTGTGCTTACGCAAGTAGCTCGTGGAAGTGAAATTCTTATTACAAATATCACATCGATGTGGTCTCTCCTGAAAATAAATAGCCCATTGAGTAAAAATATCCGAACAAAAAGTAAAATTAATGTAATTACTTTAGTATGAACTCCATTAATATGATCCCTTAGTCGACTTTTTTTGATAAATGACCGATTACAAAGTGTGCATTGAAATTTCCGCAATTGTTTGTGCACATGAAGATCATGTTTACGCTCTGCAGCCTGCGAAGTGAATGACATACCACAAATCACGCACAGCCATGGTTTTTCGCCCGTATGATTTCTCATATGAATCACACAATTATGTTTGCCTTTGAATTTTGCATCACAAAAATTGCATTTGTACAACGGATGTTCGGAGTGATTCGTTCTCATATGATTCTCGTAGTTTCTTGGGTGAACTCCGCATTTCTCACATCTTTTTCTCTCTTTCGGCGGAATGTGATTGCTTTTCATGTGTTTGATCAAGACATTTTTCCCATCAAAATTCAATTCTGGACATATTTCACAGTACAGCACACATGGTTTAACTTTTTTCTTCTTCGTTGTCACCATCTCATCTTTGTTCTTCTTTTTTGGTAATCGTTTATTTGTCCTTTTCGTTGTTTCTCTCTCATTGGCAACTTTTGAACCAATTAGTCGCTTTGAAGGTAGGATTTCATCTTTGACTTTCTGTTTGTAAGCTGCAGACGGTCGACCTGTTCGATTATTTGAAACTTGAGTTGAGTCTTCATTGTTGAAATCATTTTGCGAATCGTTGCCAATTATACATTCAGCAATTGGTGGGTCTTCG
>NW_022197568.1:0-6901 GCF_009176525.2 Contarinia nasturtii
ATGGCCTAAATGAAATGTGCGGATAAAATTAGGTATAGTTGGCCATACATTTGAGTGCGAAATTCCGCACCCAAAAAGTGAAAAATCGACTTTTTATCATTTTACCCTATTCGGGGGGCTCTGAATTGTTGGGAGACTTGGGGTGAATGGGTACGAGACAATTATAATATTTTTTTTTGATCCGATGAATTTTTGACAATGGGGGATGCCCCTGCCCTTACTAGCCCATTAGCGCACCCTTTATTTTCACAAACTTATTTTTTCGACACTTTATGTCGATCTATATAAGTGAAATTGATAACTTTTTGTGACACTTTGGGTACTTTACTGGTCAGTTATATCCGTTGTTTCTCGTTGCTCAGGGTTTTTAACCTATTGCAAGACGCCCGCTTGTGTGCCTATTGCACACCAATAAGTAGTTATCCAAAAATGGGGTTAAGGCAGGAATTCAAATCACAAGCCTTTTTGAAAAAATCAATGATTTTAAAAATTATGTTGTGGATCTATCAATCCATCGAAATCTATCCTCAGGTTGGCCAGTCCTTGACATCTGAAAATGAGGTGAGCTGTGGTTTCCACTTCTCTTCCACATAATCTGCAATCAGGATCGTCTCTGAGACGTAGGTTTCTTAAATGATAGTTGACCTTACTATGCCCCGTCAAGAGACCAATGGCAATTCTAATATCACTCTTAGGTAATCTCAGAAGTTGCCTGGTCAGTCTAGTACACAGTGATCTGACAAAGAATTTTGTCTGTTCACACGTGATTATATTATGCCAATTCTGTATGCTTCGTGTCTTGAGCCATGCGGCCAGGGTTTCCCTTACTCGTGGATAATCCACGCGGATGATTGGCTCTGGTACCATGGCTGTGCTTTGTGAAGCCACATCATGGCCTCTGATGTTTGAGTGTGCCTTAATCCAGACAACCATAAGTGGATTGGTCTCGGCAATTCTTTGGAGTGCATTGTAGCAGGCCATAATTGAGCCATTCCTCACCGTAAAATCTTGAAGTTCCTTTACGGCTCCCAAGCTGTCAATGAAGATGGCTATGCTACCCTCCAGTCTGTCCTCTATAATTTTTAATGCAAATTGATAAATTGCAGTTACTTTCGCTTGTTTGACTGTTGTAGTTAGTCCCAAGGAAATCGAAAGAGCGTTATTCTCCCGTGAACAGTAGATTCTCTCTGACTGAGCTGTCAGTGAAATAGGAAGAGTGCGCCCATGTGCTGTGTTGAAAAAACTCTTACGCTATCAAACGCTCAATCAATGTCCATAGATTCCTTGTCAGCGAATGTCTTCTCAGCCATGGAAACTATGTCGTGGAGTGCTGTTTCTGTTGAGCGACCCTGCTGGAAAGCGTGTTGGCTTTTATGCAGTTGTCCAGTGGTTTCAATCTCTTCGCGTAGACATCGTTCAATCAGTTTTTTCAAACCCTTTAAGAGGAATGATGACAGACTAATCGGTCTAAAAGATTTTACCTATTTTAGGTATGAATGTTACTTTTACATATCGTCATGGGGTTGGAACAATGATGTCTCCAATAATATCCCATGACTTTTGTAAGAGACTTGGGTACCAATAAACGATACAAGGAACGTGGCACTGTTGACATACAAAAGAAAACCTGAAGAAAAAGATCCGTTCGTACAAAAGCACTCATCAAACAAGTCAAAGCCAAAATTCGCCGAAATCGCCAAAGAAGTTCGAAAAAGTTGGCTCAAGCGCATAACATCAGTCATTCTTCAATGCGACAAGGTCTAACGATCAAAAATATGCAAGCCAGAAAACAAAAAGTAGGATGGCGCACCTGCACACCGAGCTAAAACAAACGAACAAATTTGGCCGATTTCATTGACAAAGATTCATGGCCGCCATCGTCTCCCGACCTAAATTATTATTTATTAAACATTGGATTTTTTTGCTTGGGGCTACATGACATCGAAGCTCAATAGGTGGAGGTGTTGCTAATTTTAATTTGACAACTAAAGTCTGCTAAAGTCCTAATAAACAAGTCTTAAACACAGTCTCATAAATAATCTCAAATCCGGAATTTTAATTGTAAAAATAATATACAAATTAATGCACACATTTATAGATTAATTAAAGAATTTGGAATGAGTTCTACTAATTTTAAAGATCGATTTGATGGGAAAAATCACTGGGCAGTGTACGATGAGAATGCTTCACGATCATTGTGTAAAATAAAAAGTTGTAAAAAACTCACACACGTTTTATGTAAAAAGTGTAACGTTCATTTATGTTTGAATGCATCAAGAAATTGTTTTCTCCAGTTTCATAATCATAATGTTGAATTGCTCAAAAATCGACAACAACAGAAAAATATAAAATCTACAAATAGCCGGTCGCAAAATATTGAATGTAAGGCTGAAATGTTCACTGCTAATTGCTTCTTATCACCGGAATTACAATCAATTACAATTTGCATTTTTTCAGGCAATCGCGCACAAAAGGTGGCTACAAAACCGGCAAAAGATCCAAAAACAAAAAGAAACAAATTAAACACTCAGAAATCCGTGAAGGCCGTAACAAGATCAACTAGCAGAAAATACTCCCGTACCGATGTGCCAAAATTTCAACTTTCAAATCGTGGGAATGTAACACAATCCTCAGAACTTTTCCATTACCTTAGAATTAAGCAGAATTAAGCCAAATTTTATCATATAATCGAACAACATACGAACTATTTTATTGTAATTGTTTTTATTCTGATCTTGTCTTATCTCAGACTCACAATATCATATATGATATTGCGTTCAATATGATAGCACATGACAAAAGGAAGAGGGAGAGAGAGAGAGAGAGAAAACCCGGCACATAATAATATTGAATAATACATATTATATATTTTATAAGTGTAATATTTATAATTGGAGTGTTATTGCCAGTGATTACACACGACAATCAAATTTTTTGAACACTTTATTAAATCAATTGAAATAAAAATTGTATAATATGCATTTAATGCGCCTTACATATATAACATATTACACATATGATGTTTTAGAAGAAAAAAAGACATTTATCTATCTATATCTATAAAAGCGAAAGTATGTCTGTTTGTTTGTTCCGGGTTGGCGTCCAAACGCCTCAACCGATCCGGATAAAAGTTATACCGTTGGAAAGGTCTCGGCCGGGCGGTGAACATAGGCACCATCATGGTCGGCCATCGTGGTCTAACACGGCCATTATGGTCAAAAAACCGTATTTTTACAGTATTTTGCCTAAATTTTGCACATTTTATTGTCAAAAGGTGAGAATGGACCGTGGTAAACCGTGGTAACCATGATGGCCGACCATGATGGACCGTGGTAAATGGTTTGAAATGTAAAATTTTGACGATTTAAGCGATTTTAACATCATTTAACATGGTTATTAAAGTTGGACATCACGGTCCATCGTGGTATAACACCATATAACACGGTTTTTGAGGTCGGACATGATGGTACATCGTAGTCTAAAACCATTTAAAATGGTAAAAACTGTCAAAACATGATTTATCGTGGTTTACGGGGTTGGCCATCATGGTAAAAACTGTTAAAATATGATTTACCATTGATTTTGAGGTCGACCATCACGGTAAAACGTGTCAAAACATGATTTAGCATGGTTTACGGAGGATTCACCACAGTTTAACACGGTCCATCATTTGTCAACCATTGCTTTTAACATTGGTCATCCAGCGTCGAAAATCGTTCGATTTTGGTGCTGTTGAATTGGACTCGAATATTGAAAACTAAAGCCGAAATAAACGATCATGAAAAACTAATCATTCCAACAGCAACCTCCCGAAAGTGTACTGTACGCAATTTTTTTTAACCATTTTGTTAGCACGATAATTCTTCTTAGAGAACAGCAAATTCACATCTGACTTTACAGGGTGATTGGGATTGAAAGGAGTAGGCTGGTATTGTTTTTGAGCGATATTCGTTCATCGGTGTATCCATGATGTACCCATATATGGGGGTATGGTATGCGAATTTTTTTTAACTAGATAAATCTTTTCCCAGAGACGTAAATCAAAGTTTGATATGTGTAAAGGGGTTTTTTGCTACGAAAACCGAATCTGATGTTAGTTTTGAGAAACAATCAATATTTGAAAAAATCACCCAAAAAATGGGATTCGTAAAATACTTCGTATAGAAAGTACCTTCAATTTGTATTGAAATTTGCTTCAAACGTTAAGAATTTTTTTTTTTTTTTTTTTAAATAGCCTGTAAAAGTTACATGTCGTTGCGGTATCATACAGGTACATTTCTGATGATTATATCTTTCCGTATAACACACACTTCACATATTTTGAACAGAGCATCTTGATTTGCTGCTGCTCAGCATATTACTGAGAGCTGAGAAATGCTGAACTCGTGCGGCTAACGCATACAAAACGGATGCACGATACATATTCCCCTTTCGCTTCGTATGTGCTGCCGTTGACGCTATTGCCGGTACAACGTTTACACACTATACCAGCGAACATACGAAGTGAAAGGGGAATATGTATCGTGCTTCCGTTTCGTATGCGTTAGACGTACACTTTCAGAATATATGGAAGACTGAGAGCAAAAACAGCACGTCGCATCTCATCTCTTGCTTTCACTTACGTAAGCAAAATAACGAGGGATGCGACGTGATGTTTTTCTCGCAGCTTCTCATATGTCGGTCGCAACACAATTTCAAACTCAACTGGTTACTAAGTTTTGAGTTTTGAATTGAACGACCAAATAACTGTTTATAACCGTTTAAACGGGGAGAATGCATGTGTGCGTGTCATCCATTTCGTATGCGTTAGCCGCACGAGTTCAGCATTTCTCAGCTCTCAGCTATATGCTGAGCAGCAGCAAATCAAGATGCTCTGATTTTGAACTACTTATACGCAAGTGAATTGCACGTATATGAGAGACACGGCGACGTGCCAAACCGTAACGCCATCTATCGGATAGAATCTGAAATACAATTTCGTATTGACTATCTCATATTTGTGTAATTTTGTTCATAGAATTATAAGGTATATTCCGACAGATTTGTAAGGTTTTTATTCGCCAACATATTACATAGCATGCCATACCCTTGCTCATACGTCAATACTCTATTAATTGGCCAAAAACTTTACTGTTTATTGAATTAGTACTGCACTACCAGTGCATGTTCAATATCTCTTTCGGGGAATGAAAATTCATTCGGCAAAGGAAGAAATTTGGAAACAGGGCGGACAAGTTAGACTTACGGATGTAAATTCCATTTTAATATTAAAGGGTAAGGTTACGAGCGAGCGAAGCGAGCGAGTAACCGTCCAATACGTAAAAAAATATATAGAAATATTGGAAGAAACTACCCAAGCACTCAAATTACACTGTTCGTCCAGAGCATTTGCACCGAGCGTCTTTAGCTCCGTATTCTGTTTCGTGTGTTCGTAACTGACGCACGGTACGAATGCCCCGGGTGAACAAGGCAAATTTAGTGCTTGGGTAGTATGCCGAGGCGAGCGAAGCGAGCCGAAGGCATGCTAGTTGATTAATAAAACTGTTACTTGCAAATGTAAATGAATATTTAAGTTAAAAAACCGGGAAAATAATCAAGATTTTTTTAAATATCATATATGATATCAAATGTTAATTTGTTAATGAAAGAAAAATGTATAACACATTTTTTGAGAATAAATATTTTTTTTATTTATATTTTAGCAATTCAAACACATAAAATAATTATATTCCGGCTTATTCTTTGTTTAGATTTTGTTTTTAACTATACTCCACATATAATGTTGAAATTGACGACTATTCATCCATCTATTCATCAATTGCATGTTTACGCATTTCACCACTATGACGTACACGGCGCTGACTGTCATTTTATTTAGACCATCCCCTCCCATCACCCCTACAAAATTCACGAAAATTTCAAAAATATCCCGAAATTGGGTCCATACCCCTTTTAACCCCAAAATTAATTTCATATTCGGATTCCTCGTAAAAAATTACCTATAGACTCCATATATTGTTAATCTTTCTTGACCTATAATTTACTCCTTTCAGCTTGTGCCTTCAATTCGGGTCGAAAAGTGAAATCACCCCATTAGGGTAAAATTATAAAAAGTCGATTTTTCACTTTTTGGGTGCGGAATTTCGCACTCAAATGTATCGCCAACTATAGCTTATTTTATCCGCACATTTCATTTAGGCTATTCATATTGCCCATCCCCTCCCATCATTCCCAAGGGGTGTCCCCTACAAAATTCACGAAAATTTCAAATATACCCCGAAATTGGGTCCATACCCCATCTTACCCCAAAATTAATTACATATACGGATTCCTCGTAAAAAATTACCTATAGACTCCATACATTGTCAATCTCTCTTGACCTACAATTTACTCCATCTAACTTCAACCTTTAATTCGGGTCGAAAAGTGAAAATACCCCATTTCATTGTAACTTCACAATGGGATATTCACCCCTTATGACTCAACTGGGCATTTAAGTTTCTTCCCTTGAAAGTTGCGCATATCAATGTAGTTTCCATTGGCATATAGTTTTGGCTGCCCTGAATGACCCAATTCGGAGGGCAAAGGTTCATTTTTATATTATTCTGACCCCCGCCCCCCGAAATGGGTCATTCAGGGCGGCAAAAACTATATACCAATGGAGTATGGACCCAATTTTGGGGTATTTTTCGAAATTTTCGTGAATTTCGTATGGGGAGTGATGGGGGGGATGATGGCCTAAATGAAATGTGCGGATAAAATTAGGTATAGTTGGCCATACATTTGAGTGCGAAATTCCGCACCCAAAAAGTGAAAAATCGACTTTTTATCATTTTACCCTATTCGGGGGGCTCTGAATTGTTGGGAGACTTGGGGTGAATGGGTACGAGACAATTATAAT
>NW_022197569.1:0-18666 GCF_009176525.2 Contarinia nasturtii
ATATAGCGTTAGAAAGAGGACTTTGGGAGCTATCATCTGGCGAAATTTAATCAAAATCATAGAACTAGGTTGCTTGCAATGAAGCTCGAAAATGTACTTTACCTATATTTTTCTCATTTTGGCTATATTGCCACCTATGGAGTTGAGCTTCAAAAAGGCAGTACACCCCATAAACTACTCTCAGAAAACTCAGATGTTAAAATTCAAAGTAATCAGAGGAAAATGCCATTTTAACATGAGGGTAAAGACCGCAAAGAAATGTGTTGCGGGTAAAACGGCATTTTAACATGTGACAAAATATCTCCATGTTAAAATGGCATTTTGTCGTCATTTTAACATGGAGATATTTTGTCACATGTTAAAATGCAGTCAAACCCGCAAAGAAATGTGTTGCGGTTAAAGTGAAAAAATGGCATTTTGCTCTGATTACTTTGAATTTTAACATCTGAGTTTTCTCAGAGTGGGCATCACACCAGTAATAAAAAGCCGCACCAGCGGAAAACTAATACTGTGGGTGTGCGGAAAAGTAATAAATTTCCCCTTGAAAGTTGACTTTGCCAATATTTTCACTAATTTGGCCTCAAACGGCCACCTGGGAAACACATTCACAAGTTTGATTGGCTAATAAGCTATATACCGTTGGAAAGAGGGCTTCAAGAGCTATCATCTGGCAAAGTTTCATCAAAATCATAGAACTAGGTTGCTTGCAATAAGATTCGGAAGCCGATTTTTCTCACAAACGGCCAGCGTAAAACGCCATCAAACCTGCCGGAAACTCCATAATTTATATACCATTCGAAAGGTAATTTTATAAGGAATCTAAAACAATTTGGTACCGCGGGTGTCTCCAACTTTTTTTCAACAAGTTTCATCTAGATCCAAAGTAATCAAATTAACACTGAAGTAAAACTCATTTATTCCATCGTTTATCCACCCAATAAAGTTGCGGTGAAACGTAATTCCACCCGAATCCAGTCGTTATCCACTCAATAAATGGTGAGTGGAATCGAAATATTTTTCAAAGTGGAATCCAAAAAAGAGGGTCCATGAATGAAAAAATTAAATGGGGATCACTTATGGGGAAAATAAAAAATACGTCTGGAGGGTTTTTCATGCCCTATCGAATGCCGAAAACCCGAACTCTCTATCTTTTCTGGTTTTCTCCAAAATCACTGAACAAACATATATATATATATATATATATATATATATATATCTTACTATTCCATAGCTTAATGTATAAAACTACGTTTCACATTAAGCAAAATGGAAACAAAGCCAATTTCTTTTGGCTATATGAAAATATCTGTAGCTTTGTAACTGATTTTAGTAAATTGTGATACAAATCTATCGATTTTCAAGGAATGTTGATGATATTTTAGTAAGTTTTATTGAAGATGGTCCAGGTAACATTTGATTAGTGGCCATAAATTTCACTGATCAAACTTTTCAAACTTCGAATGTTCGAGAAAACTTAGAATGTTCGAGAAGAGGATCCGGAATATGAGTTGTATGGTTTTTATTTAGTGAAAGATCACTGGCCATATTTTCATACAATGTGCAACCATTTCCAGTATGCCACTTCACTGGAAAAGCACTCGGATTTTTGTGGATTGTACACGAACGCGCATTCGCTTGCTCGCACTTCTGGCATATAAAATCAAATCCAATTTTCGTGTTTTTCCATTTTTTGGATGTTGAAACTTTTTGGTTTTGTTGGTATTTTTACATTCCACTGGTTTGCTCCTGCTCTCTGATACATTTTTTCAATTTTCTCATATCATTTTTTTTTGCATTCATTGTTCGCGCGCGCTAAAGATAAATTCGCATGGCAATAAAAACTCTCAATCGACTCGACTCAGTTTATGCCTCGTTAGAACTGTGGGAATTTTTGTTGACCGTCAAAAAGGATTTCTTTCATTCAGTTCGGTCAAAATGTGAAAGAGAGAGATAAACTAAGTCAACTGACAAAAAGAAAAAGGAAAATCATTCCAAATTCATATTATGAGTATAAAAGTATCGGATTTTGATAGCTTTGGATTTGTTATTCCCACTGATACATGACATCATAAAAGCGGGACACCAAACCAACGAAAAAAAAATCCTACATAAGAAACAACTTTGTACGCTTAGATAGAGCAAAATGATGCATTTCCCTTGGTGAACCGAGAGTAAATTTGTGTGACCAGTTAGTTAGTTGAGGAATTTGTCTACGCTTCAAACGCATTGACCACCACAATCATTTTTTTTTCTTCCACCAATTGAAGCGATAGACTGTACTATCACAAATAACTGTGTATATTTTTCTTCTATGTTCATTTTTTGGTGTATGATGTTCTTTTTCATTTTCTTATATGTGCTCTCTCTGTATAGTATGACGGTTGACCACTCAAGATAAATGAGCAATTGGCCGATATTCTTCAAGTTCAACATCTTCATACCATCATATAACATGATTCCAAGTTATCTACTTTTATACCAGCAAAAATATTACTGTTTTCCTCTCCGCTTACACAAATCTAGTCCGCTTTGAACACAAATATCATCCGAAATCATGCAATGGTTGCAGACTCTGGACAGCGGAACGAATGATGGCAAAATGCAAAAACAAAATCCCACTCATATATCTATCTTATTAACTTGGAGGCTAAATAAGGACCGAACGAGAGGGAATTTTCGTCTTCATATTATTATCAATAGGAAAATGGCTAGGCAAACGGTTAGTATGATGATTCATTGCCAGCGATTGTGTGGCCAATGGCCATATACAATTTTCCATTCCGAATATCAAGTCTCATGTGGATTTCATTCATTTTTTTCTTCGGCGGTGACCTCTTTTTATCCCGATTGTCCCATTCACGTTTTTCATTTGATTTTGAGGGTGCTTCTGGACGAAATGCGATTGAAAAATTGAGTTTGTTGTTGCTGTTGTTGATTTGCATTTGTATCTAAGCACACAATATCTTCTGTGTGAATATTTTCATGACACATCAAATAAACTCAAAAAATGGCCATTGCATTTTTCATTTGATAAATATGACGACGAAATTTGAACCAATTCTCCCCTTAAACAACGACCGATAAACTTAAACTTTACATATTACTCCAACTATACTGATCATCGCATCATTTTGTTTATATTTTTGGATAGTGGTCGGAGTTTATCGTATCGGTTGAGGTTATGGATAAATGATGTGGAGTGGTCGATGGAACAATCGTTTCTCATTATGATCAAAACATAAAAAGCGGTTTACGATAAAATCGATGTAAAGTTTTTTTTTTTCATTTATTATTCGCATTAAACTGATTCAATCGGATTTGGTTTGAATGCAAGTGATGTGGACACACACACACACACAAATTTCTCCATTAAACTTGCTCTGTGCACATTTTTGATGATATTATCTCTGAAACAGTTGGAGCAGTCTGTTCACATTACAGTATCACCGATTACCCGAGAAGAGACCCAAATACATATTCACAATGTGAACTTCACATTTAAAAGTTGTTGCAAAAAAATTTTCGAAAATTTTCGATTCGGTTACATTGTTTGTTGCTATTTCGAGAAAGGATCATCTCACTTGGATTTATTTTTCTCCATTCAATTGATGATGCGAATACATACGTATCGTATTCATCCAAATAAGTATTGATTTTCATTGTTATTGAAATGCATTTGCAGTTTAAACACTAATAAACTTTCTTGTATACTCTTGATGAAAATGTGTCTTTTGATATTTGATTTCGGTAACGTGAAGCGAGAATTGATTGTGATTACTTGATTTTGAAACGTGAGACGGAGAGAAGATAGGTGAACGATTTGAAAGAGATGTGACATAAAATGAAATTCCATAAACAATCAAATGGGTTCTGGATAAAATGTGAATTGAGCCCCCAAACGGGCGCGAACATACAATCGATGAAATTGCATGTTTCACCAAAGCGAAAGAAAATCGCATAACATTTTCACATCGTGTGTTGTAAGTAAATGAGATTCACTGAGCTACCCATGGTACACGCGAAACAACATATCGAAAATCAAGTGTGAATCGATAGAGAAAACATTTTCAATTATTGGCTCTTAAATTAATTTTCGCTCGTGTGTATGTGATGTGGATAATGGAATGCGTGTTGGCAATTCGACTGTGTTTTACATTTTTGATAAAGCATTTCGGAAATTGAATGTGTGTAATGTGCATCGAAATGTTATACACGTACATGGAGTATGTGAACACCGAAAATATTACCTATAAACCTACAATATCGATTTAACAACAATAAAGACGAAATATTTGAAATGTTTGTTTTGGTATAAATGGCATTAGATAAAGGGAATAGGGGGGTAAAAAAAATTAAAACGAAATCAAACACTTTATTAAACGCTGCTTTTGACATTAAGCTTATTGTGTTTCTTTTTTTTTCGAAAAGTAGTGGTGCCCATGACGACGACTTTGATGAATGCAGCTATACAAAACGTCTTCAACTCGTGGGTGAATCGCCTATATTTAGTACGTAACACAACAATTGTATGAGTGAGTTGAGCTGTATTCCGTATATATACATAGAAGAATAAGAATAATCGGCACCGCCAACACGCGCTTCATTCCCAAGTTTCAACTTGTATGTATAGCATATATGACTTTTGGTAATTTCTGCTGTTATTCGCTTTTCATCCATATGTGTTATTGAATTGTTTCGATGATGCTCGTTGAACTTTCATTTGGTTGTCGGTTTCAATACAATGCTAAGAGAATAGAATTGAAAGACATCCACATACGCGAAGAGATAGAGAGCAGACACACAAAAAACGTAAATAGTCAAACAATGGCGGGAATGTTCGTACTACATATATTCATAGAAATCGCACAAATGTGCACCAAATCCAGAGAAAGATAGACAGAAGCTGCGAGAATGAGAATAGTAAAGCTGGCTTATGTTCACATATGCATCATGACTCAAGTGTTCTCTCTCTGTAGTTTTGTTGTAATTCAGTTTTTGTCGAATCCCAAGAGTAAACGTACTGAATTGTTTTGCTTCTGTTTGGTTCTTTCTTCCATCTTTTATCCTCTGTCTCTCTTTTGTTCGTTCATACAAGCATATCGGAGATAGCTAGCGAGATAGTTCTTTTCATTTATGTATATCAACTGTCTAAGCTTAAAGTGCTGGTGAAATAAAGAGCAAACACATGAAATGAACAGCTCGATGTGTTGAAACGCAAAAAAAAAAATGAAACGAGGGAGCAAAAAAAACCATACGCAACCAAAAATTTAAACATATGAATTCTTCGTTTTGGCAATGCTTTATCTGGATATAAGTGGCACACTGGCACACCAAAATCAAATAAAAATATACGACGAATTTCGAGATAAAATCTGTAGACATTGCGCTTTTGCAATGATTAAGATGCGTTTGTTTGCTCGCGCGCCATTTCTCACAATCATTTACTATTTTCGAGTAGTCTCATTTCCATAATATTTCAGATAGATATTGGGGTACTTCAAATTAGAAAAAAACATATGTATATTTGCTCACGATCGGGCGCCAGCATTTTACTCTTCTCTGTCAAAGGAGAAGAAAAAAAACGGAAAGAAAATAAACATCCAACTCATATGGGGGACTCTACGACTGATTTTCAATCAACGATATTTGTATTTCTTTACTTTATTCTCTAGAAAATCAGTGTCATTTTTTGTTTTAAACACTTTTATTCGCGGCAAAAAAAGGTCCATCCAATTTCGATTTCAATTGAAGTCTCGAGCATTTATCTTTGCTATTGACTCTGTTTGCTTACAGAACACGATCGTTCATGAAAAACGTCATTAAGGATAACTCATGTTACCCTCCGTAGAGAACAATAGAACATTTATAGAATGAGTTAGCGATAAAATGTACCGAAAATGAAATTGAAATGATTAGCGAAGTACTAAGAAAAGAATGTGAACAAACACACACACGTGGCGAATTCACACAAAATACAAAGAATTCTGCGTGTTTTTATACAAGATCATCCATTTAGTGGTATCATTTCTCTCTCTCTTGCTCTCACTCTTCACATTTATAGTCGCAGAAACGTTAAATTCAAATGCGCTCCAGTTTATCTAGTGATGCATCAATAATTTTTATGGTAAAATTACAAACACCAGAAACAAATACAATGCGAATGAGCACATCGTTTGAAGTGGAAACTACACATAGCGAATATGACAGAGAGTCGAAGAATGAATAAATCGGTAGAAATGTTTAGATTACATGCATTGAATTGAATATTTAACGCGGAGTAGCAAAAGCTAACATACACACACACACCCATACACGAAATAATAGTCAAAAACACGAATTAAAATCATTTCAAGGAGAACGAGAGCACGCGATTGAAGCACCAAATAACAACCAATGCCAACGGAATGAAAATCGCGTACAGAAGATGACGAGAGAAAAAAAAATGAAGAAAACGAGAATATATGTGTCAACAAGGAAAACATGCTCAGCATTTTTAAATAGTCTGGAATGAATGTAAGAACGTACTTGCTTATACAACAGTTACACGTTATCTTTTTGGCGACGCATCATTCCATTCCATTTCTTATGTAAAAAAAAAGTTTATTTCTTTTTCACTCTTTCTTCATCACCGTCGTCTTTTCGCGTCTTTTCGTTAATGCTTTGCACATGCGGCTTAATTTTCAACTCGAATAATAACATGTAAACGAAGCATGAACAAGAACATGGTACCCTGTCTTTTTCTCATCTCTTCTCTCTCTACAAAACCTCCTCAAACAACTATATTTTTAAAAAAGGCGGTTAGTATAAGTAAAAATAGATATTTTTCATGTATTTATCTTTTGTTCATCAAAACTGAATATGATGCCATTAAACTCTTCGCATAAACAAGTAGAGAAAATTAATATGATATTTTTGTGCGAATCTCGCCAGATTGCACCATCTGTAGTTTTTCAATGCAGTCAATTTAGCATTGCTCTGTAGTTTTCAAGCGATGAAGTCAAAAAAAGCAACAACAATATCACAGCTACATAGATATGTAGACCAATATTTCTAATACTGGGAAGAAGTGTAAATTTGATGTATACCGGTATGATACGTATACTGATGATAAAATGATTCTTTCCAAAATACACTGCCAAAGGACTTGGAAGTAATGCTTGATGTATCGATGCATAAACGAGTGGAATTCAAAAAATATTTTAAAGCCCCAGAGATCCGCAGAAAAATTAACCAATTCAATCAAAATTATATGATTTGAATTCGAGACATATCGACTTTCGTCAAAAAAATCATGAAAATACACAGAAATTCGGTAGTTTGTTGTACTAGAGCCACTTGTCACAAGGTCGATCGGGTAATCTGGGTATGTTTTTTCAAAAGAGCATCTGAAGAACTACAAACTGAGCGATTTTAATCAAAATCGTAGTTTTTGAACTCGATTTATAGCGACGTTTGTTTGAAAATTCCCGAAAATACACAGAAATTCGGTACTTTGTTGTACTAGAGCCACTATTCACAAGGTCGATCGAGTATTCTGTCTGTGTTTTTTCGAAAGGACATCTAAAGACCTACAAACTGAGCGATTTTAATCAAAATCGTAGATTTTGAACTCGATTTATAGCGACGTTTGTTTGAAAATTCCCGAAAATACACAGAAATTCGGTACTTTGTTGTACTAGAGCCACTATTCACAAGGTCGATCGAGTATTCTGGAAATGTTTTTTCGAAAGGGCATCTAAAGACCTACAAACTGAGCGATTTTTATCAAAATCGTAGAATTTGAACTCGATTTATAGCGACGTTTGTTTGAAAATTCCCGAAAATACACAGAAATTCGGTACTTTGTTGTACTAGAGCCACTTGTCACAAGGTCGATCTAGTATTCTGGAATTTTTTTTTCGAAAGGGCATCTAAAGACCTACAAACTGAGCGATTTTAATCAAAATCGTAGAATTTGAACTCGAGTCACAACGTACAAATCAAGTTGTCTTGAAGTTCCCATACAAATTCTTAGGAAAAACCTCATTTATTGATATCTTACTTGAGTTATGCGTGGTACAAACAAACAAAGCGAAAACGATTCTAAAGCTTGATTATACATCAAGCAATATCTTCACGTTAATATGGAAAACTAATTTATTTAGAGTTTTCGCAATTGGCCCCACTTGACTTGAAACATACAAAGTTTTCAATCACTTGGTGTGTGTGTGCGCGTGTGTGATATTTCTAAAGCTAATCATGATGAATTCAATTTGGCACTTTAATGCTTCATTTAATCTGCGACATTTTTTACCATCGCCAATGACATGTATTATAACTTCAAAAATGAAATATACAGGGTGGCCCAGAATAACTGTCATTTTTTTGCATCTACGTAATTTCAACTACAATGCTTTCCAATCACCCTTTGGTTCACCGTTATGTTTATTCATGTTTTGGCAATTCACCGTGACGATGCACAGTATTGCGCAGTTCTTGTTTACTTTACAATAGCAATGGATGTGAAACGTCAACTAGTTTTGAATTTACATGCAAAAGGTTTGCGACAAGTTGATATTTTTCGTTGGCTTCAGAACGACAATATTGCTTAATGTGATATCACCATTTATGGATCATCAGCGCAGCTTATAAGAAAACCATCTATATAATTTATAGGATTTACTAACTTTTTGAAGTGGGAGCGCATAGGTAGTCGTTGAGGCAATATGAGGAAAATATTGGCAAAATCAATTTTCAAGGTGTATTTTATTTTAAAAAAATGTGGCAAAAAATTCAAAATATGAATGTCGAGTAGTTTGTTTTTCTTAGTAGTACGGTTCCACGTTTCACATTAAGCGCTACGGCCAAAAACTGGCAGTGTATTAATTTGAGATTTATTCATCGCACCATAAAACGATACAAGGAACGTGGAACAGTCGATGTGAAGCGAAAACTGGGTAGAAAAAAATCTGTACGTACAAAACATCTGGTCCAAAAGGTACGCAAGAAAATTCGTCGAAATAACAAAAGAAGCGTCAGAATCATGGCTCGTGAGCACAATATCAGTTGATCTTCAATGCAAAGAGTGTTGAAAGAAGATTTGGGAGTGAAACCATTTTAAAAAAAACCGAAAACACGGTTTGAAAATCAAAAATAAGCAAGACAGAAAGCAAAAATGCAAAGAACTGCTACGCCGGGCCGCAACTTCAAACATTGTGTTTTCAGACAAAAAGTTGTTCCTTTTGCAGCCTAGTCTCAATGCGCAAAATGATCGCGTGTATGCAGCGTCAATTGAGGACATTTCTGAAGATGATTTAGCTCTTGAACGATTTCAAAATGTGTCAAGTGTCATGGTTTGGGGCGCCGCTTCGGCCGGTCACAAATATCCTCTTGTTTTCGTTGAAAAGGGCGTTAAAATGAATGCAACTGTGTATGAAGAAGAAATATTGCCCAAAATCTTGTTGCCACATGCTGAAACTGTGTTTGGTGATGAACCGTGGGTGTTTCAACAAGATGGGGCATCGGCACATCGAGCAAACAAAGTGCAACAGTGGTTAAGAGAAAATGTGCCTGATTTCTTTAACAAAGATGAGTGGCCGCCATCTTCTCCAGACTTGAATCCATTGGATTATTTTGTGTGGGGCTACATGCAATCAAAGCTTTATGATCTGAAGATTAAGAAAATCACAAAATTGGATGCATTTAAAAAGAAAATCGTCAAGATTTGGAATGATATTCCCATCGAAATGGTGCGGTCCGCGTGTAAATCGTTTTCACGACGTTTGCGTTTGGTGGTCCGTGCAAACGGAGTAAGAATCAAAACCAAAACATAAATTTAAAATTTTGGACCCTATTCTAAATCCCAATAAAGTTTTTGTTCAATTTTAGTAAAAAACAATACGTTTTTTAAGCATATATAAAAGTGACAGTTATTCTGGACCACCCTGTACTTTACAGAAGAGACGCTTAAAGAAATATCGTTTGTCTAATATCGAATAAGTAGGTAACGTGAAAGGTTCTCAGAGTGAAAAACGCAATGGATTTTCCATTCATATATATATTAACCGAAACGATGTAGTCCTTAGAATCGATGAAGCAAATTATATCTGAAGTTCATAGTAATGTGTAAAAAAAGGGAACGTTGTGAAGAAAATAGCATAGGGTGAAAAAACGAATACGTCTATGCACATTTTATATATATATATATATCTTTGTATTTAACACGCCAAAAAAAAAAAACATTGTCAAAATTACCGGTGCACACAGTATATATTACCCAAATATATGAATGTTTCGTCAGTTTTTTTCTTCTTCGGCCTTTTTTGACGCAGCGTTTAAAAATGAAATACTGTTCGAATAAAAAACAATTTTATAGGAGTGGAAGATTGAGAAATGCCGTTCGTATCTTTTTATTTTTCGTCTCTTATCGTTTATACACGAATGTGTATCATAAACTCATTCGCACAGCTATGTGTGTGAGTGAGCCTTCGTAAATTTGAGCAAATATTTATTGATGTAGAAATTAATAGACAAATTTGAGAGTGAAAATGTTTGAAGTGCTTTTGGGTAAGAATGCTACTTGTAAAATAAACGTTCTTCTGATATATCACATATTTTTCTTTTATAAATGATCCAAAGAGAAAAAGCGCAAAAATGTATGCTCCTCTCTGTCTCTGTCTCTCGCGGTCTTTGTGTCTTCATATGTACAAATATATCGTCACAGATTGAATATTAGTTGAGACGGCATCGATTGTAGTCGACGTCATTGCCACAACGACAGCGGAAGCAATAGCCGTACAACCCTCAATTTTCTGATTCACTCACGATATTTTTTCTCTATCTCCCGACATGTATATGGTGGAGCGCTTCAAGTGGTTTCCTCTTTTCGTCAACACTTTCTTCTTTTCTTTGTACGTGTATCAAGTACCACATTTGAAATGAAGTCATTTCCCGCTTTATTCACATAATTATTTTCACGTTCGCCTCTCAAACCATTTTACTTCAGGTTTCAATTTATAAATATGCACTCACGCCCTCCCCAAACGATAAACGACACACACACACACACACACACAAACAGCACTGAGAGCACCAATCTTTCAATTCACGATGACTACATATATGTGAGAATCATTGAAGATAGAACTCTTTTTTCAAAAAAACATCGAGTATTTCTTTTTGCTTTCATCTTGAACGGTAAATAAACGTTTCTGTAAATATGAGCCCGAAAATAATTCTTACTCAAAACACATTGAAATCGAAATTATGTTTCGTATCGTTCATTATTATGCAATATTTATACATTTATTGTGTGCATTAAACTAACTTAATGGTTATGTCGTTTTATTTTCTTCTTAATTCACTTTGTTTTTCGTCGTTTTGATCTTCAAACTTTCGCCATCTCAGCAGCGTTCACCCATCGGAAAACCAATAAAAGTGAGGTACACACTGAGTACACAATTAGATACAATAAATTAATGCAAAAGGATGTCATAGATCTCTAAATTCATGCACATAACGAAACACATTGAGTCTTGAAAATGAATATAATGTTCTGTAATGAAGACATACACAGCACCATGCACGCACCGAAAAAAGAGAACGACACTCAACAAAGCAATAATTAATAAGTGTGCGTCGTTTTTGTTCTGTCTTATTTTTCAGTGCGTTTTTACAATGGGCCCCAACGTTAATACGTGACATAATGGTCGTTGAGGCTTTGGTGTGTGTACAATTCGCGACTTTTATCCATATTGGAATGATAGCTTGCGAAAAAGAGAGAGAGAGAGATAGAGAGGGAGAGCAAGTAAAAAAAAACAACAAAACACCGAAATAAAACATTGGGTTAATGATTGTCGATGTTCTGTTGGCGCAAAGCGTTTGAATACGCGCTTTCTAATACAGGAAAAGAGGATCTAATTAACCGGTACATTTGCATTAATGTCTTTATATTAAATGTAGATGAAATAAATGTCGAACAATTCCACTTGGAGCTACTTCACTTGCTCTCTCTCATTCTCTCTCTCTCTCACACACACACACACATACATACACACGCACACACACACACACACACACACACAGAGAGAGAGAGAGAGAGAGAGAGAGGCTGTATTTCTATTATATATCGTTGATTTTTATTGTGAGGCCATAGGCATGAGTTGCACGTTTTCTTCGCGCGCGTGGTTCGCATCATCGATGTTGTTCTGTATTTCGAGCTATATAATTTGCCATTCATTGACGAATCGCGTGCGCGACTTACAAAAAAGATATGCTTGCTCGGTTGGGCAATTACGTTTGGATAATGATTTGGAAAATGATGAGAAGCAAAAGTAGTGAGTAGAAAAAAAAAATCAAGCGACACAGTGGCAAAGTGGGCCATCGGCAAATCAAATGATTTGTTAGGCGAAAATACTTAAATGTACACTTCGTTGTCAATGTGACACTCTTAAATCTCATTTGATTTTCGATGCCGGCAACAATTCATATCTTTTCCTCTCTCTGCTTTCTCTTGTGGCATTTTTCAGCTTCGATTCATTCATTCGTGGGTAAGCGGAGAGAAACTGACGAAGACAATACAAAATGCTTGCACCCAAAGGGACTGCGCTCTCATGATTACTCTAGGGGACTGACACCATTATAAATATTAGAATATTAGCAAAATATTAGCAAAAATTAGTTTGTTTTGCTTCACCATAGCTTGTTAGAGTATTGCGCACTTTGCTCACCGAAAACTTTTTTTGTTACCTTAAGTGTTTTAGTATTTAATAGAAATAAATTTTATTTTTTCTAAACCAGGAAAAATAAAAAAAATGTTAAATGTTCATCTAAGAATTTATGGAAAATTCATACATGATTTCACTTTGAGATCAGCTATTTGACGTTTGACGTTTATACTAGTGAACTAATATTAGCAATATTAGCAATATTAGTATGTATGTATAGTTATAATAGTAGATTTTTTTATTAATATTAGAAAAATATTATCAAAATTAGCAGTAAACTATGAAACTAGATTTTACTAGATTTTGTGTCCGTCCCCAGTGATTACTCGAGAGTTTGTTGTGTGTGTTAACCTTGTGCCGCCTTATGATACAACAAAATGTCAAAATGAAACACATTCCTCTCTGAATCAGGTTAGAAAATCTTGAGCATTTCTTAATCACTATCACTGTCTCATGTCAGAGCAGCAGTACCTTGATATTTTCAACAAAGTCTTGCATTCTTGTTCAATCGTATAAAATAAACCCTAGAGTCACAATTATGCTATGCACATTTTTTATATTTATTATAATAAAAATGGCTTCACAACATAATTTTCAATTAGTTGAGGCGGCGACCACTGACTAGATAGCTTAAATTACACAATTTATAGTTGTTCATACTATTGGTGAGTGTACCACTTGAGATGGCACGTGGAATCGTTTGTATGCTATCAACTCATAACAATATTTACCTGATTTTATGATGATGATACCATTTAACGGATTTACAGTCACAAATCGCATGGATTATCGGTGTGACAGAAAATAGATTTGCGCACAAATTATTGTCAGTGATTTTTGATACTGTACCAGACGAAGATAAATTCAAATTAAAAGCCGATTTGCACGCGCAAAACGTTGCTTGTGATACCGAAAACGAAGCATAAAATCACATCAAGCCGAACACGACTTTCGTAAACAAAATGATTGCAGTTTTGTGATGTATCGTGTCTATCTTTCATTTTCGATATGGCATTCGCATTCAATTGGAATTCGAGGGTAACGATACTCAGACGGACGGAAACTTTTTTACTCGCGCGCTATTCTTCTACTTCTTTCTCTCTCTCTCTCTCTCTCTCTCAGCGTAAGAATTTCCTTTTTCTTTTTCTTATTGAATTCGGCTGTTGGAAAAAGTGAACGGTCTAAAGTTTTCGGCAATTGCAGACAAGGAAAAACATTAAATGTACTAGATTAACCGATGATGAGCCAAAAAAAATTCAACGACAGCAAACATACACTTCAAACAATGACAAGGACGATGAAAATGACAAAGAAGACAGCAAAAACACACGTAGACGAAAAAACAAACCAGAAGGACATACATACCAATACCCACTATGGTAATAGAGCCAAAAAAAAAAGATCTATGGGAATGACGAGAGAAGTGAATTCAATGCAACGGTACAAACATTTACAATCAAATGAAGCGCAACTCATATACTGAAAAGAAATTGCAAAGCGGCCAAGAATCGAATTCGATTTATTTTCAATTTAGTTGGTGATTTCTTTTCTTTCTCTTTGCGGCGATTTTTTTCGTTTGTTTGACTTGTGTTTCTTTTGTAAGAGATCTGGGGCGATATCGTTGTGACAATTGAAAGAGCTTAAATACAAAAGAATATCACATCGAAAAGCTTGTCCACTTGCGTCTCTTTTTCATCATCTTCTTCTCGCTCCCTCTATCTATATGTGCCTTTTTATCGCTTAAGGGTCGAATCGAATTGGAAGAGATATGTGTATATGTGCGGGGTTAGTGTCTCAAAATGCATCACATTCTAATCGACTGACACTGAAAAAAGGAGATTTGACATCTTTCTTTCTGTGTCTCCTGCCATTTTTTTAACATTTGTTTGTCTTTTGCAGAAAGAGCATCAACATGACAGTAAAAATCCGATTAGCTTTTGTGGTTTACGATTTCCAATTGTTCACATTGACTGAATAATCATACAGATTTGGTTTTACTCACTCTCTCTCTTTCTCTTTCGTCATTTTTCTCTCACTTTTTTTTGTATCTTTCTGCCAGTCAAATTGATTTTGCATTTTATTTCTGTGTATGTTTTTAAAGCAAAAAGCGTTATAGTCATAAAATACAAAAAAAAGCACAAAAAGGGTGCAAAAAATATCAAAAATTTCGTGGGCTGACATCAACTACCATTTTTTCATATATTTTTTATTTTATTTTTGCTCTTTTCGTGATTTATTTGGCACATGCTTGCAGTTTTCCGCAACGTGGAACAAAGTTTATATGTATTGCCAATTGATGGAAAACACCTTCTACGAATATATTAAATATGTTATGCTTTTAACCGGCATTTTCTTTATTCTGCCTTCACAACCAGATCGCAGTGCCGGAAAAAGGGTTTCTCATACTAGGCGAAAACAAGAAGTTGTTGTATTTTTTTCTCTAGTGGTATCATATTTTGGAAATATATTTTTTCCACACTCTCTCTTATTCGAAGCTATAGTTTAACTCACATTATGGATTCGTCGATGTACGGACAAATCGGCCAAATCACTTGGCATTTCATATCAATTTTTTTCTCTTTTGTTCTATTTTACGAGCGATAAACAGAGGTCCCCATAAATATTTATACGAATGCACGTTACACGCATAAATAATACATAAGTTTTTTTTTGTTTACGTATAGAGAAAATGGAAACACAAAGAGTGACCATGAATTCTTTATAGTTGAGCATAATTTTAGCATGATTTGTAGGCACATTTTACGAATGCATCAAACAATTTTAACAAAGCGACCGAAAAGCACAAGTTATTTTTTTGCACAATGTATACTATATAATTTTGCACCCTAATTTTATAAGTACAATATGTTTTCTTCACACACACATAATGAATTCGAAGTTAAGCCCCACCATAAAACACATGGGGCGGAAATGAATGAGACGAAATTTTCTCTCTCATGGGCGCAGCCATATTGAAAATTTTGTATGCGCTTATATGTAAAATTGGTGGCGCCACTGGTATATTTGATGGAAAAATAAGAACATGTTTGAGTCTCACTCGTTTATATGTAAATTACATAGGCATTTCCAGGCCATGATAAAACAAAATATCGTGACAAAAAAATATCGTTGAAAATATCAAAGTCTGTACTACAAATAAAAAACCTCTATCGAGGTGAAGAACGAGTGACGAAACCAAAGTGTGAAACACAAAATTTCTGATATCAATTTTGTGACGAAAATAGTTGGTAGATATATTTTCTGTGTACTGTGAATATAAAGTCAATATACTTTTGTATATTCAAAACGTTGCAGAAATGTCCCCCTCTAGGGGCTTTTAAGTATATACATTTTGAAAAATATACACAAATATTCACAATATACACAATTCATCATATATACGGCATAAATCTCCAGTGCATATTTCGTATTTTATTCTGTATATTGTGAATATTCACTGTACAGGTACACACAGTATAGCTACACAGGAACGAAGAAAGTCCACACAACAGAGAATGAAAAGATTCATATATATGAATTATTCACGAAATATTCACCGAATATATGCAGTTATACACATCTATTTCTGCATATTCTTCATATATATATATGACTATTCAGCATAATGTTTCAATATATACTGAAATAGTGGTATTCACTTGAAGTTAAAAGCCCCTAGGTCCCCCTTTTTACTTTGAGTTCATACTGACGCAATGAAGCAACGTTCCGAATTTACAAATCTATATGGAGTTTATATTCACAGTACACAGAAAATATATCTACCAAATATTTTCGTCACAAAATTGATATCAGAACTTTGTGTTTCACATTTTGGTTTCGTCACTCGTTTTCACCTCGATAGAGGTTTTTTATTTGATATCAATAGTTTTGTAAGCGCTATTTTCCAAGGACAAAGATTCAAGACACATGAATTTGAATATTTTTCAAATACAATTAAAATATGGATTTTTAGGTTATTTTTGTGATGATATAAATCATGGTTCATAATGAGGAACAGGGCTTCTTTTCAGTGGCGCGTGGTATGCACATTTTTTATCTTTGACTCGGGGCTTAAATCGATGAAATTTTCAAAATAAACTATGCATTATTTACGTACAATTTTTGGTTTCTGGCCAATTTGGCCACCCCAACATGAAATTTTTAAGTCGCAATTGGCATTATTCAACAGCTTACTTTAAGACCTTTCCAACGAATATGCATATGCCAGTAGTGTGCGGAGGGGGGGGGGGTTTGGCCCCCCCCCCCTGTGATTTGGATGAGAATTTATTTTTCGTGAAATTTATTCGAAATTGCTAGGGTTTTTGATTCAAAAAGTGAAGACCTTTTTTTTTTTTTTTAGCTCATCAATGTAGAAAATTGAGGAAAATTCTTTCAATTTGCTAGGGTTTTTGGCTCCGAGAGATTTTTTTCCGATTTGCTAGGGATTTTCGCCTCAAAAAGTGGCTTCCAAAAAAAAAAAAAAAAAAACGAAAATTTGTCTAATTTGCTAGAGAATTTTTTGTTTTTGGAAAATCACCCCCCCCCTGAAAAATTTTCCTCGCACACTACTGGCATATGCCCTGGGTATGTCAAGTATAGCTTGAGAAGATGGCAATTTTTTGCCACTTTTGTACTATCGAAGGCCATATCTCGAAAACAAGAATTTTCTGGGATATAAGCTATGCGGCGTTTTATAGCTTAGATTTAGGCCTAAAATCGGTGAAATTTTCAATGCACCAAGTTAGGCTGGTTTTCGAGGTAATAGCCGTTATGTGTCCGGCCGAACGGTATCTTTTTGGTTTTTGGCCAATTTGGCCACTCCAACTTGAAATTTTTGGACCGCAAATGGCAAGACCTTTCCAACGATATGCATATGTCCGGGTTGTGTCAAGTGGATGTGCCTTGGTGACTGTAGGGACAAAAATCAAAAAGTGACTTTTGGAGGCTGGCCACGGCCAACATGATTATGTGCATAATCCGACGAAAATGCCCTAACTCTAATCAGTTCTGAATTTCTCAAATTTCTTTGGTTTTCGTCATATTGCAGTCTTGTATATCCAATTTTATTTCTAAGTGAACTAGACACTATTTTACCCAAAAGGAGATCATAAATTAAAAATACAGAGGCATTTATACGCCGTCTCCAAAGCGGTTGAATATTTAACACATTACATCTAAACTGATACGGTGGCAACACAAAATTTTCATCTCTCTGGTAAACAAATCTCAATGTCCATATCACAAAATCTTTTTGAATTGACTCTATTTTATTGGAATGGATACGGTGGTATGGTTGCCATACAATACTCGCGTACTCTAACTTTGATCTTACTAGTGCACAGTATAACATTTTTGCAGATTCAATCGTGAACTTATTCTTTAATGTACGTTTAATAAAACCCATTGCCCCATGTGCACTGGCTGTAATCGCGTCGATGTGATTGACAAATGTCAGCTTCGTGTCAAATACAACTCCCAGATCCTTGTGTATGTTGATCCGTTCAAATGCATGTTGACCATTGTTGAATGTATAATCGTAGTTGACTATGTTTCCGCCTTTTGAATATGTCATAACGAAACATTTCTTCAAGTTCAAATGCAGACTATTTTCAGTACACCATTCGCTCAATTGATTAATGGCATTTTGAAATAATAAGGCATCTATAGGCGATTGTATGGTTCGGATCAATTTCAGATCATCTGCGAATAATAAAACAAGTGCATTTGATACTATTTCGACAATGTCATTAATAAAAACAATAAAAAGACAAGGTCCCAAAATACTTCCCGCTGGTACACCAGATGACACAGTGAAGGTCCGTGACCTTCTTTCACCGATTCCAACAAACTGCGTTCGTTCTGTCAAATAACCATGTATCCATTTGACAAGCTGTCGTCCGAATCCGAATCCTACCAGCTTCTGCAACAATTTCTTGTGGTTCACACGATCGAAGGCTTTCTC
>NW_022197570.1:0-4020 GCF_009176525.2 Contarinia nasturtii
CTCTAATGCGTATTCCGAGTACTAATTGACGTTTGTGACAATTTAATAATTATTTAATCGGTTTATCACGATTGTGACACAAAAGTGAGGTTATGTCAACCAATTCATTTTTATTAATTTAATATTTTTGAATATTGTGGACAGAAAATCTCACAAAATTAAAAAACAAAAAATTTTTATTTTCAAAAATGTAAAAAATTAAAATCTATTTATTTCTACTGTTTTATTTTAACAGTTTAAGGCAGTTTAATCGATTCATTATGATTTTGCCAAACCGTGACGGCCATATTGTCACAAACGTCAATTAGTAGGGGAATTGCGTTAGCAGTGGGACAGTGAAATATTTTTGATTTTTTCTACTAAAGATGTCAATGTTTTCACGTTGATAATTTAATATTAATGCACAATCACTTTCTAAATGGTTTTTAGCGCGATCACTCGCGTTCATTATACAATGCCAAACACCTCCCAAAATAAATTCTAAAAAAACTTTTCCGAAGTTTTCGGTTGGGCCCATTAAATGAACATTTTTCAACGATTCGAAAAGGGATTATATGCATTTTGTTTAATTTTCAAGTGTTCTTTAATGGTGGCAAAGTGATTTACAAAAATATTGAGTTTGTATACATTTTTCGTTGGTTGGTCAAAATGAAGCATTTTCCACCAGTGGGACACTTGAATTGTCCAGCAGTGGGACATGCACTAGAAGCCATCTCAGTATATCACATGTGTTTTCATAAAAATGTTGATGGAAATTTGTGTGCAGTATGTAAATGCTTTGACTCGAATACGTTTCATATCATCGGTGCACGCTTTTTGAATGAATTTCGACTCGATTTCATCAGTTGTGACATTCGCCCACTTGTTGACATTAAAGAAAAAGGCATCTTTATCTTCATCTTCATCGGCCACTTCAGGTGTAGAACTTTGTACGGTTTGCTCGAAAAAAATGCCACAAAGACAGGCACGAGACAACACCATACATTGCAACGAGTGCGATGCACCAGAACACTTGAAATGCCACAACAAATCGGTCAGTTATTTCACATGCAAAAATTGTGAGTCTAAATATACCAATGAAGCGAAAGAATTAAGTGATGATATCGAATAATTTTTGTTTGTTCTCATATGAATGGACAATTGACTCAATAAATATTCTATAAACTTTCGTAGCGTGATGTTTTTTGTTCATTTTCCTAGTTTTCCAGCAATCTCCATTGCGTTTTACCTAGTGTCCCACTGGTGGCCAAACATTTTTTTGGCAAAAAATCATCTCTTCAGAAAATTGTCAAGAAAAATGTTGTTTGAGACGGAATCATATAAGTTTTTTTGGCAAAAATGTAGCAACAGACATTACCATTAAAATGGTATATACAACTTCTCGATATATTCTAAGGGTTCATTTTTTCTTTGAAAAACAAAACATGTCCCACTGCTAGCACAAGTCCCCTACTCGTAATACGCATTAGAGGTGTTGTTAGCTACGGGCATGATCAGGCTTCGTCCACCGCTATACAACCCAATAAAAAAGTCCATGTGCATCATCAAAATTTTCTTTGTTGTCCTGTAAAATAGTAATAGTAGGTGAATTTTTTCAAAATTAGTCAAAGAACGGTTTTTCCCAGTGGATATTTTAAACCTCAATTGAAAATTGGTATGACTGTCGTCAATTCATTTGAATTTAAATGAAGCAGTAACATTTAATATATGAATACAAGCTGAACGTGATCCTTTATTTCATTGATATATTCGCATAAGAGTACATAATATAAAATCTATTGCATATTTTGTTTATTCTTTTCCATTAAATCTATCAGATTTAGTTGGACCTCTTTTAGAAACTCGTCGAATGGCACGGATGTACTGACGCGATTCAACCAACTTAAAGTGTTGGAATGTTTGTCGGTTTTAAGCGGTGCTAACATTAGAAGTGAATTAACAGTACTTGTGGCGCAAATATCAGCAAAATGTATACAAATAGCAGCGACTAATAAATGCTATTACTATATTGATAGCGCGCTAGAAAACGCGCTTTCTACTCTTTGCACAGTAACTGGTTTACTTTTATACTGTGTATATGGGTCAGATACACATAAAATTCTGAATTGGTATTATGTGATTTAGTTTCAGTTGAGCGTGAGCGTTCGTTCAATTCCCAAATTCTGGATATCTTGATTTATATTTTGCAAAAAGGTGAAAAATGTTTCTTTTACTTTTACGCAGACACCTAGTGTGTAAGGTAAAGTATTGGAATCTGTCGAAAAATTAACACCCATCAAAAACGTAATTTTCTGGGTGTTTTCGGGGTCGGAAAACACGAATCTAGCGTTTTTTTCGATGTCCGAATGCATGTGCGTACCCTGTCCGCTATACGCAAAAATTCAAACCAGAAAAGTAATTCAAAATCTGACTTCACAGGATGATTGGGGATGCCGAGAAATAGAAACCATTAGATTTTGAGCGACTTTGGTTGATACAGTAAAGTGTCATGTCTGATGTGATGCCCTTGGCCATCCATGGGAAAAATTAAATTTTTCTTCCAAAAGTCATATTTAATGTATACATAAACACTCAAAAATGTGTATGTAAGACATTTTATTTTTAGAAAAGATGACTTGATATATTTTTTCGAGCTGGATTTATGCTTCATCGACTAGTTCGTTTCATTTTGAGAGAAGTATAAATGAGTATCATAAAAACCATACTGTGTTCACCTAAAATAAAAGCCATAAAAACATTTATTTTATTTTTTTATTTTTTATTTGGCATGGAAGTGATCATATCTCGGCAACAGAGCAAATATGCACTATTATGATTCTAAATAGTTTCATTGGTAACAACTAGAGGTAAAATGGTGTCACTGCAAATGTGGATTTTGATTTATTAGATTATAATTCTTTTCGATGAAACTTTAATCGGACTCAAATCGAATGTACATCTTACATTTATATTGATGCCTTTTCTCTCCAGTATGCAGTTGCATATGTTTTTAAAGTGTTAAAAATATCTTCTTATTTTGACTCATTTCACATTCCTTCCCATATATGCTTCTTTTTAGATACTTTGAAATCCACAGTTGCGCCATGAATAGTGGAATAGAATCTATTCAGTAGACTATTCTTATGACAAATTATGAGTCTTCATATGCGTAGTGAGGCTAGACTTTTGATTAAATCGCTTCTTACACTGATCAGATTTATACGGTTTTTCTCCAGTACATATGTATTCTCATATGCTGTTCTATTTTACTCTTACAAACCGTAACAAACTTTTTCTTATTTTCATCTCTGTTACAAAGATAGCACTCATATCGACGTCGTTTACACTCCCTTTCATGTGCTTCTTTTTCAATATTTTGTGAAAATCCACGGTGACACCCTGAACAGTGGAACAGACTATCGTTATGAGTCTTCATATGCTTATTGAGAGTATTCTTTTGATTAAATCGTATCTTGCACTGATCACATTGATATGGTTTTTCTCCAGTGTGAATTCGAATATGCACAGTGAGACTATTCTTACGACTAAATCGTTTCTTGCACTGATCACATTGATATGGGTTCCCTCCAGTGTGACTTCGAATATGTCTAGTGAGATCACGCTTTTGATTAAATCGCTTCCTACACCGATCACATTGATATGGTCTTTTTCCGGTGTGTATATTCATATGCTGATCGAAGTTGGTTTTACTAATAAATCGCTTCTTACACTGTTCACATTGATATGGTCTTTCTCCAGTATGTATTCTCATGTGATATTGAATTGCATTCTTTGCAACAGTAATGAACTTCTTCTTATTTTCGTCTCTGTTGCAAAGGTAGCACTCATATCGACGTCGTCCACACTCCCTTTCATGTAAGTCTTTTTCAATACTTTGTGAAAATCCACGATGACAACCTGAACAGTGGAACAGACTATCCTTATGAGTCTTCATATGCATGACGAGATGGTGCTTTCGACTAAATCGATTCTTACACCGATCACATTCATATGGTTTTTCTCCAGTGTGAGTTCGAATAT
>NW_022197571.1:0-2581 GCF_009176525.2 Contarinia nasturtii
TCCCAAATTATTTTAGAAATGATGTTTGTCTCGAGCCCATTCACCCCTAGTCTCCCAACAACTCAGAGCCATTGGGGTAAAATGATACAAAGTCGATTTTTCACTTTTTGTGTGCGGAATTTTGCACTCAAATGTATGGCCAACTTTAGCTAATTTTATCCGCACATTTCATTTAGGCCATTTCCCATCCCCTCCCATCACCCCCAAGGGGGGTCCCCCTACAAAATTCACGAAAATTTCGAAAAATACCCCGAATTCGGGTCCATATCCCATCTAACCCCAAAATTAATAACATATTCGGATTCCTCGTGAAAAATTACCTATAGGCTCCATACATTGCCAATCTCTCTTGACCTACAATTTACTCCTTATAACTTGAACCTTTAATCCGGGTCGAAAACTAAAAATACCCCATTTCATTGTGATTTCACAATGGAATATTCACCCCTTATGACTCGAATGGGCATTTAGGTTTCTTCTAATGAAAGTTACGCATATCAATGTAGTTTCCATTGGCATATATTGGGACTATGAATGTATTCTCGCAGTTTTTTTTATTGAAAATGAACGTTCATTTTAAAGAAACCATACAATGTTTTTTATTCAAAGTACTGTCCGTCGTTAGCCACTACTTTTTCCCATTTCCCAGGCAACTCATGGATTCCATGCCAGAAAAATGGTGCTTCTTTTGAACGAAACCACGAACCAACCCAATTTTCGATTTCTTCGGATGAAGTGAAGCGTTTGCCAGCCAATTCGTTCTGCATACATCGAAACAAGTAGTAATCGGAAGGAGCAATGTCTGGTGAATACGGCGGGTGGGGTAAGACTTCCCATCCAGTTGTCGACAAGTATTGTTTGACGACATTTGCAACGTGTGGTCGAGCATTATCATGTAGAAGAATTAATTTGTTGTGTTTCTCCTTCCATTCTCTCCGTTCTCTGTCCAATGCTCGCTTCAAACGCATTAGTTGTAGTCGATACCGATCCCCCGTGACTGTTTCGCCCGGTTTCAGCAGCTCATAATAGATGATACCCTTTTGATCCCACCAAACACAGAGCATTAACTTGAAACCATGAATATCTTGTTTGGCTTGCGATGGTCCTGGTTGGCCGGGCTTTACATACGCTTTTTTTCGCTTAGGGTTATCGTAGTGTATCCATTTTTCGTCACACGTCACGATTCGATCCAAAAATGGCTTTCGATTATGTCTTTGGAGCAGCATTTCACAGATGGTAAAACGTCTTTCCACATCTCTCGGTCTCAGTTCGTGTGGTACCCAATTTCCAAGTTTTTGGATGAACCCCAATGCCTTTAAACGTCTGGAAATAGCTGATTGTGTAACCCCTAACGATTCTGCGAGTTCCTCTTGCGTTTGGCACGGATCTTCATCGAGTAATAATTCCAATTCTTCATCTTCAAATATTTTTGGGCCACCCGCACGCTCTTTATCTTTTGTATCGAAATCACTAGGGGGTAGACACGTGGAATCAAAACTCACAGAAAATCACAAAAATCATTAAAATCACAGAAATCGCAAGAATCAAAGATTTCATAGAAATCAAATAATTCACACTGGATTCATAGGTGTCTACCCCCTAGCGAAATCACCACTTTTGAATTTTCGGAACCAATCACGGCAAGTGGTGTCGGATAGAGCATTGTCACCATAAGCGTTCACAAGAATACGATGAGTTTCTGCTGCACTTTTCTTCATAATAAAATAGTGAAGTAAAACTTCCCGCAAATGTTGTTTTTTCGGTATGAACTCGGACATTTTCGATGCAGTAAAAATCTGTGCTGTTTGCAATTTGACCAAATGACACATGCCAATTCTTATAGCATTCTGACAGTACTTTGACGTAAATCCATTGGAACTATAATTCCAATTTGTTATATTTAAGTAACGACATCTGGCGAAAAACAGCGAGAATACATTCATAGTCCCAATAGTTTTGGTCGCCCTGAATGACCCAATTCGGAGGGCAAGGGTTCATTTTTATATTATTTTGATCCCTGCCCTCCAAACTGGATCATTCAGGGCGGCCAAAACTATATACCAATGAAAACTACATTGATATACGTAACTTTCATGGGAAGAAGCCTAAATGCCCAGTTGAGTCATAAGGGTTGAATATCCCATTGTGAAGTCACAATGAAATGGGGTGTTTTCATTTTTCGACCCGAATAAAAGGTTCAAGCTAGAAGGAGTTAAACATAGGTCAAGGGAGATTGACAATGTATGGGGCCTATAGGTAATTTTTTACGAGGAATGCGAATATGTAATTAATTTTGGGGTTAGATGGGATATGGACCCAATTTCGGGGTAATTCTCGAAATTTTCGTGAATTTTGTAGGGGGATCCCCCTTGGGGGTGATGGGTGAGGATGGGCAATGGCCTAAATGAAATATGCGGATAAAATTAGCTATAGTTGACCATATACTTGAGTGCGATATTCCGCACCCCAAAAGTGAAAAATCGATTTTGTATCATTTTACCCTAATGGGGGGGCTCTGAATTGTTGGGAGACTTGGGGTGAATGGGCTCGAGACAAACATCATTTCTAAAATAATTTGGGA
>NW_022197572.1:0-5896 GCF_009176525.2 Contarinia nasturtii
CCGTACACAGAAAAAAAAGTAATTTGCACGGTGGCTCTTGGTCTATACATTGGTATGCATAACTTTCATGGGAAGAAACCTAAATGCTCAGTTGAGTCATAAGGGGTGAATAATCCATTCTGAAGTTACAATGAAATGGGGTATTTTCACTTTTCGACCCGAATTGAAGGTTCAATTTAGATGGAGTGAAACATAGGTCAACAGAGATTGAGAATGTATGGGGCCTATAGGTAATTTTTCACGAGAAATCCGAATATGTAATTAATTTTGGGGTTGGATTGGGTATGTGCCGAATTTCGGGGTTTCGGTTGAAAAAAATCATGGGTGAAGGAATTATTGCCCCCGACCCCCCTGGGAGGTGGGGGGACTTGGAGGGCAGGTGTCCTAAAAAATTTCTCTCGTCATTCTGAACAACTTTGTAGTACATTATTTTTTGATCCGACCAAATTTTGATATGGTGGGGTGCTCTCCTGCCCCCTAGACCCAAAAGGGGCACCCTCTATTTTCACAAACCTATTTTCTCGGCACTTTATATCGATCTGTACTAAGGAAAGTTAAAAAAATTTGTAACACTTTGGGTACTTTACTGGTAAGTTTTTTTTATTTAAAAACAGGTATTTACCGGTTGAAAGAAAATTGTCAATGTTGAGCCAAAAATGAAAACTTTGTTCGAGAGACATCCTCTATTTTCATTGGAATGACTCAAAATCTACCTAGATCATATATTTGGAGAAATTTCTAAAGATTTGCAACGATTTTGTGATGAGTTGAATTCTAAAAGAGTGTTTTCCGATAGTGTTTCAATTTGGACTTTTGGATTTTTTGTAATTGTACTGAAACAAACGGAGTAATTTCGGAGTTGAACTGTATGACGTTAGATTTATCCACATTGATTTGTTTTAACGATAGAAGGAAAAATTTGGCAATAAAATCACCATTCCAAAAAATATCGGATGATGTATGTGAAGAAAAATGAAGAAAGTGGTCTTTTTTAGTCGAAGTTTTGAATATACACCACCATAATTTTTATACCACGAGATCGTTTCAAGTGTTTATTATGGCATTAGATCGCCCTTGACTTCAGCATTACAAAGCAGTTTAGGAATTGAAAATATTATCCGTAATGTGACCTCAGTGTTGATTTATCTCATACTGTCTTTGGTCAATATTGACCATTTTCTTTCAACCGGTATTTAAAAAAATCTCCGATGTGCTGGGATCTAACTGAGCATGGCTTTAGTAACCCGTATTAGATGGATTCATGATTCTTCGATGCTTAGGCGAATATCAGCAAGAGAATTCACTGCGACATGGTCAAAAAACATCAAGTAGCCATGTACATATGTACATTTTTCATTCTCTTTTGTGCGAACTTTTTTTGGTGCATTAGATACACGACAGTTTGCAGTGAACTCAACGGCTGATATTCCGTAAAGCAGCGATGATGTGCCGAGTGTACACGAATCGTGAATTGTTCTAATACGCGTTACTGAAGTCGTATTGGCTTTAAACGAGTATGGTCATTACTAAAAATTCAAATTGGTTGACTAGTGAAAGTTATTAATTTTGCTAGTTTTTAACGATTTTTAAAAGTTGTTACTTGGATTAGTAAATCTATATAATTTGGCCATTTGATGGTTTATAAAGACTAAAATGGTCTTAATTGATGATAAAAGATCAATTTGAGCGTAGAAATGTAAAAACTAAACCAAAATTGTTATTACTGAAAATCACATTTTTTTCGATATTTTTTGAAAAAGTGCTCTTCACTCTCGTTCAAGTCGCCACTAGACTGGCCCCCAAAACACAAAAGTTGAAATTTTTTCGCTCTTAGCTCGGAATACTTTTCTATATGGTGTGCAAATAACGTGTGTAAAGTTTCATGCCGATAGTTCAACGCTAGATGGTGCCGCAAGAGCTCGGTAGGTCATTATGTGAATTTATTGAAAAATGACATTTTCAGTGAAAATAAAAATATCTTCGCACAACCACATCGACTAAAAATTGATGGTAATCGTCATTTTCCATCAAACACTTGCCACTGGTGAAATTTCAAACGATTTGGATGAACATAAAACACATTTCCATGGAAAAATGAAGGATTTGTGCCAAAAGTACGACGGACCTCCACAAATTAATCTCATTCGAAGTTAGAATACTTTCAGAGCAAAACTAATGTGATTCCACTTTGGTATAGACCCATTTGAACGCATCGTATAGCTGGAACACTGTCATTTGCATAGCAAATTGTGAGCAATGAACGTGGGGTCAAAATATGAATATGAAACATGATTTATCCGAACTATAATTCACTTCTAAACCTATTTCAATGACTGAATTCAATTAATTTTGAGTGTATATACAATATCAATGCTGTTTGAAAGCGTTCTGGTCTAATTTGCGCATTGCAATACTGGCCGAGGTGAAGGTATGTTTTCAAGTCACAATATAAAATGGATCATTTTATGAAGAACCAAAAGTGACACTCAATTGGTTTAAATCATATATTTTATGCTAAAATCGATAGAATATCATGAAATATCACATCTAGAGCCGTTTAAGTGTTATCAAGTTATCAAAATTGAGAATTTTTCGATTAGGTGATAAATACCTTTTAAAGCAGTTTTCTTTAAAAAAAAGTTCACACTAAAAAATCAAACATTTTACATATAGATATGAATTAAATGGCTCTGAATGTGATATTTCATGAAAAAGAAAAAATATATGAAAAGTGACACTAATTTGATAAAAAAAAGAAAAAAACATCAAACATTAAAATTAAAACGTTTGCGTGCGGCTCTCAGGGCAGTTAAACCTATATTCGAAAATTCATCGTTGAATTCAAACCCAGGAATTATATAAACCCCAAACGCATCATGGACTGCTTCGGAATCCTTAGAGATTTCTCCGGAAACCTCTGTGGTGTAACCCTCCGGAATATATCCAATCAGCATAATATTCTCCGGAATGGGTAGAAAATCCGACGATGAAGCGTCCAAACTCAGTTCTCCTTCACGTGGTCCCAAGTGATCAGTGTTGAATCTCCACGGAACATACCGACGCAGCACGTGAAGTATCTGCATCACTATCGTAAACTTCGATGACAGGCTTTTCTTCCAAAATTTCCATTTCGTCCTCTTCTTCTTCTTCAATTCCAATTGGCGATCCAATTGGCCGAGTAAAAACCTCTATTAGCTTCTCGCCTCGCTCCTTTTCAATGATGTCTATGCGATGAGCTACTTCCGCTGCAGCCGCCAATATTTCCAAAGTATTGCTTCCACGGGACGACTGATCGGACACATAAGATGGGGGTGATGATGTAAACTCAAGCCGACGACGACAGTTTGGAATAGGTCTTTCGTTGGAATCCACATAAGACTTCTCGCGAACAATGCATCCAGACGTTGATGAAATCGGCGTTGAATAACCAGAACTTGGCGGATTGTTGTACGGCGAATACGGAACATTTGGCGTCTTCAACATCCGCCTCAACTCGTTCGGACTCGGCGCATATCGTGCATCCAACATCTCGTCATATTTTTCCGCCATCATGCGTTCCTCTGCTTCTCTAATCTGTTCCAACGCCAAGGCCGCTTCATCCAAATCAGCTCGCTCGTTCACTTCAACAACATCATCACCAATTCTCACTCTCCCAGCGACACTTAAATCCAATGGCATTTCTTCTTCTGTCTCTTCAACCGCACCTTCGGTCCCATTATCACATCCCTCGTATGTCTCATCTTCAGTTCTATCCTGCCCTTTGCTTCCTTTCCGCCATTATACCTTTCGTCCTTTCTATCTCCCACACTATCATTCCACTCCATTGGTTCATACTCAATGCCGAGGAATAGAAACCATTAGATTTTGAACGACTTTGGTTGATAGAGTGAAGTGTCATGCCTGGTGTGATGCCCATGGCCATCCATGGAAAAAATTCAATTTTTCTTCCAAAAGTGATATTTAATGTATACTCTAGGGGGGAGATACCAAAAATAAATTCCGAATCCACTATATAAATTACTAATCCAAAAACACAAATGTGAAATCGAAACAATTTTTCCTATTCCATGCACTGTTTCCGTCAAAAATGTTAATTCTGCTATTCTGGACTATTCCACTAATCTATCAATAAACGTCAAAAGAAATGTCAAATGGATTTGGAGTGAAACAATTTTTGCTATTCCATGCACTGTTTCGCTATTCCACGCGAATCCATCCACAGGCGTTGCTATTTCATTGCAATTTCTCGAATCTTTACACTAAAAGTCTAATCCTATTCCACGTGTCTGCCCCCTAGATAGCCAAGTATAATCAATAAATAAAACCACCACCAACGACGATAACAGTCCATAAACGGTCACGCTCGGGACCGGGAGACAGAGTTGCAGCTTTATCGAAGTTTGACATCAGTCGATCACGAATCGCCACGGCCTCTTCGATTGTCTTCAAACCAATTGCATTCTCTGCAATACCAGGAATAGCGACCCTGGTCATCCATGAGCCAAATATGAGGTATAACAGCACCAAAACTGATCGAAGATGAACCAGAATCAGTAAATCGAATTTTCCCAGTGAAACCTATTGAAGACACAACAATTTGTGGATTAAACGATATTTTCATCGAAAAATACAAACCATTTTTTTCTGTCTATATTTCAATGCCAATCCAATAAATTCTATTGTCTATGTATTTTTATGATGATGATGGTTTTATTTATATTGAAAATAAAGTAACATGTCAATGTGTATTATATGTTATAGATGTCAGATGATTAATTCTATTTTGATTTAAATAGTATTTTGATTTTACTATTCCGCACACACACAGTGTGTAAGGTAAAGTATTGGAATCGGTCGAAAAATTAACACCCATCAAAAATGTGTTTTCTGGGTGTTTTTGGGGCCAGGGAACACGAATCTAGCGTTTTTTTGATGTCCGAATGTATGTGCGTGGTACCCTGTACCCTGTACCCTGTACGCAAAAATTTGTTAACACGATAACTTTCAAACAAGAAAAGTAATTCAAAATCTGACTTCACAGGATGATTAGGGGTGCCGAGGAATAGAAACCATTAGATTTTGAGCGACTTTGGTTGATAGAGTAAAGTGTCATGTCTGGTGTGATGCCCATGGACATCCACGATTGTGGTAAATTAGAAACAACTATTGTCCGGGAAATTTGGTTGTAAGTTGGTCTAAGGAAACCTTGGCCACGCTGGTCGTTCTGTCAATTGTAAAATAAATAAATACAATTGACAATTGTTGTTTCCAATTTTTCACAATCGTGAAATGAATTCAAGTTCGGTGTACTTGCGGAGGATTATGGTTCTAGCGAACGTCCATCGGAACCAATCATCGCATCGGCAATGCACAGCCAACGATGTTTCGGTCTTATTGTTTTCGAAACCATCGCCGGTGCAGAAATTGCTTGTCAACTGATCGACGGCAAGATCGTCGATGGACGCCAATTGACGGCTCAGATGTATGATGAAGATAGATAGAAAGATGCAACACATGCAACAATAAAATGTCTTACATCCGTAAGATGAACTTTTCCGCACTGTGATCCACAACATGCATTTATTACGTATCTTTTACCGTAAATATGAATTCATGAGAAAACTGAATCTGATATAAGTTTTGCGATACAAATAATTTTTTGATAGACTTTTCAATGCCTGTATGATATCATAATCATGTGAAAATTTGCAGATGTTACTTTTTTCACAAAAAGCTAACATTCTGGAAGTTTGAAGAAATTTCAATACAATTGAGTGGTACCTTCCATACAAAATTTTCGTTTTTGAGCAAAAAATCCAAATTTTTGTTCGGGAGGTACCCCTATTATGCAGTGATGGAGCGTGTTATATACATTACAATGTATTTTGTGTTGACC